>NC_143507.1:20348409-20949772 GCF_051622355.1 Phaseolus vulgaris
TATGTAAATTAACAATAAATCCTCATAAATGTCTATATTTTAATATGAAATATTACTCAAAAAACACTTATCAGTAACCTGACATGATTTATCTTATAAAAAAAACAAGTTTAATTCATTCTAGTTCCTAACAAGCATGTGTCTATTTAGTACAACAAAGAATACCTATAATAAACTTTCATATTTTTATAGAATTTGGCCTAACCAAAAAGCAACTCCACTTTGATTATACATTTTATTTTGACTTATTATATTTTTAGCCATAATATTGGTATATGTATTTTTTATTGTTAAAAATAGTATCTAGTACCATCTGTGATGGAAGAGGGCCAAGCACAACCTTTCATGAAAGGCAAGAACCAAGTCAAGAACGTCTAAGACCAAGCTAGGAGCGTCTAGGCCAAGAAGACCAAGCTAGGAAGCGTCTAGGACAAGAAGACCAAGCTAGGAGCGTCTAGGACAAGAAGACTTGGATCAAGCTTTGAATGGGAGAGTGGCTTTCTAGCACAAATTCCGTGAAGGCCCAACAAGTGTAGTTTAGCTTTAATTGGGGTGTAAATAGCATAGCCATGTGGACAAATGTTTATTTTTCTGCACATTAGAATTAAGGAGGAGTTAACCTTGATTAGCAAAGGTTTCTAGAAGCCTTCACTAATCAAGGGACGGTTTTGGTAGCCATGTGAACCCATGTGCACCCATGTGCTCCATGTGCCCATGTGCCTCACATTTACATTTCATTTTGCTCACATTTCATGTGGAATTAGCTTAGGATTTACGGCCTCCTTAGCCTATAAAAGAAGATGCCTAGCTCTTGTATTTTCAAGATTAATGAGAGTAAAGTTATGCTGCCAACATTGTGCCATACTTTGCTTCTACCTATTTTCTAGGATCTAATCTTCACCTTCATCACCTACCATAGGGCTGGCCGAACCTCCCTACTTCCATACACATCATGCACCTTCAAGATCACCATAGCTCCTAGGAGGATCTTGCACATTTACATCCATGGCTTCCACACCATTTTACACATGATTCCGAGAAGAGCTCCATGAATTTGCCATCATTTGGTATCATGAGCATAGGTTCTTCAAAGATGAGTAGTTCTTGGTCTTTTCATTTTGAGTTCTTCTTTATTTCATGTTGTTCATCTTGTTTCCATAATTGTCTTGCTGTTTTTTAATTTTTACTTTGATTTGGTGTGCTATTTGGAAGATCCAACCGGTGCACTTTGTTCAATTGATCTTGAACAATCCTTGTGCAATTTGTGATAGGATTCCTTACACCTTGAGTTGCTGTTTTTTTTTTATTTTAGGTATTTGAGTCTTTATTGCACTTTTATTTGGTTCATTTTGTGCTCTTTGAGTCTTTTAATTTCTGAATCCATATATGTTTTGTCAAGTCATGTTCATCCACAATGTCATCAACTCATAGTAGTCCTTTGTTTGGCTTGATTGTTTCTTGATTTTGGGTAATTTTTGCTTGATTTCAAACTGCTGTGATATTGATCTTTTGGTGCCTTTTATTTTTAGTTTGAGTTCATATTTGTGTTTAGATCTACACAAATTCCTTTACATTAATTCCATTGTGTTTATCTTTTGGTCTCTTGCTGTTTTTTTTTCCAGGTTTTACAGAATCCCCTGTTTTACATTCTCTGTGCTGGCTGTTTTGTTTCAGAAAATTATTTTCCCTCATAGGAAATTTTTGATTCTCTGGATTATGCAAGATTGAGGTGTTACAGAAAAGACAAAAAAAGAATCAGCTCAAAAGAGTCAATAGAAAAAAAATGATAAATATTTTAAAAACAGTGTGCAAATATGGACGCTACAGTTGGCGTAACTAAACACTGAATTTGAAAAATTTATTAAAACAAAATGGTTCATGCGTTTGGAGTGATTCCAACGCCAGATTTTAGTTAAGATCTTGAATATTTTGCATATAAAATTTCAGAATCAAATATTAAAGGTGCAGCTCAGCATAAATTGGGGAAAATCACGTTCTCTGGCCCACAACAATTTTCCAGTGGTGCTGTTTTTTATTTTGAAATCTAATTCTAGTGCTATTCTTAGGATTCATTTTGTGTGCCTACCTTTACTTGAGTACCTTTATTTGCTTGTCTAATATTTCTTGAACTCTTTATAGTTGTCACAATCTAACTCCATTTGTGTGGTACTATTTTTTCCAATTAAATTGTTTCTTGCTTTTATTCTTTGACCTCTTGTACCGATCAGGTAGTCGGAAGTGATGACGTGGCAGCAAGCCATAATGTAGACGTGTTGAGCGGAACACCTGGCTGACGGAAGGGAAGCACATCGGGAAGTTTGTGTAGTCGCCAATTGTGAGCTTGGCGCTCTCCGATCTCCGGTATGTATAACCGGCAGTCACCAGGCTCGCGTCATAGTCGCCGTATGTGAGTTTTAGGCGACCAAGTGGTTAGAGACCGCTGAAAGGGGCACATCGTCGAAAGATCAAGAAGGCTTGCTTAAAGCTTTCATGAAGTACGAGCACGAAGGATGAGGTTATCAGATGATTATTCCCTAGCCAGAGGTCGAGGCAAGGGAACAGTTTCCCAGAACATGCATGATGCGCAAGTGAAGCAGATCGTGATAGCGGCAGGCGAGACCACAGAGAAGGTGTGTATGGTGACACCCCGTACTCGCCACTTAGAAGAGATCGCGCTCCAAGGAAGCTATGCACCGAGTAACTCCTGCATGGGTAACTTAGTCGAATAGCTTGAAGAGTAGAGGTGACGTTCAAGTAGAAGGTGGCTCCAGATGGTGACACGTGTACAGCTGGATGCGAGCCACGTGTCCAGAGGTGTAACCGTTAGGAGAGAGAAAGTGCTCAGGTATATAAGGAACTCTAACGAACTTCTGAGGTACGCGCGTTCAGAACACTTCTTTACGCTTTTGAGAACACTTGAGTACGCGGAGAGAACATTTGCACGGTTCCTTGAGTTTTAGTTTTTCTCTCTTAGTATTTGGTGATTCCGTCACTGACTTGAGCGTCGGAGCGCGATCGGCCGCAGCGGCGCCACTCTGTTTCTTTCAGGTTCTTGCAGGAATTGAGGCTTGAAGGACAAAAGCTAACGTGGTGCGAAGCTGATCGAGAGAAGATACCTTTGACGTGGCAAGACTCTTGCACTCGAGTCAACCGGCAGGATCATCAGGCGCCCACCGTGGGGCCGTGTAAAACGTGTTTCCCATCCACAGAGGGAGTTCTTGAAGTTTCCACGGTTCTTGTATGGTTGTGTGCTGGTGCAACCATTTTCGGCGTTTTCCACCATTCGTTTGAGTTTTCATTCGGTGTATCGGCGTTTTTCACCGTTCGTTCGAAGTTTTGATCAGTAGTTTGAAGTTTTCTCCGTTTGTTTGAGTTCTTGTTCGGTGAATTGAAGTTTTTTGGCGTCTGTGCGAGTTTCAATCGGTGAATCGAAGTCTTTACCGTCCGTTCGTGTTTCTGACCGGTGAATCGGGAGTTCTGGTGGAGGAGCGTTAGTTTCGTGTCAAGGTTGCAAGTTTCTGTGGAGGTTTTTGCTGTTGTGATTGCGTTCTTGGAAGTTCTTTTGAGTTTACGAAGTTTTGACCAATTGATTGCTGGATCGATCGTTTCGCTGGTGAAGGTTTTGTTCACTGAAGTTTGATTTGCTGATTTTTCATGAGAAAGATGAGAAGTACGCGTTCCAGTCCCGTTGTGCCAGCTGCTGCAGAAGGCGCCATGACCATGGCGCAAATGATGGAGATGATGCGCGTGTTGCAAGAAAATGTGGAGGCATCGCGCATAGAGCAGGCGAAGATGCATGAAGACCTGGTCGCCTCTCAGGCCAGGAATGAGGAGCTCAGCAAGGTCACAGAGGAATTGCGTCAAACTCTTCAGGAGTAGATAGGACGCACAGTTGTTGAAGAAGTTGCGCCGTCATCGCCACCGCGCGTTTTCCCAATGCCGTTTGCTCAGGCGATCACGGACACGCCGATCCCTATGAGCGTAGTACCTGTGAAAGCTTCTTTCACTGGCGTGGAGGATCCTGAAGCACATCTCACCACGTTCCACACGCAGATGATGCTGTCAGGAGGCTCAGATGCTGTCTATTGCAAGATGTTTGTGAGCACGCTCCAGGGAACAACACTGCAATGGTTTGTTAGCCTGCCTACAGGTCACATAACCAATTTCCAGCAGTTTTCGAAGCTTTTCGTCGATCAGTACATTGTGAACAAGGCGCCACCAAGGGTGTCTTACGACTTGTTTGACGTGAGGCAGTATCAGGGAGAGTCCCTCAAGGACTATCTGAACCGTTTTGGAGCACAGATGGTTTGCTCGCCTGCCAAAGACGAGGAGATGCTGGTATACGCCTTCAAAAAGGGCGTGCTGCCCGGGCCTTTCTGCGAGGCGCTAATTAGGGCCCACCCCGCCACGTTTGCTGAAGTTAGGCGACTTGCTGTGGCCCACATCGCCGACGAGAGTGAGGTCGCCGAGAAGAGAGGGAGCGTGGCCCCTGCTAGGCCATGAACCCAGACTAGAATCCAGCCACAGAGGGTGCTGGAGACGATGGCGGCCAAGAAGGATCAGAGGACTCGCCATCCTTATGATCCAAAGAAAAACAAGGGAAGGGGCCTAGGGCGCCCCAGGGAGTTCAATCGCCCACCAAGGTACAAGTTTGTCATGGGATTGGCAGACCTGATCGCCATTCCCAACATAGCAGCCAGGCTTAAAGCGCCTGAGAAAGTTAGCAACAAGGTGTTAGGACCAAAGCCAAACGCCTGGTGTGAGTTCCACCAGAGTTTTGGTCACACCCTTGATTCGTGTTTGGCCTTGGGTTACCAGCTCGACGACCTGGTCAAGAGCGGCTTCTTGAATGATTACCTGCTGGACAAGAGGACGGGGGGTGCGTCGAGCTCCCAGCCGGCGAGCGGTGAAAGCCAGCAGCATGAAGTGCCCACCCATGGCGAGATCCACACCATTGCCGAAGGCTTCTCGGGTGGTGGATGCACTGCATCACAGCGAAAGAAGTATGCAAGGTCTGTGATGGCAGTGGATGTTTTCGAAGATCACTCGCCATATGTGGACATTACGTTCACAAAGGAGGATCTCAGGGACGTTGTACCTCATGACAACGATCCCATAGTCGTCTCGCTGATCACGGCGGGAAGGAAGGTCCATCGGGTGCTGGTGGACCAAGGAAGCTTAGCAGATGTGATGTTCTGGCCGACTTTCACCAAGTTGCAACTACCCCTTGACCAGCTAAGACCCTATGAGGGATGCTTATATGGGTTCGCTGGCGATCAGGTGGAGGTCAGGGGGTACATTGAGCTGAGAACAACGTTCACGGATGAGGTGGCCTCGTGGACGGAGAAGATCAAGTACCTCGTTGTGAACGCCCCCTCAGCGTATAACATTCTGTTGGGAAGGCCAACCCTCAACAGAATAGGAGTTGTGCCCTCAACCAGGCACATGAAGGTTAAGTTACCATCGATGGAGGGGGTGGTGATCACCATCAGATCTGACCAGAAGGAGGCGAAGAAGTGCTATGAAAATAGCCTCAAGAATAAAAGGTCAGTAAGTTACATCACCACGACGCCGTCTCCCGGTGTGAAGCCCAAGCCAACAGAATGGCGAGTTGTTGATGCAGCGATGGAAGTGGCCGCCGAAGGCGATGTCACCATGATAGACGTCGAGGTTGAGGGAGAGAGCGCCCGACGGGGAGAAGAAGCGAGAAACCGCCCAGAGGAAGCGAGGGAGTCAGGAATCGCCAGGGCGGTGATCGCCAGGGAAACCAAACCCAAACCCGTTGAGGAGTGGCTCGAGAGGGAGATCGGGGGCAAGGTCTTCAAGTTGGGAAGATCTTTGGAAGGTGAGCTCCAAGACCAGATCGCCAAGGTGATAGAACGACATCTGGATGCTTTTGCATGGTCTGCTTCAGACATGCCGGGAATTGACCCCGACTTCTTGTGTCACCATTTGGCAATGGACACACAGGTCAGACCAGTGCGACAGAGAAGAAGGAAGTTTAATGAGGAGAGGAGACAGGCGATTAGGGATGAAACGCAGAAGCTCCTCGCCGCAGGCCATATCAGGGAGGTCCAGTACCCTGAATGGTTAGCTAATGTCGTACTGGTGAAGAAGAGCAACGGGAAGTGACGGATGTGCGTCGACTTCACAGACCTGAACAAAGCTTGTCCAAAGGATTCATACCCTTTGCCAAGCATAGATGCCCTGGTCGACAGCGCAGCAGGGTGCAAGTTGCTGAGTTTTCTGGATGCCTTCTCGGGGTACAACCAGATAAAGATGCATCCCATGGATGAAGAGAAAACTGCCTTCATGACTGAGAGATCGTGCTACTGTTACAAGGTGATGCCATTCGGGCTGAAGAACGCGGGGGCCACGTACCAAAGGCTGATGGATAAGGTACTTGCACCGATGCTGGGAAGGAATGTGCAAGCGTACGTAGATGATATGGTCGTGACCTCGTTAGAGAAAAGCAAGCACGTCTCAGATCTGGAGGAGCTGTTTACCACGATTGCCAAGTTCAGATTAAAGCTAAACCCCGAGAAGTGCATTTTTGGCGTGGATGCGGGGAAGTTCTTGGGTTTCCTTTTAACTGAAAGAGGAATAGAGGCAAATCCTGATAAGTGTGCTGCCATCTTGGCGATGAGGAGCCCGACTACTGTGAAGGAGGTGCAACAGCTTACAGGTCGGATGGCCGCCCTGTCTCGTTTCGTGTAAGCTAGTGGAGAGAAGGGCCATCCGTACTTCCAATGCTTAAGGCGAAACAACAAGTTTATCTGGTCGAAGGAGTGTGAAGAAGCCTTCGTGAAGCTTAAAGAATACCTGGCGAGCCCGCCGGTTTTGTGCAAACCTTTGGTGGGAACCCCTCTCAGTTTGTACTTTGTTGTAACTGAGAGGGCGGTGAGTGCGGTGCTCGCCCAAGATCAAGATCAAATATGAGTTGTAGGAGTTCGACATCAAATATGAGCCCCGAGGACAGATCAAGGGGCAGATTTTCGCTGATTTCATGGTCGAGCTCTCGTCGGAAGCAGCACGAGTTGAGGGGGACGATTTTCGTTGGGTGCTTTCGGTGGACGGATCGTCTAACCAGCAGGGTAGCGGTGCTGGAGTCATTCTCGAAGGGCCCAACGGCGTACTGATAGAACAGTCCTTGAGGTTTGCCTTCAAAGCTAGCAACAATCAAGCAGAATATGAGGCGTTGATCGCCAGAATTTTGTTGGCTAAGGAGATGGGGGCTAGGGTGTTGATGACCAAGAGTGACTCATTGTTAGTCACGGGACAAGTAACGGGCGAGTTCCAGGCCAAGGATCCACAAATGGCGGCTTACTTGGAGTATGTGCAGGAGTTGAAGAGTTCCTTTGTCTCATTTGAAGTAGTGCATGTGCCCAGAGAGCAAAATGCCCGAGATGACTTGCTAGCCAAGCTCGCCAGTTCGGGCAAGGGGGGTAGGCAGAGGACAGTTATCCAAGAAACTCTGAAGACGCCTAGAGCGTTTGTGGCAGGCCACCTGGTTCTTCAGATAAGCAAGTCGACGGAGAAAGCGGCGAGGAGTCACAGGTCCTTGACCCAGGAGACCTTGAGGTCGCCGAGAATAAGAGCATGTCGGGGGGAGAGGGTGAACATGACGCAGGTCTGCGCTACGCATAAGCCAGACAAATGGATAACGCAATACCAGCGCTGCCTGGCCGATGGCCTTATCCCGCTGGATCCGACGGAGGCTAGGAAGATAAAGAAGAACTCCAGCAAGTTCACCATGATCGATGGCGAGCTGTACAGGTTTGGGTTCACACACCCACTCCTAGAATGCGTGCACGGAGAAAATGCACTAGAATTGTACCGTCCCGTATCCGGGCGTTGACAAAGTCAAGGTCAAAGTCAACATCTGGACTCAAAGTCAACATAAGGCGTCGCCTAGGTGAAGAAACGCCAAGTGCCAGCGTCGCCACGAGGAAGCGTCGCCAAGGCAGGGCGTCGCCTAGGTGAAGGCGTCGCCCAACCAGGGCATCGCCACGATTAAATATCATTAAGACAAGGCGATCACAGTGTGGTTCCCCGATACCCATGGGTAGGAAAGACCATGGAGGGAGCGACGCCGTGAGAAGGCCTCAAGTCCCGATAAATCCGGAGTAGTGATAAAGAGAAGATAAAGGTGGCTTCAAGGCCATAGTGGTAGCACCAGTGTAGGGCAGCCTGACTCGTGAAGTACCCCTGTCGCCCCAGAGACGCCTTTGGGACAGATACGACTCAAGAGGAGGGTCACGCCCAGGGTAGCCAGGCGCAGGGTACGAGAGGAAGGCAGATACGCTCTCGAAGTGAGTGACTAGATGATTGGGGGCATGAGTTGGCACCAAGAAAGTCACCCCTTGCGCAGTAGCACTCCCAAGCAGGAGGACTCACACGAAGAAACGTCCCCAGATGGGGTCATGGCGTTGTGAGGCCCTCCACGTGTACGGCAGCCAGGTCAGAATAGAAATACCATTTAGTTAGGTACCAGGTAATTAAAGTCATTTAATACAGTTTCCGTTTCGAGCGTTTAAGGTACTATAAAGGCTCCCAAGCGTTTCAACGTCTTAAATGCGCTACATTTTCTAATTAAACGCGCTAATTAAATGCGCTACGTTTTATGATTAAAAGCGCTTTAAGGCGCTTTAAATGCTAAGGTAGCTTAAATAGCGCTGGGAATGTTGGAAACGGGGTTCGAACTTTTGGCAAATTTTCCAGAAACTCTCTAGTTGCTTGTTCGAGCCTTGAGGTTACGTATAAGGGACTGGGGAAAGATCTTTGCCAGGAGGAGAAAATATACACTAGACACAGTTTCCTTTTTACCACCTTTAGAGTGCTATACGCGGTGCTTCGATACGGAGGTGCATAGTTTTTGGTGTTTCTTGCTGGCTGACTTGAGCGTCGGAGTGCAAACGGCAGCTAGGGCGCCCTTTTTCCCTTCTTTGCAGGAATCCACAGGTAACCAGTGGGAAGGAGTCCCTAGCTGACGGTTGAGGTCGCGCACGAAGGCGTCCCAGGTCAACCGGACGAAACAAGACTTATGGCCGAGCTCCATGAAGGTATATGTGGGAGTCACGTCGGGGGACGAGCTCTGGCTGCAAGAACTCTCCGTGCAGGTTATTACTGGCCAACGATGAGGGAAGACTGCAAGAAGTATGCACAGTGTTGCAAGCAATATCAGCAGCACGCCGATTGGCACAAGGCACCTCCAGAAGAGTTAAAGTCAATTTACAGCCCATGGCCGTTTCATACTTGGGGAATTGACATTCTGGGACCTTTCTCATTGGCGGTCAGACAAATGAAGTACTTGGTGGTGGCGATTGAATACTTCACCAAGTGGATCGAAGCGGAGCCAGTAGCCCAGATCACTGCACACAAGATCGAAATATTTGTATGGAAGAACATCGTGTGCCGGTTTGGTGTGCCTAAGCGCCTGGTGTCGGACAATGGGACTCAGTTTGCAAGTCACCTATTGAAGAAGTTGTGCGAAGAGGTGGGAATACAGCAGGTGTTTGCATCCGTCGAGCACCCACAAACAAATGGCCAAGTGGAGTCTGCCAATCGGGTGTTGCTGAGAGGTTTAAAGAGAAGGCTAGAGAAAGTTAAGGGATCGTGGGCTGAAGAGGTACCCCGCATAGTTTGGGCGTACCATACCACTGAACAGTCAAGAACTCACGAGACCCCGTTTAGTTTGGTTTATGGATGTGATGCAATGATTCCAGTTGAAATTCAGGAGAGCTCGCCAAGATTCCAGAACTTTGTGGCAAGACTCTTGCACTCGAGTCAACCGGCAGGATCACCTCTAAATTTGGTGCTGGAATTTATTCTCATTTGGTGCTTATTTGAGTGGAAATTTGACTTGTGTAAGGTCTAGTCTTCTTGATAGGTGCTGGAATTGGAGAATTAAGTCCTTAATTCTAAGGGGAACAGAGGCAAAGGCAGAATCAAACACTTCTCAAAACACCACAAACACTTGGAGGGCCCAACAAGGAAAGACAACCAAGGAAGTGCCAATAGCAAAAACAAAAAAAGATCAACAAAGGGAGTTTTCTTAATTTTCTTTGCAACTTAACTTGTGTTAATTACTTCCTTAATTACGTGATTAGACGGTGAGTGTGTCTTCAAGGGCTCCAAGTGTCCAAGAAGCCTCACCTAGGGCCGACTAGTGTAGAGTTTTCTAATTAGCAATTGTTAATTGTTTTTAATTGCTTTTCCTTGCCTAATTAGCTACGCTTTGCATGTGTGATTGCCTTGTTTAAGCTTTGTTAATTCGTTTTGCTTGGTTAATTAATTAGCTTACATTGTTTTCTTGCATTAAAATCTGATTTCTCAACTTAATTGTGTTCTTAGTGGGTTACTAAGAAAAAGCTTTGTGATGTGATTCCAATAGCCACATAGAACAAGATTCTTGACACTTTGAGGAATCACCTTGAGCTGGAAAATGTAGAGGCACTTTCTTAGAAGTTGGATCATGGTTCTAAGATCAAGAACTCACCAATAACAAGTACCAAATCCCAAACTCATTTGGATGAACCAAATATTGTCAAATTGAATCAACAAAAGAGAATGAAAAGAAGAGACCGAACAGAATTGAAATAAAAACAAAAGTACCGAACAGAATTAAGAAGCAAATAGAATATAGGTGCTGGAAAATTAAAGGAACCGAAACAAAAACAACTCAAAACTCAAAGCTACATGAACACATTGAAGAAGAAGAAAGGAAGGAGAAGAGAATGCTCATGAAGATGGAGGAATGGTTGGATGATCACGCCACTAGAAGAATGGATGCTCCTAGATGAGTGTGGAAGCCGCCACTTGAGGAAACCATGGTCCTTCAAGATAAGACTAGAGAAGAAGCTCAAAGCTCTCCAAATGCTCACTCCAATTTTGAGTATAGTTTCTTTAGATAAAATTCAAATCTGAAATTTACAAGGAAGGCACCTCTATTTATAGCCTAAGGTGCTGAAAAATGAAAGCTAAACAATTCAAAATTCCCTCCAAAAGCCATCTAGAACCGGCGCTAATTGCCAAGCAAGGAAGGTGTGATCCCTTCCTTCACTTTGGCACCCCCTATTCTACTCCTACACCTATCTACTAATACACCCCCCTAAAGCTCCTATTTAAAAACCTAAAAGATGCTATAACAAAAAGAGGTTTCTAAGGTTTCCCTCTAAGCACCTTCAACTAAAGACACTATAAAAAGAGAAAATAAATGTCCTCTAGCTCCCAAGGCTTTGAACATGCTTCTTGTAATCCTTTGAGGTGGACTTTGACCTCCATGGGCGTCCTCCATTTGTGCCTCCACCTCTTCTTGAGCTTGATGAGTGGCCTCCATGTTCTCTTGGGCTTGATCTCCATCACTTTGTGTGAAGACATTGAGGGATAGTTTTTGGCTAAGGCAAAGGCTTGGTACTTAAGTAGTCCTCTGTGACTCACCTCCCTTACCTGGAAAACTACCTTCTTTGACTTTCCTAAATTTTCTCAAGGTAAAATACTTGTATACACAAAGCTCTAGTCATGTCTTCTTCTTCTCATTCTGCAAAGTCTATTGAAAGTGAAGTAAAATCTATAAAAACTCTTTTGAAAGAAGTTTCACAAGCTGTGCAATTGATTTCATTTAGACAAATGGAGAATGAGAATAAAATTAATGAATTGACTAAAGCACGAGAAGAGAAATCACAAAAATCAAAAAAATCTCAAAAATCTCATACTCATGCATCTAGAAGTAATGAGTCTCTAGGGGAGGGGAGCCTTAGAATCCATGATTACTACCAACCACCCCTTAGAAGAAATAGGCAAAGAGAGGAAGAGAGCCCAAGGGAAGTAAGGGTAGACCTACCCCATTTCTATGGTAAGGAAGATGTAGAGGTTTACCTAGATTGGGAGATGAAAGTAGAGGAACTCTTTGCTTGCCATAGGGTGAGTGAAGAAAGGAAGGTACCCTTAGCAACCCTTAGTTTCCAAAGCAATGCCATGTATTGGTGGACCTCTCTAGAGAGAGACCGACGTCTTCATAGGGAACCTCCCATAGAATATTGGAATGACCTTAGGGGAGCCCTAAGACGTCGCCACATACCTTCCTATTACCGTAGGGAGTTAATGGACAAGCTCCAAAGACTCCAACAAAAGAACATGAGTGTGGAAGAGTATAGGCAGAAAATGGAGCTCTACATGATGAGAGCATCCATTAGAGAGGAAGAAACCACCACCATATCTAGGTTTCTAAGTGGGCTCAACCTTGAGATAAGGGATAGAGTAGAATTTCTACCCTACCAAGACTTGAATGACTTGGTTCAACTTTGCATTAAAGTTGAACAACAAAATTTGCGCAAAACTTCAAGTCAAAGGGTGGGTTCTTACTCCAACTTTTATCCCAAGAGAGACTTTAAAAGGGAGGGTAGCACATCTAGATACGAAATCAAAGAAACTACCAAACCTTTAGTGAAAGATGCCTCCACCCCATCCATCCGTGCTAGGGACACCAAGTGTTTTAAATGTTTTGGAAGAGGGCATGTGCAAGCGCAATGTCCAAACCAAAGGGTTTTGTTCTTAAAAGGAAAAGATGAGTACACGAGTGGTGAGGATGAACCTAGTACACAATAAAAGGGGGAAGGAGAGAGGATAAATCCTTTGGAGAGGGACTTACTGATGATTCAAAGAATCCTCCACAATCAACCTAGTGCATCCATCGAGACACAACGAGAGAACATTTTTCATACTAGATGCAATATTTTAGAAAACATGCTCTCTTATTGTGGATGGTGGATCATGCTGCAACTGCTGTAGCACTAGATTGATTGAGAAACTAAATCTACAAGTAGTTCCTCATCCAAAACCTTACAATTTACAATGGATCAATGAGGATGGAGAACTACGTGTAGACAAACAAGTGGAAATCAAGTTTTCTATAGGTAACTACCAGGACAAAGTTTTATGTGACGTAGTACCTATGGAAGCTTGCCACATCTTATTAGGTAGACCATGACAATTTGATAAGAAAATCTTACATGATGGTCTAACTAACGAGATTTCTTTCATCCACAAGCACAGAAAGTTTGTACTTAGCCCTATACCACATTCCCAAGAGATGAAGAGAAAATAGAAAAAGAGATGAAGAGAAAATAGAAAAAGAGAAAACTTTTGGGAAACAAAAGGCGTGGGAGAAGAATGTTCCTTCCCACAAGGTCATTCAACAAGTCAAGCACATTGAAAATACCCTTGAAAACATGCTTCTTGTTGAACAACCTAGCCTTACCTTTTGTAAAGGAACACTTGCAAGCATGAGCACAAAAGAAGAGTCTTTAAAAGAAGCTTGCATAGATAAAGACTATTTCTCAAATCTGTTAGGATATCCCCAAGAGAATGTCAAGTTATCTATAAGCATCTACAAAAACCAATTTTTGTGTGAAGTAGTGCCTAGAACAACTTGTCATGTCTTATTGAGACAACCATTGCAAAGTGTACAAATTTTCATAAAAAATGGTTGTACCAACGAGACTCTCTTTACACATGAGAGAAAAAGTCTACATGAAGGAGAACTCATGGGTCAAATTAGAGTTGATAAAACTCTAGAGCTTTTAAAAGGAAAACTTTTGTCACCCATGAGAAAAGAGGTTCAAAGACATTACTTTAGGTACAATTCTTGTTTTCAAACTATACCTAAAGCAATGTCTCAAGAACTCTATACTCCTTCACCTTTTGTAAATGATCCTTGGGAAGACACACATTTCATATTAGAACTTCCTAGGACAACAAAAGGTTTTGATTCAATTTTCATGGATAAACTCTTCTCTAAAGAAGTGCTACATCTTCATGGTTTATCCTCAAGCATAGTGTGGGATAGAGCTCCAAATTTCGCAAACCATGATTTGAGGATTCTCTTTGGAAAACTTGCAACTAAGTTGTACACTTTAAATCCTCAAAGCCATGGTCAAAATACATTTAAAAATCTAGCTCTTCCTACCATGCCGAGAATAATCATAAAAGAAAAACACAACTCTAGAGATGAGCATACATACCATAAAGTAGTTCACAAAGCTACTTATATTTCTACTTTTGAGGTCATATGTGGACTAAATCATCTTTCTCCTTTTAAGTTGTTACCATCCTCTATAGGATTTATGCCTAAAGAGAAAGTAACCACAAATGAACATTTTCAAATAAATGAGATGATTATAGAACACATACAACCATCAAGAGAGAAATATTGTGAAAAGTTGCCAAAAACAAAGGAAAAACAAAAATGGCAACTTAGTGAAATAAATTTTCAAACTAACACCTCTGCTTTATTTGATGATTTCCGTAGGTACACGTTTGACCCGGGAGGGCAATCCTAGTTCTCAAAGCAAGAGGCTGCTATCCGAGATCCAGTCTGAAGATCCGAGGATAGATCTTCTCAAGAAGGAGAAGATGATGGACACCATCCTGCCATAACCATCCCCCTAAGAAGGAAAAGCATTGGATTTGAGGACAAATCCTTTTCAAGAGGGAGGGGATGATGGAAGAGGGCCAAGCACAACCTTTCATGAAAGGCAAGAACCAAGTCAAGAACGTCCAAGACCAAGCTAGGGGCGTCTAGGCCAAGAAGACCAAGCTAGGAAGTGTCTAGGACAAGAAGACCAAGCTAGGAGCGTCTAGGACAAGAAGACTTGGATCAAGCTTTGAATGGGAGAGTGGCTTTCTAGCACAAATTCCGTGAAGGCCCAACAAGTGTAGTTTAGCTTTAATTGGGGTGTAAATAGCATAGCCATGTGGACAAATGTTTATTTTTCTGCACATTAGAATTAAGGAGGAGTTAACCTTGATTAGCAAAGGTTTCTAGAAGCCTTCACTAATCAAGGGACGGTTTTGGTAGCCATGTGAACCCATGTGCACCCATGTGCTCCATGTGCCCATGTGCCTCACATTTACATTTCATTTTGCTCACATTTCATGTGGAATTAGCTTAGGATTTACGGCTTCCTTAGCCTATAAAAGGAGATGCCTAGCTCTTGTATTTTCAAGATTAATGAGAGTAAAAGTTATGCTGCCAACATTGTGCCATACTTTGCTTCTACCTAGTTTCTAGGATCTAATCTTCACCTTCATCACCTACCATAGGGCTGGCCGAACCTCCCTACTTCCATACACATCATGCACCTTCAAGATCACCATAGCTCCTAGGAGGATCTTCCACATTTACATCCATGGCTTATGCACCATTTTACACATGATTCCGAGAAGAGCTCCATGAATTTGCCATCAATCTGGGACCTTGATCAAGGTAATTAGATATTTTATATCCTTGCATCTATTAAGGTTGACTTAGATTTTTTAAAAAAATACTTAACTCTATTGAATAAAGAAAAAGAAAGAGACAATAAGCAAATCAATACATGTAGAATTGCATCGTTGAAAACAAGACTTCCACATGATGTTTCAGATACCAATTTTCACAACAGAGTTTGGTTTTTCGTGACGGCATAAATTGCTAATGGTTTCGTCCTCGAGCTTATGAACTCGACAGTGCATTCAATCTTCTCCAGCTGCTAAAAGCCCAGAAAATACTAATAAAATTTACTTGCCGAATTTCAGGACTATTAATCTGGAAGTAGGAAAAATATATGCACCATACAGTGATGATTGGAAGTACTAGACCAAATATTTCACCAACCATGATTGTTGAATCAAGTGGGGGATCCTACAATATTGTGGGTTCAATAAATGTGCACAAAATTGGTTAGGTGAAAATGATGCGAAAGAAAAGTGGTCTATCCTATTGTGCAAAATTGAAAATGAAGTTCACAGTATCACATGCTACATATGGAAAAACATAGAAGCAGCAACAACTAAGAAAGGAGAGTACTACTTCCGAGTCATTGTTGTTCATTGAACCACCATAAACCACTTGCTCTGTGACCCTTGGATCAGTGAGAAAATTCTTTGTTTCCGCCGGTTGACCGGATGCGTCTTTGTGCGTGGCTTGTCCTCGCGAGCTGGGGCACCTTCGTTCTGCTCCGTCTGTGAGTACCTGAAAAGAAGTGGACAAAGGGGCGCCCTCGCGGCCATTTGCACTCCGACGATCAAGTCAGCAAGCGAGAAACATCAAAGGTGACACACCTCCGTATCGGAACACCGTGAATGGATGCTCTGAAGGTGGTCAAATAACTGGATAACTGAATAACTAGTTCTTTCTTCCCTAATTGACTGTGCGTACAGTGGGTGCGCGAGCAAAACAACTAGGGTTTGTGTGTAAAACTTGCGAGAATTAGGTCCCAAACTTCGATCCCCATCTCAAATGTCTAAAACTCCTTTTAAACACCTCAAACATTTAAAGCGTCTTAAAGCACATTTGAAGCGTATAAAAACGTTCATCGCATTTAAAATGTTTAAAGCATTTAAAGCATTTAAAGTGCTTTAAAGCGTTCGAAACGTAAACTTAATTAATGCGTACCTTAGCAAACTTTCAGGGAAACTGATATCCCTTGATGTTTCAATGATTTATGCTGTGTTCTTCTGACTTGATCACTACTCTTCGCGGAGGGCCTTATAGCATCGTAGCCCAACTTAGGGATAATTCATCGTGTAAATCCTCCTTCTTGGAGTGCATCTGCGCAAGGGGTGACTTTCTGGGTGCCAACTCATGCGCCCCAACCTCTAGTCACTCGCCCTGGGAGTGTATCTACCTTTCTCTCGCACCATGCACCTGGTTCTCCCCTGGGCGTGGCCCTCTCATGGGTCGTATCTGTCCCAGGGTCTCCCAGCGGTGGCATGGGTACTTCACGAGTCAGGTTACCCCCTACTGGTACTAGAACTATGGACTTGAAGCCACCTTCCTCTTCTCTTTATTACTGTTATGAGGTACTGAGGCCTCTCACGATGTCGCCCCCTCCACGGTCTCTCCTTTCCATGGGTATCGGGGGGTGGCACCGTCGATGCCTTAACCTTGGCGATGCCTACACCAGGCGACACCTTATCTTGGCGAAGTCTCATCTTGGCGATGCCTTCAGCGGTGAACCCGTTGACTTTTTTCCCTTGGGCCCCCTTGAGGGGTCCTAACATATGTTGACTTTGACTTTGACTTTGGTCAACGTCCGGGGACGGGACGGTACACAAGCCCCCAGTCTTGAGCTGACACTTTTTTCAGCAAAAAGACTAAGGCCTCGCCCTCGCATCCACGTGGCATTCCTGCACGTGACATTCCCTTGATCAGTTGACGTGATGTTCTCTAAGCGTCTGACGCGACATTCTCTGTGCTGAGGATGTGACGTTTTAAGTTATGCTTTAATCTCTTGACATGTGGCTCAATCGCACGGCCATCACTTAGCGCCTCTCGCGCTTCTCAAGTTAACGTTACATCTTTCAAAAATGCGCGCTCCAAACCATTGTTTCATTCACTCTTCGCATTCTCTCTACTGTTCATCTTCCCCAACTTTCTCTGCAACCTTCGCTCTCTTTCGCGCTTTCGATCTTCGAATACCCAGATACTAAAAAAGGTATGATTTTTCTCCTTCAATGGCTCTCCCTTTAACTTTCGTATTGATATAACTGCCTGGGCCTGTTTATTTTTCCTGCATTTCTTGTATCCTTCTCCTTTCCTCCACATCTCCTCATTCTTTCCTCTTTTTTGGATTTCTCATGTGGTTAGGGTTTCTCTTCCCCTTTCTGCCTTAACCTCATTCGCTAAACCCTTCCTCTTCTTCATTCTTCAGCTCTTCTCATCAAACTATGGCACGTACAAAAATGACGTCCAACCCTCCACCCCCAAAAATCAACTATAAGGCCCTTTACCCTTGGGCTCCCGACGAGCTGCTCGATGAGTACTCGAAGTCTCCACAAAGGCCTGGAGGGATCACGTAGGAGAGTCGAGCACCTACGACCATCGCGCCTTCGCGAAAAGGCACGACGAAGACATAGCAGTGCTCCCTTGTACCCTAGGGGAGCCTGTATGTGGGGACGAACGGGCCAACAACGGAGTCCCCTTCTTTTACTTCTACCAGGTGGTCTTCAAACGCATAGGGATGCGCCTACCTTTCCCTAGATTCGAAAGAGAACTTCTGACCGAAATCAATGTCGCCACAGCCTAGCTACACCCTAACGGCTGGGCCTTCGTCAAAGCATTCGACATTTTGTGCGGGTTCTTCAGCCATGCCCCCTCCGCCGACATCTTTCTCCATTTCTTCGATGTGAAGAAACAGGGGAAGAGCCTCTGGGTAAGCCTTAGCGACATATCTGGAAGGGTCCTCCTGACCTTATTCCAACATTCCTTCAAGGGGTGGAAGGGCAAATTCTTCAAAGTTTGCTGTTCTGACTTCGATCCCTCCGCCCTCGACGGCTTCCCCTTGTACTGGGTGAAGGAGGTGAAGCACACGAAGCCTAAGTCCCTTGATCAGCTGCCCTCGACTGATCGAGAGGCTTGCCAAATTTTGGCCAGCGTGGGGGCGTTCAACACCTCCACCTTGATAAGCCTTGAATACAACGTCGAGGCCCTGGCGAAATATAGAAGTATGAGAGCCTCCCTCACAGCCTTCTATTCACTGCCCTTGCTTGTTCTTGTTTTGTGTATGACTTATCTGCTTTCCTTGTATGGTGCTTAACGTGTGCTTAACCCCTACTGCATTTATCTTCTTGGTGCAGGTTAAAAGATGGACAAGCAACGAAGGTTGAGGCTTGCTCAAATTCTGAAATCTAAGGGCGGGGCTTCCTCACATGGGGTTGGAGATTCCACACCTCCAACCTCTGCGACCGCCCCTACTTCTCCCAATTCTTGCCCTCAACACCTTCCAACGCCATCGACCCCACCAACACAACCTCCAAACTCACCCCCTCCCATCGCGGCCATGCCCCTTGTGCTGGTCGAAACTGCTACTTCGTCAGCCCCCCTTGACAAAGGGAAAAGGGTAGTGGTGGTGCCCTCCGAAGACGATGAAGACTCCGCTGAGGGGCAAGTCTTCAAGCGACAAAGGACAAACCAGCATGCCCCTTAGACTACTACCTCTGCCACTTCCTCTTCACATGGGGCCGAATCTCTTAGGGAGAACCCTCCAAGTGCCCACTCACCCCCTCAAGCAATGGCCTTGGAGGGTGGGACGGAGCCCGAGCCCACTTTTGTTCCACCACCTGCCCCAAAACTCCCCCTCCCAATGCAAGATTCGCTGAAGGGTTTCCTGGGTAGGATGTCCCCGCGCGGCCAAGCTTAAGGGCCCCAGAAGGAAAACATTTACTATTACATGGGCACCTTCATGTCTTGTGCCCACTCTTGGCATGCGCAGGGCAGGGCTAAAGCTGTTGAAGCCTCTACTTTCCAAACGCTGGAGAAAGAGCTCGCCTCTCTAAAGGAGGAGAAGGAGAGGTTGCCCACTCACTGGCGGCGTCAAGAGGATGCCTACAAGACTTCTCTGAGGGTGTCGCAGAAGGCGAAGGAGGAGGCCAATAAGCGGCTACATGAGGTGTCACAAGCCCATGCTGAACTCCTTAATCAGGTGGTGCCCCTCAGAGTAAAGGTCGCTGATCTGGAAGCAGAGGCGGAGACCTCAAAGGCGCAGCAAAAGAAACTCGAGGACCGGTGTGTGGATCGGGAGCAGACACTAGGGAAAGCTGAGGTCGCACTCGAGGACAAAACTAGTGAATGCTCCCTGCTAGCCGCCGAGAACGCCACCCTCCGAGCCAAAGTCCAAGAGTTGATGGCTGCTTTGGCCTCCAAAGAACAAGAGATGACCACTCAGGCTGCAAACTTCAAGGCTGCTGAGGAAAAGCTGGTCGAAGAGGCTGCCACTGCGTTCGCCGATAGGTTCGCAGAGGCTCTTGTCCAAGCGGCCTGTGCAAACCCTGGTATCGACGTTTCTGGGTGCAGCCCTCTGAACGAAGTGGTTGACGGCAAAGTAGTGCCCCTGGAGGCCCCTGAAGAATAGCCTTTACTTTGCTCTTCGACAAAACATTTGACGTGTATATAATTGCCTTTTGCTTAATTTGTAACTGTCATGAACTTTATCTGTAATTACAACTCTTGATTTTTGTTTAAATGCCTATTCAAACTTTGTCTTTGCCTTCTCGTGAGTCTTTTAGCTTCTCTTACTCTCCTATCTTTGGTAACTCGTGCTTCCATCCTTCTTCCTCTCCTTGCTCGTCGGTTTTTACTTGCTTTCTGAACTCGTAAAAGTTTTCAACTTGCTTTGTACTTACTTGTTTTGAGCCCTCTAACACTCACTGCCAAAGGCATTGCTAGCTTTTCCATCACTTCAAGATGGAAAAAAGGGGGTCTCATCTCTTCTCTGGCCTCGACATCACTCAAAGGCGAAGGAGGACTTGATCTCTTCTATGGCCTCGACATCGTTCGAGGGCGTGGAGGTCTTATCTTACCTGTACTGTGTGTCCACGCTCGAGGAGAGACCTGCTTTGGGTGTCCCCAGCGTGTTAAAACACCTGGGACAGAAGTCGCGCTTTAGCGCCCACGCCTATGAAGAGGCCTATACAACAACGCCGTGTCATCCATGGGATGTCTAAAACACCAAGGCAACTTAGCCCTTATCTCTTCGCGCTTGGTGCCCACGCCTGAGGAGAGGCCTGCTACAGCGGCGCCGTATCGTCCTTAGGATGTCTGAAAACACCAAGGCGACTTGGTTCTCCACTGCTCCAAAACTTTCGGTTGTCTAATGCCCACGCTCGAAGGAAACGCCCCCCGCCACTTCCTTGCGAGGTATCTAAACATCAGACACCGGGGCTAGCTATTCATACCTGAGGAGGGGGCGTCCCGAAGGAACCCCTTAACCCCTGCTCAGGGACTAGGCACCCGGATTTCAACTCATATCTAACATCTGACACCAGGGCTAGCTATTCATACCTGAGGAGGGGGCGTTCCGAAGGAATCCCTTAACCCCTGCTCAAGGACTAGGCGCCCAGATTTCAACTCATATCTAACATCTGACACCGGGGCTAGCTATTCATACCTGAGGAGGGGGTGTCCCGAAGGAATCCCTTAACCCCTGCTCAAGGACTAGGCCCCCGGATTTCAATCTCATATCTAACATCTGACACCGGGGCTAGCTATTCATACCTGAGGAGGGGGCGTCCCGAAGGAATCCCTTAACCCCTGCTCAAGGACTAGGCGCCCGGATTTCAATCTTATATCTAACATCTGACACCGGGGCTAGCTATTCATACCTGAGGAGGGGGCGTCCCGAAGGAATCCCTTAACCCCTGCTCAAGGACTAGGCCCCGGATTTCAACTTATACTGAGCGTACTTGTCGTCTTGTTCTATGGGTACGAGCATACGCACCAGGTACTTGCTCTGAATTTGACGTTCGCCCCCTTATCTGGTGATGCCCCATCTTGGCGATGCCTCATCCTGGCGACGCCTCATCTTGGCGACGCCTCAACCTGGCGACGCCTCATCCTGGCGACGCCTCCTCTTGGCGACGCCTGCGCCTGGCGATGCCTTAATTTTTTTACTTGAGTTTCTTTAATCTTTGCTCTTACATCGTGTTGGAGTAAAAAATTGAACAAAGCTTTACTTGAACTTTCTTTTTTACTTGAACCTCATTAAAAAACCCCCGAGAGGGAAAAAGAGCGTCCCCTTTACAACTATGTATTTCATACTGACTTGTAACTAAAGAGAGCTCTACACTACGTGCGCTTCCTTAGGCATCGCCGTTTGTACTAGAGGGGCGTTCCCATACCCTAAACACCCCCTTCTTCGTCTTTAAGCTATTCTCATAGCATCTTCAGGCTTCTTCTTGATCAGACTTGATCACAATCACCTTGCCGCTCAGATCTGGCAACTTCATCTTCATATGGCGAGGGGAGGACACTGCCCTTAGCCTATTCAGTGCTGGTCTGCCCAACAAGATGTTGTAGGCTAAATTGGCGTTTACGACTAAATACCGAATGCTCTCGGTACGTGACGCCGCACCATCGGTAAACGTTGTCCTCAGTTCTAGATAGCCACGTACCTCAATTGGGTTGTCTGCGAATCCATACAGGCATCCGGTGTAGGGTCTCAATAAATCAGGGGATAACTGTAGCTTGTTGTAGGTCGACCAAAACATGACATCGACGGAACTGCCCTGGTCGACGAGAACCCTATGTACTTTCCTTCCAGCTGTGACGACCGAAATGACCACGGGGTCATTGTCATGTGGGACGACATCCCGTAGGTCAACCCTTGTGTAAACGAGGTCTGACTCCCATGGGTCATTCGAAAATTCCTCGACGCCCAAACTCACTGACCTCACATATCTCTTATGCTGGGAGGCAGTGGGCCCTCCTCTAGAAAAGCCACCATAAATGGTGTGCACTTCTCCATGGATCGGTATCTCGTGTGCTTGATTCTCCGCAGGCACTGTTAGGGCTGTGGTCTCAGTAGACCCAGCAAGGTAGTCTTTTAGGAACCCGTTCTTCACGAGCTCATCCAACTGATAGCCCAGCGCCAAGCAGTTGTTGATATGGTGCCCAAACGCCTCATGGAACTCCCACCACGACTCTTTGTGAGGTCCCAACACCTTATCATACTTCGCTGGTGGCTTCAGCCTGTCAGCTATGTTAGGCACAACAATGAGGTCTTTTAGCTCCACCACAAAATTGTGCCTCAGCGGTCTATTCCCTTCCCTTGCTGGCTTGTTCCCTTCCACTCGACCCCTAGGCTGGGGCCTCCTTACCTCGTAGGGGCGCTTCCTTTCCTGATCTCTCCTCCCCGTCGTGGCCTCGTTGACCCTAACGGGTTGCGCACGTGTATGTGCTCTCGGGCGTGTGGGCGCGACAGTTGTGCGCTTCTCGTATACCTCACCCTCAGAGGCAATGTGTTCTACCGCACAACGCCTTATTTCAGCAAAAGTCTTGGGGCGGTTGCAGATGATCGACTCGCAGAAAGGCCCTAGGCACACCCCCTTTCTGAACGCATACACGATCATTGGCTCTTCTGTGGTGCCAACCTTCACCACCTGCGCCCCAAAACGGTTTATGTACTCCTTCAACGTCTCACCTTGATATTGCTTCACGTCAAACAGGTCGTACGAAATAGGCGGTGGAGCCCTGTTGGCTAGATACTGCTCTTTGAACAACTGCGAAAGCTGTGCGAAAGACGTGATATGGCCTTCTGGGAGGCTGATGAACCAGTCCATGGCCATCCCTGTCAAGGTGCTCATGAAGAGCTTGCACCTTACGGCATCGGAGCCGCCAACCAGTATCATTTGCGTTTGGAACGCAGTGAGATGCGCCTCAGGGTCCTCCATCCCTGTGAACGTCACCTTGGGCCCTGTGAATGTGTTGGGGATCACCGTCTCTAGAATCGTCTGTGAGAACGGCGTCGAGAATTCTCCCTGTGGAGTGACAAGCTCAGGCTCGTCTATGTCGCGCCATCCGCGGCGCAGCTCCTCATTTGTGCGGTGGAGCTCTTCATTTCTCGTCTGAGATGCCGCGAGCTCCGCTTGCATGCGCTCTTGCTCCACTTTTGACGCTGCCATTGCTTCTTGCAATCCCTGCATCATACCCATGAGCTGCTGCATGGTCATCTCTTCACTTCTAGTGCGTGCGGGTCTCATTTTCGCGGTTTATGGAAATCTTCCCGACTGTCGTGCAACTTGAGAATTGGAACTGGTGAACTGTACTTGTTGTGGGACTAATGTTTTAAATCGGCCCCACGGTGGGCGCCAAATGTTCTTGCCGGTTGACCGGATGAGTTTTTGTGCGTGGCTTGTCCTCGCGAGCTCGGGCACCTTCGTTCTGCTCTGTCTGTGAGTACCTGAAAAGAAGTGGACAAAGGGGCGCCCTCGCGGCCGTTTGCACTCCGACGATCAAGTCAGCAAGCGAGAAACATCAAAGGTGATCGGAACACCGTGAATGGATTCTCTGAAGGTGGTCAAATAACTGGATAATTGAATAACTAGTGCTTTCTTCCCTAATTGCCTGTGTGTACAGTGGGTGCGCAAGCAAAACAACTAGGGTTTGTGTGTGTAAAACTTGAGAGAATTAGGTCCCAAATTTCGATCCCCGTCTCAAATGTCTAAAACTCCTTTTAAACACCTCCAACATTTAAAGCGTCTTAAAGAACATTTGAAGCGTATAAAACGTTCATCGTGTTTAAAACGTTTAAAGCATTTAAAGCATTTAAAGTGCTTTAAAGCGTTCGAAACGTAAACTTAATTAATGCGTACCTTAGCAAAATTTCAGGGAAACTTATATACCTTGATGTTTCAATGCTTTCTACTATGTGTTCTTCTTACTTGATCGCTACTCTTCACGGAGGGTCTTACAGCATCGTAGCCCAACTTAGGGATAATCCATCGTGTAAGTCCTCCTTCTTGGAGTGCATCTGCGCAAGGGGTGACTTTCTGGGTGCCAACTCATGCGCCCCAACCTCTAGTCACTCGCCTTGGGAGTGTATCTACCTTTCTCTCGCACCATGCATGTGGTTCTCCCATGGGCGTGGCCCTCTCATGGGTCGTATCTGTCCCAGGGTCTCCCAGCGGTGGCATGGGTACTTCACGAGTCAGGTTACCCCCTACTGGTACTAGAACTACGGCCTTGAAGCCACCTTCCTCTTCTCTTTATTACTGTTCTGAGGTACTGAGGCCTCTCACGGTGTCGCCCCCTCCACAGTCTTTCCTTCCCATGGGTATCGGGGGGTGGCACCGTCGATGCCTTAACCTTGGCGACGCCTACACTAGGCGACACCTCATCTGGGCGACGCTTCACCTAGGCGACGCCTACACCTAGCGACGCCTCACCTTGGCGACACCTCACCTTGGCGACGCCTTCAGCGGTCAACCTGTTGACTTTCTTCCCTTGGGCCCCCTTGAGGAGTCCTAACATATGTTGACTTTAACTTTGGTCAACGCCTGGGGACGGGACGGTACATTCTTAAATCTCATGAAATGTTTGTCATTAACTAGCCTTGCAGCAGTGGTGGACTCTTTTGGATTTTCTCCAAACATTTTTATAATTCAAGCCTTCATTAATCTCACCTAAAGATAGTAAGTAGACATGCTTCAAAATCAGAACAAGAGGTCGACAATTCTTTCGGACTTCTAACCAATGTAGAACTGAAACTTATATATATAATCTTTACATCCTACAATTCTTAATGTAAGCAATAAAAATTATGAATATTCAAAAGTCGTGTAATTACGTAAAAGAATCAAGTGATTTTTAAAAGAACTCACATGATCAATTTTAATTTTGATGATAAAATATATTACTTATATATATTTATTCAAAATTTCAATTATATTATGCATTAATGATTTTATGCTTTTAGAGGAATCAAAAACGTAGAAAAGCTCCTCAAAACTAATGAAATCTCATGAATAAAGACGGAGGCCTAAAAGAAAGAGAGAATGGAAGTGAGAAATCCATGAGATGATAATAAATAAACGCCCTGTCTTAATAACATAACATAGGAGTCTTTAAAATTATATTCCTTCAAGCAATTATAAGTTTTTATTGACAATTTGATTAAATACAAGGTTCATAACCTTCAAAATCCAAGTCATATTTATCATTTTCACTACACTACAGTTTCAACAAACAAGCTCTAACATCTCTATTGAGAGGCCTTTTCGGAATAAACACACAACACCGTTCACTACAAGAAAACAAACAATTAGCTTCCAAATACTTGCATGGGCCAACTACGGACACTAATATCGTCGGACAAAAATGGCACAAAACCCACCCAAAATGGCATTCAACGCAAAACGGACGCACTTATGCATTTAATTTTTTTTTTTTAAAATCCAGTTTGCGTCGGCCACGGTCCATGCATGTTTATATTTTAGAATTTTAAAATTATTTGTTTAAATTTATTTAATGTATAACATTATAAGAAATATTTTAATATTTAATTTTTTATTGTGTTTATTTTAAAATTATTTTTTTAATATTATAATAAATTATTTAATTTATAAATTTGTAATATAAATTATTTAAATTAAATTAAGTAAGTGTTTGATTTAAAATTAATTGAGTAAAATAAAAGATGTATTTAAATTATTTAGATGTTATATAAAATATTTTATTATTTTAAAGTTAATTTATTTGATTTATATATTGTCATATATAAATTAAACAATATCGATTATTATTATTTATATATTTTAAAATAACTTTTTGTTGTATAAATGAAATGAATTATTTTTGTTGTATAAATTGAATTTAATTGTTTTGTATAAATTAAAGAATTTCTTTTTATAAATTATATACAGTTGTTTATACATTAAATTTATTTATTTGTTGTATAAATTTAAAATAAAATGAATTAATTTTTGAAAGTTTTAATATAATTTTTATTAAATTATATTTAAGTTACTTATTTAAGAAAATTTTCATGTGCCCCACATTAATAATATTAATAATAAGTATAATAAAAATTATAATATGACAAAAGAACTTGTGTGTTGTAGTGGTTAAAGCTTCTTTGGTCACTCGAGGACTTGGGTTTGAGTCTTGCCCACTGCAGTTTGTGTCTAACATTAATAATAGATATTATATATAATTGTAGATAATAATAAGAAATAAATAAAAAAGATGAAAATAATAATTAAAAAATTAAAAATAAAATTTGTTGCATTACATACGAAAATTTATTTTTTCACCCGTTTATGCGTCGACCTTGGCCCACGCATAAGCCGACGCATATGCGTCCATTTTTGACCCACGCTAAATCCTTGTTTTCTTGTAGTGGTTGTTTTAGTGCTATCAACCTTTGGTTTGGTGCAACAACCCACACGATTATGCATTGCCATTTAAAATTGTTTATGATCAATCTTAAGAATCAATGTGAAGATTGTGAACAGAAAATATTACTTTTATTTTATTGTTACTTTTCAAATGATAATACAATCTCTCTAAATAGTCTTAAAATAGACTTATCAAATTCTACGTTCTCTTTCATAAAAGTTATACTATATATTAGATATTTTTAGATATTATTTGATATTATAGATATTGTTAGATATCTCATATTTATGTAATGGGCTTAGCCCATATGTTTCTTTTCCTATATAAACATAACCCTATGTGTTCAATATACACAAGGGATTTACCCTATTCTTTCTTTTCCTTTAATATGGTATCTAGAGCATAAGGTTAGGGTTCAGGGTTTAGGGTTCAGTTTTTATTGGTGAACCCACACTATTCACTGGAATTTTCTAGCCACCGCCCCACTGTCTCGCTGGAGCTACCATTACCTCGTCGGAGCAGCCGTCGGACCCTCGCCGGAATCTCGTCGGAGTCGTCGCCGGAATCTCGTCGGAGCCCTCGCTGGAGATGCTGTCAGAATCGCTGCCGGAGCCTTCATCTTTTTTGCTGCCGCCAATTAACCGGTGACTGGATTGGTCCTTATCTTCTATGGCTTCTTCCGCTTTCGCTGCCACTATGGCTTCTTCCGTTGCCGCTACCATTGTGGCTTCTTCCGCAGTCATTATGCTGAATTCATCTATTTATACTAATTACGTCAATGTTCATCTTTCCATTGACAAATTGGATGGAACTAATTATGACACTTGGGCATCAGATATTAAATTATGGCTTAAGAGTCAAGGTTATGTTGATCATCTTACTCATCCTACTCTTGCTCAAAATGAGGTTTTCCGTTGGTTGAAAATTTATGCTCAATTATGCATTGTTATCAAATCGACCATTCACTCATCTTTAAAACAAATTTTTCGTACCTATGAGTCATGTTTAGAAGTTTGGGAACAAGCAAAATTATTATACACCAATGATACTCAACGTCTTTAGGCGTGTGTCAAAATCTTCTCACAATTGTTGCTCCCAAACGTCTTGATGGTACAATGACAGAATATCTAGGTAAACTTCATGCTCTTCTTCATGATTTTAATGAGTTATTACCTCCTACCTCTACTCCTTCTCAAGAACTAGAACAAAGATCCAAGTTCTTCATGTTATTGGGTTTACATGGCCTTCCTAATGATTATTCTCACGTTCAAGATCAAATTTTGGGATCTCCTATTGTGCCCAATTTTACTTCCACTTGTTCTACCCTTTTGCGTGTGCCAGGTAAACACACCACTGATATAACGTCTCATGTTGATGACTCTTCTGCTTTAGTCTCTCAGCATAATGATCGTACTCGCCCTCACAAGTCGGGCAAAGGGCGTCACAAGTGTGACCATTGTGGCAAACTTGGCCACAAAATTGACAGATGTTATGCCTTACACGGTCGTCCTCCTAGATCTGTTGCGGTTGCTCAAATTGCCCATGTGCAACCTTCAACCGTAGACCATACTTCAATTGATACCCCAGGCCAGCCTGCTATTTTCAATGAATTTCTTAAATGGTATGAGGATCGTCAGAACCCTAGTTCCACGGCTTCTGTTGCACATTCAGGTACATCTTTTGTTGGCCTCACTCACTCCATTTCCCATGGCCCTTGGGTTCTAGATTCAGGTGGCACTGATCACATTACTGGTAATAAATCTTCTTTATCTATTGATAATGTTCTTTATGTCCCTGGGTCTTCATTTAACTTATTATCCATTAGTCGTCTCACCCGTTTCCTTGATTGTGTTATTTCTTTTACCAAAGATTCTGTTACTTTACAGGACCGGAGTTCGGGACGGATGATTGGCACCGGATGTGAGTCTCATGGACTTTATCAACTACAGATCTCTGCACATGTTGGCGCAATTATGGATTCTCCATCTCTCATTCAAGCTCGATTGGGTCATCCTAGTCTTGCCAAGATGCAGCAGTTTGTTCCAAGTTTGTCTAATGTGTCTACTTTATCGTGTGAGTTGTGTTCGTAGTTCTTTTTTTCCTAGTAGTGTCTCACAACGTGCTTCATCTCCTTTTGCCTTAGTTCACTCTGACATTTGGGGACCAAGTCATATTAAGTCTAATTTAGGATTTCAGTATTTTGTTACTTTTATTTATGATTATTCAAGATGTACTTGTGTATTTTTAATGAAAAACCGTTCTGAGTTGTTTTCTGTATTTCAAATATTTTACAATGAAATTAAAAATCAATTTGGAATTTTCATCTGAATTTTGCGCAGTGATAATGGACGTGAGTATCTTTCTCATTCTTTTAAAAATTTTATGGCTTCTCATGGTATTCTTCATCAAACTTCATGTGCTTATACACCACAACGAAATGGGGTAGCTGAGCGCAAGAATAGACTGTAAATCAAAATACGATTAAACATGATTATGAACGCATACAATAATGTTCTCATACAGATCTTATCATATTATGATTCTCACATATATCCATACAATTCAAGAAGGAATAGGCACTTACCTTGATACATGAGTGATCCTACTTGAGCAATTACTTTATCTCCTTTCCCAATTTATCTCTTAGCAATTCCGTTCTTGTCACACACTTTCATGATGGTTAACCGTGAGACAACTATTATTTGCAGAGACAAAACCCTATAGCGTTTAGTTCCCAATCTCCATCAGATGTAGGTTTTCATTAGGTATATCATCAGATATATATTTCTCATGTTAACCAATGGGCCTTTAATTCTATTATTATTATTAAAAAATCATATTTGGGCCCAAACCCCAAACTCTAAGTCATGTGAGTCACTTTATAAAAATTAATTTACATAATTTCTTACATTCTCCCACTTGACTCATATGAGTTATAATACTTTCATGATTTAATAATTACATAAATGCGCATTTAAAAGGCCTTACATAAATTGGTTCTATCATTAATCAAAATCAAGGATACAGAAATAATAAGAGTCATGGCGGTTACAAGTCATTTCAATCGACACATTTCCTTCCATGTACTACTATATCATCCTTTCTTCTTAATATGACTTTATAATGAGAAATCCATAGTAGGTTCAAACATAATGTCATTTTCATCAATAACAACATAATTTGTTTTCCACAACATAATTTACATGCATATACATAAAGTAGAAAACATAAATTTCAGAAACTTTATTTATTCAATGAGCTCAAAGTGTCAAATAAGCATTAATAACAACATTCATCATTCACTAGTAGACATAATGCCCATATTTACAACATGACCAGTAAATGTTTTGGGCGGTAACCCTTTTGTTAAAGGGTCAGCAATCATAAGATCAGTGCTAATATGTTCTATTGACACTCTATGTTTCTGAACTTCTTCTTTAACGGCAAAGTATTTCAATTCCATATGTTCATCACCTTTGGAATACTTGTCGTTTTTAGAAAAGAAGACAACTACGGAGTTATCACAATAAATTCTCAGCGGCTTGGCAATACTGTCAACAATTCCAAGTCCTGAAACAAAATTCTGCAACCAATTAGCCTGAACTGTGGCCTCAAAGCATGCCACAAATTCAACCTCCATGGTGGATGCAACAATGACTGTCTGCTTCGCACTTTTCCATGAAATCGCTTCTCCAGATAAAAGATACACATAACCAAATGTAAATTTTCGTGTATCCACACAGCTAGCAAAATCTGAATCTATATATCCAATCATCTCAAGATGATCATATATTTTATAAGTAAGCATATGATCCTTTGTTCCTTGCAAGTATCTCAAAACTTTCTTTGCAGCTTTCGAATGATCCAATTCTGGATTACTCTGCTATCTACCAAGCATACCAACTGCAAAACTAATATCTGGTCGTGTACAAGTTTGAGCATACATTAAACTCCCAAAATAGATGCATAAGGTATATTCTCCATTTTGTTTTCGTTCCAAGTCATTCTTTGGACATTGCATGAGACTAAATTTGTCTCATTTCTGTATTGGAACAGGAGATGTCGAACATTTATCCATTCAGAATCTCTCTAAAACTTTATTAATATATGTTTTCTGAGACAAACCTAACAGACCTTGTGATCTGTCACGAAATATTTCAGTTCCTATCACATAGTATGCCTCACCCATATTTTTCATCTCAAAGTTATTAGAGAGAAACTTCTTAGTCTCACTTAATAGACCAAGATCATTAGTTGCAAGCAAGATATCATCAACATACAAAATCAGGAATATAAACTTGCTCCCACTGACCTTCAGGTATATACACCGATCAACGATGTTTTCCTTAAACCCAAAGGACACAATAGTATCATTAAACTTAAGATACCATTTCCTATAAGCCTGTTTAAGCCCGTATATTGATTTCTTAAGTTTACACACCATGTGTTCCTTTCCTTCTTCAATGAACCCCACTGGTTGGTCCATATAAACATCCTCTTCTAAGTCCCCATTCAAAAACGCAGTTTTGACATCCATCTGATGCAACTCAAAATCATAATGAGCTACTAATGCCATGATAATTCTAAAGGAATCTTTCTTAGAAACGGGTGAAAATGTTTCTTTATAATCAATGCCATCCTTTTGAGTAAAACCTTTGGCAACAAGTCGGGCCTTGTAATGTTCGATATTGCTATAAGAGTCACGTTTAGTCTTAAAGACCCATTTACACCCGACTCTCTTGCATCCTTCTCGCAATTCTATAAGGTCCCATACATCATTTTGTGCCATTGATTTAAGCTCATCTTTCATGGCATCTAACCACTTATCAGAATTATCATCATTGATGGCGTCTGAAAATGAAATTGGATCATTATCAATACCTAAGTCATTTTCTGACTCTTGTAGATAAACCACATAATCATTCAAAATAGCAGACTTTCTTTCTCTTTGAGATCTTCTTAATACTATTTCTTGTGGTTGTTCTACTACAGGTTCATTGTTAACTTCATGATCATTAATTTGTTGTTCTTCTTCATCGTTGAGTGACTCAACTACATTAGGAACAACAATACTTACAATGAAACAGGTACAATTGACTTACTTAACATGCTCCTAACCATATACATTAAGGTTCGATTACGCCTTTCTAAAACACCATTTTGTTGTGGTGTACCTGACATTGTGTATTGAGCACAAATACCACGCCTCTCAAGGAACTTAGCAAACGGACCAGGGTGTTGTCCACTTTCATCATACTTTCCATAATATTCACCACCTCTATCTGACCTGACAATTTTCACCTTTCTGTCTAATTGCCTTTCCACTTCATTTATATAAACTTCTAAGGCATTCACTGCTTGCGATTTTTCATGTAGTATTTAGACATAACCATAACGTGAAAAAATCATCAATAAAGGTGATAAAATACATTTCTTTATTGAAAGAACTTGCATCAAAAGGTCCACATATATCAGTGTGTATAATTTCAAGAAGTTGAGTACTTCTTGTGGCTCCTTTCTTTGTGTGTTTTGTTTGTTTTCCTTTAATACAATCCACACATACATTCAAATCAGTTAAATCCAAACTTTGAAGTATTTCATTCTTTACTAATCTTTCCATCCTTTCTTTGGAAATATGCCCCAAATGTTTGTGCCGCAAGAAAGTAGAACATTCATTCACTAAACTACGTTTAGTGCCAACATTATGATGCGAGGTCATAAGAGTTTCAACATATAGATTATCAAGGTTCAATCTATATAATCCCTCATAAAGAGTACCAAATCCAATCAAATAGGTACGCTGATATAAACTGAAACATCCATTCCCAAATTTAAAAGAGTATCCGGAAACATCAAGTTTAGACAATGAAACTAAATTCCTAGATATACTAGGTACATAAAAAGTATCCATAAAGTCTAAATAAAATCCAGTGTCGAGGATTAAACGATAAGTCTCGACTGCTTCAACTAGAACCTTCTCTCTATTCCCCATGAAGACAAACTTTTCATTTGGCTTTATGGTTCGGGTTGAAAGGAATCCTTGCATCATGTTAGAAACATGAGTTATGCATCCATAATCAATCCACCAAGAATTATGTGGAACTTCAGTTAGGTTTGATTGAAAACATACATAATAAGCATTATGCTTACCATTCTTTTCGAACCAAGCCTTGCGTTTTAGACAATCCTTTTGGAAATGTCCAGATTTCTTGCAGAAATGAAATTTGCCATTCTTCTTCTAGAGCTTAGTAGAGGACTCATTTATCTTCAGTGGTCCTTTACCCTTTCCATGTTTCTTGAAGACCTTCTTTCCAGCTCCCTGATTGTTCACATAGTGTATAGAGTGGTTTCCTCGATTCTTCAATCTAGTCTCTTCCTGAACTAACATGTTATAGTTCTCATCCACTGCCATTCCAATAGACTTAAGTCTTGCCGCAATATTAGTCATTTCAATGACATGTTCGTGCATAGTACGAGAACCATCAAATTCCATGGTGGTTAATGTAGTCATTAATGATGTGATTCCAATAGCCACATAGAACAAGATTCTTGACACTTTGAGGAATCACCTTGAGCTGGAAAATGTAGAGGCACTTTCTTAGAAGTTGGATCATGGTTCTAAGATCAAGAACTCACCAATAACAAGTACCAAATCCCAAACTCATTTGGTTGAACCAAATATTGTCAAATTGAATCAACATAGGCAAAAGAAAAGAAGAGACCGAACAGAAATTGAAACAAAAACAAGAGAGCCGAACAGATTTAAGAACAAATAGAAAATAGATGCTGGAAAAAGGAATAGCCGAACCAAAACATGCTCAAGAACACAAGACAACAAGAGTAATTGAAAGAGAAGAAAGGAAGGAGAAGAGAATGCTCATGAAGATGGAAGATAGGTTGGATGATCACGCCACTAGAAGTATGGATGCTCCTAGATGAGTGTGGAAGCCGCCACTTGAGGAAACCATGGTCCTTCAAGATAAGACTATAGTAGAAGCTCAAAAGCTCTCCAAATGCTCACTCCAATTTTGAGTATAGTTTCTTTAGATAAAATTCAAATCTGAATTTTACAAGGAAGGCACCTCTATTTATAGCCTAAGGTGCTGAAAAATGAAAGCTAAACAATTCAAAATTCCCTCCAAAAGCCATCTAGAACCGGCGCTAATTGCCAAGCAAGGAAGGTGTGATCCCTTCCTTCACTTTGGCACCCCCTATTCTACTCCTACACCTATCTACTAATACACCCCCCTAAAGCTCCTATTTAAAAACCTAAAAGATGCTATAACAAAAAGAGGTTTCTAAGGTTTCCCTCTAAGCACCTTCAACTAAAGACACTACAAAAAGAGAAAATAAATGTCCTCTAGCTCCCAAGGCTTTGAACATGCTTCTTGTAATCCTTTGAGGTGGACTTTGACCTCCATAGGCGTCCTCCATTTGTGCCTCCACCTCTTCTTGAGCTTGATGAGTGGCCTCCATGTTCTCTTGGGCTTGATCTCCATCATACTCCCCGAGTTGGAGAGAATTCGACCACGAATTCTGGAGACCTACAGAAAAAGGAGTTAGATCGCTGACATTAAAAGTATGACTACCTAAGAATGTATCAGGCATATCTAACTCATAAGCATTGTCATTAATCCTCTTGAGGACTTGGAAAGGTCCATCCCCTCGAGGCATTAGTTTGGACTTCCTTTGAGTAGGAAAACGATCCTTCCTCAAGTGAAGCCAAACCCAATCGCCCTCATCAAACAACAATGCTTTTCTCCTTTTATTGGCAAGTTCAGCATACTTGCCAACCTTCTTCTCAATTCTCTTCTTGATGTCTTTATGCAAAGTTTTCACAAAAGAAGCCTTTTCATCCCCATCTTTGCACAAGACATCGTCAAGAAGGGGAATAGGAAGAAGATCAAGAGGTGTTAGGGGATTAAACCCATAGACCAACTCAAAAGGAGAATGGGAGGTGGTAGAATTTACTACTCGGTTATATGCAAACTCAACATGGGGTAGTAAATTCTCCCACACTCTAGGATTCCCCGAAATAAAGCATCTCAATAGTTGTCCCAAAGTTCTATTCACCACCTCGGTTTGACCATCAGTTTGTGGGTGGCAAGTGGTAGAAAATAAAAGCTTAGTTCCAAGCTTGCCCCACAAGGTCTTCCAAAAGTGACTCAAGAACTTAGGATCTCTATCGGACACTATAGACCTAGGAATCCCATGCAAGCGAACCACTTCTTGGAAGAAGAGGTTTGCAATGTGGCATGCATCATCCACTTTGTGGCAAGGAATAAAGTGAGCCATCTTTGAAAAACGATCCACTACCACAAAAATGGAGTCCTTTCCCTTTGATGTCTTAGGTAAGCCTAAGATGAAATCCATAGATATATCTACCCAAGGCATTGAAGGGATAGGAAGAGGATTATAAAGACCATGGGGATGCATTTTAGATTTAGCTTTGCGGCAAGCTATGCATTTATCACACAAACTATGAACATGTTTATGCATATGAGGCCAAAAGAAATGTTCATGCAACACATCCAAAGTTTTAGCAACCCCAAAATGTCCCATTAAGCCCCCCTCATGAGCTTCTCTAACAAGAGATAATCTAATAGAGCATTGGGGAACACAAAGACGTTTTCCCTTAAAAAGAAAGCCATCTTGAATAAAAAAGTCTTTGTGTCCTCCCTTAAGACACTCTTGATAGAGGAGAGAAAAATCAAGGTCATCATGATAAAGTTCCTTAATGTGATCAAAACCAAGATATTGAGAGGTTAAAAGATTTAGCAAGGTGTATCTTCTAGAAAGAGCATCCGCCACAATATTTATTTTGCCTTGCTTGTGTTTGATCACATAAGGAAATTGCTCAATGAATTCCACCCACTTAGCATGCCTCTTGTTAAGTTTGTTTTGGCTTTTCAAATATTTAAGAGATTCATGATCACTATGTATCACAAACTCTTTGGGAAAAAGATAGTGTTGCCAAGTAAACAAAGCCCTAACAAGTGCATATAATTCCTTATCATAGGTGGAATAGTTGAGATGACTTCCCTTCAATTTCTCACTAAAATAGGCTATGGGGTGGCCCTCTTGAAGGAGAACAGCCCCAATACCTATGCTTGAAGCATCACACTCAATCTCAAATGTCTTAGTGAAATTAGGAAGGGCCAAGATGGGAGCATTAGTCAATTTTTCTTTCAAAGTATCAAAAGCATTTTGTTGTGCTTCTCCCCAATGAAAGACCACATCCTTTTTCACTATGTCATTGAGTGGTGCGGCAATGGTACCAAAGTTTGGGACAAATCTTCTATAGAAAGAAGCAAGCCCATGAAAACTTCGGACCTCATTCAAAGATTTCGGTGTAGGCCAATTTTGAATGGCCACCACCTTGGTTTTGTCCACATGGACCCCTTTACAACTCACAACAAACCCTAGGAATTCTATATGATCAAGAGCAAACATACATTTAGCAAGGTTAGCATACAAATGTTCCTTCCTAAGGGTTTCCAAAACTTGCCTAACATGCAACCTATGGTCATTCAAAGATAAGCTATAAATGAGAATGTCATCAAAGTAAACCACAACAAACTTACCAATGAAAGGTCTAAGAACATGATGCATGAGGCGCATGAAGGTACTTGGTGCATTAGTTAAACCAAAAGGCATAACTAACCACTCATATAAACCAAAGTTGGTCTTAAAAGCCGTCTTCCATTCATCACTCGGTTTGATACGGATTTGATTGTAGCCGCTTTTAAGATCAATCTTTGAAAAGATTTTTGAACCATGTAATTCATCCAACAAATCATCTAGTCTAGGTATGGGATGCCTATACTTAATGGTTATGTTATTGATGGCCCTACAATCCGAACACATTCGCCATGTGCCATCCTTTTTTGGCACTAAGATGATAGGCATAGCACAAGGACTCATGCTATCTTGCACCCACCCTTTTTCAATCAAAGCCTCAACTTGTTGGCGAATTTCCTTGGTTTCACTTGGATTGGTCCTATATGCGGGACGATTTGGTAAAGAAGAGCCCGGTATCAAATCAATTTGGTGCTCAATCCCTCTCAAAGGTGGAAGTCCATTTGGAGGATCTTGAAACACATCTTTGAACTCTTCTACCAAATTTTCCAAGCAATGAGGACTATCAACAAGTGATTCTATGCTAAGAGTTCTAGGGATGGCTAAAAAAAGAGGATGATGAGCCACTATTTCCCTTTCAATGTCACGCCTAGACACAAGGAGTGTAGGCTTAGAACTCTTATCTTTTTTATCTTTTTTATCTTTTTCACTCTCCCTCTTTTTCTTCATGATAACTTGGTCCTCATGGACTTCTCTTGGAGAGAGAGATTTTAAAGTAACCTTGTGACCATGGAATTCAAAAGATAATTTGTTGGTAAAGCCATCATGTAAAACTTTTCTATCAAATTGCCAAGGCCTTCCCAAAAGAACATGAGTGGCTTCCATGGGCACAACATCACATAATACCTCATCTTTGTATTTTCCAATGGAGAAATGGATGAGGACTTGTTTATTAACAATTATTTCTCCTACTTCACTAAGCCATTGTAACTTATAGGGCTTTGTATGAGAGATAGTAGGCAATCCAAGCTTATCTACTACTCTTGTACTAGCCACATTTGCACAACTACCCCCATCCACTATCAAGGAACAAATGTTGTTTTGAATAAGACATCTTGTATGGAAAATATTTTCCCTTTGACTTTCATCAAAAGGTTGTGAAACTTGTCCAAGAAGTCTTCTCACAACTAACAAGTCCCCTTCTAGTGGACATTCGCTCTCTTCCTCACTAGATGCATGAGAATGCAATGAATGCTTTGAAGAATCCGAATCATGCTCACTAACTACAATGCCCTCATGCATGTACATACTTCGTTTGGAAGGACAATTTGCAGCAATATGACCATAACCCATACATTTAAAGCATTTAGTGTTAGATGTTCTAGTGGGAGACTTAGGTCTAGATGTTGATGGCTTAGATTCCTTGGGTTTGAAAGAAGAATCTTTGGAAGGATGTTTAGAAAAAGAAGTTTTGTTTCTCCAAGACTTGGAGTAGTATCCATTATTGGAAGCATTTTTAAAAGAGTTTTTCTTAGCAAGTTGGGCTTCCACCTTCATTGCAAGATGAACTAAAGAGCCCAATGATGAATACTCTTGTAACTCAACAATGTCTTGGATATCCTTCCTAAGACCACTCACAAACCTAGCAACCATGGCTTCTTCACTTTCTTCTAATTCAATTTTAAGCACAAGCGTCTCAAGCTCCTTATAATATTCATCCACATTTAGCGTGCCTTGTTGAAACCGTTGGAGTCTCAACATGAGGTCTTTCCTAAAATGTGGGGGCACAAACCTAGCGCGCATATGATCCTTTAAAGAGTTCCAAGAGTCCACGGGAGGACCCTTGTGATAGATAATGTCCTTTACAATCCCATGCCACCATTTCATGGCATAATCACTAAACTCTAGGGTGGCTAGCTTGAGCTTATGCTCATCTTGGATCTCATGGATCTCAAAAATTTGTTCACACTTAGCCTCCCAATCTAAATACACATTTGGATCACTAGAACCATTAAAACAAGGTAGTTTGACCGAAGGAAGCTTGGACTTTGCATCATGGTAGAAGCCATTGCCGTAGTGAATTCTTTCCCCTTGGTGATGATGTCTTTGTCCATGGACTTGGGGTGGAGGTCTCCTTCTCCTATGCTCATCTTCACGGCCAACATCATTTGAAGAAGCTCTTGAAGATGGTCTATGAGAAGGATGTCCATCATGGATAGAAGGAGATGGCCTAGATTGTTGGACCTCCATCTTTTGCATTTTTTCCTCCAACCTTCTAATTGTTCTTTGAGCTTCATGTAATTCACCAAGAATGGAAGCTTTGGAAGGAGAATGCTGCTTGTAGGATGCATCACTTGAAGATCCAGCCATTTGTAATTAAAAAAAACAGCAAACACACAAAACAGCAAACAAGTTAAAAATTAGCAAAAACAGTGAGCTTTGCAATTGAAACTGCCGAAGTGAATTTAAGGCTGAAAAAGATATCACTCTCAAAGAAATAATGTTCTTGCTCCAATCTGATCTTGAGGCCTTGGAATCCTCAAATGAAATATGTCAAAGCAAGCACACCAATCTTAAGAGCAAACCACCACAAAACCAAAGAAACAATAAAGACAAACAAGAAAAGGTATAAGCAAGGAAAGGTAATTGCAAAAGGAATACTATATGTAAGACAAACTCAAAGAGTAAGAATGAAAGACAATCAAGAAAATAAAGAACTCAATGAGAAAAGTAGGCACACAAAAGAATACCTAAGGAAAAGCACTAGAGTAGATGAAGAAAACAAAAAATTTAGCTACTGGAATTTTTTTTTTTTTATGCAAACTGTGTTTGATATTCACTGATTTAACTGGAACGTTGTAGAGCGAACTGGATAATGAAATTTATACCACAGAAACTTCAAGATGTTAACTCAAAAATGGCACTGGAATCAATTAAAAACAGTAAGCCAATTGAGAGAAATAAATTTTTTAAAATCACTGCCAGATTACCGTATTTTTTTCGGCAGGAATGTACACTTTTTTTATTTTATTTATCATTTTTTGTGTACTTCATATTTTTGAATGATTCTTTTTTCTATGCTTTTCTAACACTTTGAATATCTCAAATCCAGAATTTCAGAATTTTACAGTACGTAAATCAGTTGCAATAAGGAAAAACAGTAAGCACTCTTTTCAGAAACAGAGGAATCCTAATAGGAATAAAAAAACAGAATGATGAACTAGCAAAGACATAATAGAAAATGATGTATTGGAACTTGTATAGGTCTAGAATACAAGTATGAACTCAATTCTAAAAAGAAAATGCACAAAGGATCAACATCAATTCAGAAAATTATATGACACCAAAGCAAAAAACAATCAAAACAATAAAAGTACTACTAGAAGTAATGACATATATGGAAAAACATGACTAAGACAAAACTTGACATGATTCAAAAATTAAAAGACACAACACAAATTGTAACAAGTGAAAGGAAGCTTAAGGTATACTCTAGGAAGGATAATGCCATTCCAAAAGAGCAACCATACTCATAAGAATTATGAGTGCCATAAACCTTTCCACAAACACTTGGAGCAAAAGAAAAACAGCAAGAATACTCAAATAAATTTCTAAAACAGAAACTTAAATTGCAAGAAATTAAAAAGAGCTCTTGAAATAAAGTGCACACAACTCAACAATTAAACAAGAATGAACCTAAGACTCATGATACCACATGATGTGATTCCAATAGCCACATAGAACAAGATTCTTGACACTTTGAGGAATCACCTTGAGCTGGAAAATGTAGAGGCACTTTCTTAGAAGTTGGATCATGGTTCTAAGATCAAGAACTCACCAATAACAAGTACCAAATCCCAAACTCATTTGGTTGAACCAAATATTGTCAAATTGAATCAACATAGGCAAAAGAAAAGAAGAGACCGAACAGAAATTGAAACAAAAACAAGAGAGCCGAACAGATTTAAGAACAAATAGAAAATGATGCTGGAAAAAGGAATAGCCGAACCAAAACATGCTCAAGAACACAAGACAACAAGAGTAATTGAAAGAGAAGAAAGGAAGGAGAAGAGAATGCTCATGAAGATGGAAGATAGGTTGGATGATCACGCCACTAGAAGTATGGATGCTCCTAGATGAGTGTGGAAGCCGCCACTTGAGGAAACCATGGTCCTTCAAGATAAGACTAGAGTAGAAGCTCAAAAGCTCTCCAAATGCTCACTCCAATTTTGAGTATAGTTTCTTTAGATAAAATTCAAATCTGAATTTTACAAGGAAGGCACCTCTATTTATAGCCTAAGGTGCTGAAAAATGAAAGCTAAACAATTCAAAATTCCCTCCAAAAGCCATCTAGAACCGGCGCTAATTGCCAAGCAAGGAAGGTGTGATCCCTTCCTTCACTTTGGCACCCCCTATTCTACTCCTACACCTATCTACTAATACACCCCCCTAAAGCTCCTATTTAAAAACCTAAAAGATGCTATAACAAAAAGAGGTTTCTAAGGTTTCCCTCTAAGCACCTTCAACTAAAGACACTACAAAAAGAGAAAATAAATGTCCTCTAGCTCCCAAGGCTTTGAACATGCTTCTTGTAATCCTTTGAGGTGGACTTTGACCTCCATAGGCGTCCTCCATTTGTGCCTCCACCTCTTCTTGAGCTTGATGAGTGGCCTCCATGTTCTCTTGGGCTTGATCTCCATCAATTAATGTCCCAACAAGAGACTTATCAGTAGTTTGGGAGCGCTCTTCCACAAATTTCATAAATTCTTTTGTACTATCAGTTTTGGGAAGAGCAGACTTAATATTACTTGCTATGCTCACACATGCTTGATCACACATGCTTAACATTAATACTTTGAGTCATAAACTAAACATACAATACAGATTCATAAATTATATCATTAATTGAAATAAAATTCATCCATAATTTAGAATCACTTTGGTGATTACAAATCTATCATACAAATAATTCCAAAAATTATATCATTAATTGAAATAAAATTCATTCATAATTTAGAATTAAATAAAACATAAAGATTTGATCACTTTGGTAATTACAAATCTATCATACAAATAATTCCAAAATCATATCATTAATTGAAATAAAATTCATCCATAATTTGGAATTAAATAAAACATAAAGATTTGATCACTTTGGTGATTACAAGTCTATCATACAAATAATTCAAAAATCATATCATTAATTGAAATAAAATTCATCCATAATTTGGAATTAAATAAAACATAAAGATTTGATCACTTTGGTGATTACAAATCTATCATACAATAGTTTCAAAATCATAATTTAAAAAATAATACATAAAGCGGAAAAATTAATTTTCCATTCCTCACTTTCAATCAATTAATTAAACTTTAATTTAATGCAAATTAAATTACATTATAACATAATAAAATTTCATTAAAACTTTAATTTAATGCAAATTAAATTACATTAAAATTAATACATAAAGTGGAAAAATAATTTTCCATTCCTCACTTTAATTAAAATTTTAATTGAAATCATTAATAAAATAAATGAGGTAAGGAAATTAATTCATAAGTTTCAGTAATTGAATTAGAAATAAAGTAACGTAAGATGAATGAATGACATAAGGTGCAGGAATGAATTCATTGCTATGCATAAATTGAATTCAACATTATATTATAATTTAATCTAAAATGCAGGAAGAAACAATTCATGCTTTTCATTAATTTATATTATAATATATATTATATTATAATTCCATCATCAGGAATTAAATCCACATCATCATCTTCCTCACGCCTTTCTCTCTGAAAGGCTCCGACCACCGTCACAACGCTACCATCGTGCAAACAAGGTTCACGGAAGCGACAAAGGCTTGAGGTCCCACTAATAGGTTCATAGGGTTTTTAACACCGTTAATGGTGTTGGGTGCAGGAAGATTAGGGTTATGTTAATGGAAACCTTAACCATAAACCCTAATTTTAAAATTAAGGTTCTTTAATTCAAATTATTTTAAAATTAGGGCTCTTTGATTTTTGATGGTTTAGGACAATTAGGGATCTATTATAAAGGAATGGAAACCTTAATCTATAAATCCTAATTTTAAAATTAGAGTTCTTAAATTGGAAATATTTTAAAATTAGGGTTCTTTGATTTTGGAAAAGCATTAATGGAGAATCACAAAATGAGCAATGGGGCTCTGATACCACATGTAAATCAAAATACGATTAAACATGATTATGAACGCATACAATAATGTTCTCATACAGATCTTATCATATTATGATTCTCACATATATCCATACAATTCAAGAAGGAATAGGCACTTACCTTGATACATGAGTGATCCTACTTGAGCAATAACTTTATCTCCTTTGTCCCAATTTATCTCTTAGCAATTCCGTTCTTGTCACACACTTTCATGATGGTTAACCGTGAGATAACTATTATTTGCAGAGACAGAACCCTATAGCCTTTAGTTCCCAATCTCCATCAGATGTAGGTTTTCATTAGGTATATCATCATATATATATTTCTCATGTTAACCAATGGGCCTTTAATTCTATTATTATTATTAAATCATATTTGGGCCCAAAACCCAAACTCTAAGTCATGTGAGTCACTTTATAGAAATTAATTTACATAATTTCTTACATAGACATCTTGTTGAAACAACTCGTACTATTTTAATCCATGGTGATGTTCCTCAGCGTTTTTGGGGTGATGTTGTTCTTAGTGCATGTTATCTCATTAATCGCATGCCATCTTCAGTTTTAGATAACAAAATTCGTCATTCTATTTTATTTCCACATGACCCTCTCCACTCTTTACCTCCCAAAGTTTTTGGGTCCACATGTTTTGTTCATAATTTTAGTCCTGGTCTTGATAAATTATCTCCTATGTCACACAAATGTATCTTTTTAGGGTTCACTAGATCACGAGAAGGATATTAATGTTTCTCACCGTCTTTAAACCGTTATTTTATTTCAGTAGATGTCACCTTTAGTGAATCTTCCCTTTACTTTAAGTCTTGTCCTTCTCCTTCAATTTATTCATCTAATCAAGTTAATATTCCTCTTGTTGTGCCTGGTGCACCTAATGATTCACCACCGTCACCAACTCTTTAGGTGTATAGTCAATGTCAAACGTCTCATTGTCCATCATCAGACTCTTTTCTGGTGCCAACACCTCATCCCCCTCCGGCTCCTACTGTTCAACCTGATCTTCCTATTGTTATCCGTAAAGGTATACGTTCTACTCGTAATCCCTCTCCACATTATACTGTTTTGAGTTAACATAGACTATCTCAACCCTTTTATACTTGCCTTTTGTCTATTTCTTCTGTATCCATTCCAAAATTTGTAGGTGATGCCTTAGCTCATCCTGGTTGGCATCAGGCCATGCCTGATGAAATGAATGCACTTCAGAATAATGGAACTTGGGAACTTGTTCCTTTACCATCTAGGAAATTTGTTGTTGGTTGCAGGTGGATTTTTGCTATCAAAGTTGGTCATGATGGTACTATTGATCGTCTCAAAGCTCGTCTTGTGGCTAAGGGCTATACCCAAATTTTTGGTTTAGACTATGGTGATACTTTTTCTCCAGTAGCAAAGATGGCCTCTATTCGCTTATTCATAGCTATGGCTGCTCTTCAACAATGGCCTCTTTATCATTTGGATGTTAAAAATGATTTTCTTAATGGAGATTTGCGGGAAGAAATTTATATGGAGCAACCTCCCGGTTTTGTTGCTCAGGGGGAGTCTTCTGGATTGGTATGTCGTCTTCGCAAATCCTTATATGGCCTTAAGCAGTCTCCAAGGGTTTGGTTTGGAAAATTTAGCAATGTTGTTCAACAATTTGGTATGACTCGCAGTGAAGGAAATTGATCCTGCCTTTTGACCGGAACGCTGGAGAATGCCTCGTCAAAGGATCGACGTGCGCACCGCTTCTCACCTTCGTTCCTCTCCGGGATCTACTTCAAGAACCTGCAAAGAAACCATACGGCGCCGCTGCGGCCGATCGCACTCCGACGCTCAAGTCAGTGACGGTATCACCAAATACTAAGAACGAGAACCGTGCAAATCCTCTCTCACAATCAGCTCTATCACTCGCAAGCGTAAAGTGTATGAACTGAACGTGCGTACCTCAGAAAGTCTGTTAAGAACTCTTATATACCTGGTGGCTTTCTCTCTCCTGGCAGTTACAGACTTGGACACGTGGCTTGCATCCAACTGTACACGTGCCATCATCTGGAGGCTCCCTGACTTGGCGCTGCTTCTGCTCTCATTTTGGCTAAGTTACTTATGCATGGTACTGCCCAGTGCATAGCTAACTTAGGAGTGCGATCTCTACTGGAACTGGCGAGTTAGGGGCCTTCATACACCTTCCCTGTGGTCTCGCCGGCCGCCTTCATAATCTGCTTCTCCTTCATCTTCGGCGATGTGCTTGTTCTGGCGATCTCCGACTGCTTGGTCGCCTGGGTCTACATCTGGCGACTTCATCTTCAACCTGGCGATCGCCTATTCTGGTAAGCTGGAAGTCGGAACACGCCAACTTAACAACTGGCGACTACACATGCCTTCCCACTTCCTTCCTATCTGCCAACCCGGCGCCTTGTCAACACGCCTACACTTTAGCAGGATGCCACGTCATCATACCCGACCACCAGGGCGGTACACAAGCCCCCCAGTCTTAAGCGAAGACTTGTCTAGCGAAAAGACTGAAAGAGCCTTCGTTAACACCGACCTATGTGGTACTGACGCAGAATTCCAAGCGATTGTACTTTCTGCTGCTCTGACGCTCCACCAAACCCTTCACTCATCGTTCGACACGTGGCTTCATCAACGGCTCTCTTCATCTGCCGTTAGCGCTTCCTAAAATCATTTCGAAAACCCTTAAACCCATTACGCTCCACTGTTCCATCACTTTCTTCGTGCTTGCAAACGCTCTCACTTCCTTCTGCGAAAGCTCTCGACGTTCTTCAACGCTCTAGATCACCATCTCCCTTCACCGTCTTCCTGATCATCGAAAGGTAATTACTTTCCTTCATCTGCTGGGTTTCCTTGCATTTTCACCGATTTGCATCATCCTGTAACTGCCTGGTGCATACGCTGTGGGTTGTTTTTCCATTTCTTCTTCTGCGTAACTTAGGGCTTTGTCGATCGTCGCAACGAACCCACATTCGTTCGTCTTTCACCTTCCTTCTATGATCGAGTCAGCCTTTGTAACCCCCCTGATCATTTTTCCTTTCTTCTTCCTTTGCAGCTGCCATCATGACTCGCACCAAGATTACCCCGAACCCCCCTCCATCAGCGCGAAACCTTCCTTCACAAGCACACGACTCAACACAAGTTCGTGGTGCTTCCTCTTCGCAGGCTGAGAGGCCTGCATTTTCCCAAACTGCCCTGGCTCAGGCGACTCCATCTAACGCTGGAGGAGCCCCCGTCCCTCTGCCAGACTTCAAAACTCTATACCCCTGGGCTAACTCAACCCTTCTGAAGGAGACCTCGTCGGTGAACACTGCGGGAGCCGTTTTGCGGTTGACTAAGGGGGACGAAATCTACCAGTCGTTTCACAAGGAGCACGACGAAAGGATGATGGTGCTGCCTTGCCCCGCCGACCTGCCCGTGTGTGCTGATGACAAAGTAAGCGCCGACGGGCCCTTCTGCTTTGTCTATACAACTTTCTTCAAGAAGGTCAAGCTTAGGTTCCCTCTTACCCGATTCGAGAGGGAACTTTTGACCGAGCTCAACATTGCTGCCGCCCAGCTTCACCCCAACAGCTGGGCGTTTGTTCGAGCCTTTCAAATAACGTGCGACCACCTGGGGTTGCCCGCGTCGGTGGACGTGTTTTTGTTCCTTTTCGAGGCCAAGCACCCAGGAGACCGCCTATGGGTCAGCTTGAATGCAATTGCTGGGAGATCCATTTTTACCATCTTCCAGCAATCGTACAAAGACTGGAAGGGGAAGTTCATCCAAGTACGTGCAAACGACAAGGACACCTCCCTTCTTGATGGCTTCCCCTTGTACTGGGTGGACAAGGGGAAAAAGGAGTCCAAGAGCTGCTTCAGGAGGCCCAGAAGTCCTGATAGCATGGGAGCATTGGACAGAGACCTTTGTCTCTTCTGGAAGAAGGTGGCGGACGCCAACATAACTTTCCTCACCACTTCCCTGATCAGCTTTGAATTCTTCGAAGATCAGCTAGAATTTCAAATAGGTTAGGTCATTTGAACCATTGCTTTAATACTGCTTCTGTTTAGCTGTCTCTGGGCGTCTTGTGCGTTATGCGCAAGACTTTGGCTTTACTTTTCCTGCACATATTATCTGCTTTGCTGTTTATTACACTATGCACTTATCTGTTTCCCTTGAGTTAACCCACGCATCTCTGTCCCCTGCAGACAACATGTTGCCCAGGAACATGCTCGCTGAACTCAAATCGCTCGCCCGAAACCACGGGTTGGCAACCGGTTCCCAAACGGTGCCCAACTCGGCGGTCGAGAAGGCCATCGTTCATGGGCGATCACCGCCCAAGGAACCCACCCAGCGCAAGAAACTGGTCCTTAAGAGACCTAAGCGAAAAGCCCCTCAAGTCGTCCATGAGGAGGAAGAAGAGGATGACGAGGTCACAGAGGATGGCCTCGTTACAAAAAGGAAGAGGGTGGCACCATCTTCTCCACCTGCTCCACCCCCTCTTCCAACCTCAACACCACCATCAACGCCTGCTCCTCCTCCCTCATCGCCAACACCACAAGCTCCTTCATCACCATTCCAAGCGGTTCCGCTGGCCACTGCGCCACCTGCAGCTGAGGCCCAAGAGCCAAATTTCCTGGAGGACCCCCCAAGTGCCTCTACGCCACACATCTCAGCTGGAGGGGGCCCCCCTTCAAACACCTCAGCTGCAGGAGATGTTCCAATCGGGGATGAGGTTGCTCATACCTCTCCGATTCTAATCACCGAATCCCCGACCCCGTCGCCACGCCAGGAAGCAAACACTAAAGATCCTACTAAGGAAGGTGGCGGCGAGAACCCTCAACAAGCCCCCCTGGCGCCTCTCCAAGCAGCAAACCTTTCCCTTGAAGTCACAAGGATGTGGGAACCTCTGACTGCCAAACTGAAGACCATAGCAGAGGATATCCCAGCGATCATAACGAGGGCTGTGGAGAGCTCCACCAGGAGGCTTCAAGACGATCTCTTCAACCTCAAGACTGAAAATAGCACTATGAAGGTCGAGGTGGAGAAAATGTCATTCAGCCTGACGCTCGCAGAAATAGAACACTCCCGAGTGGAGGATGCCTTGAATACCGAGCTCAGGCTGGCGCGCAAGGAAGCTGCTGACCTTCGCCGCAAAGTTCACGATCTTGCCCAAGAGAAGGTCGAGTTGGAAAGCAAAATCGTGCCTCTTCGCACCAAGGCGAGCGACCTGGAGGCTCACATTCAAGCTGACGCCGCCAAGCTGCAAAAACTGGAGCAGAGGTCGATCGACCGCGAGAAGCTACTTGGGCAAGTAGAAAAAGCGAGGGACGACGCCATGGCTGATCTTGCCGAGGCAAACAAGGAGAAAGGAAAGATGGCTGCCGAGTTGGCCCAAGCTCAAACAGAATCCAAGAAGGTTACTGACGACCTTCTCCATGCTCAAGAGACCAACGAACAACTCCGAAAACAGGTTGAAGAGCTGGAGCAGCAGAACAAAGAGCTCAAGAAACAGGTTGAAGAACTTCAAGGGCAAATTGAAGAACTTAAGCTAAATTCTGCTCAGATTCTGGCTGCTGGATTCGAAGCCGCTCGGGAACAATTCGCATGCCTATTCCCCGATCTCGACCTCAGCGTGGTGTCGTTGAACAACGAAGTAGTAGATGGAAAGGTCGTTCCTGCTGAAGACTAATCCACTCCACCTCATCTGCTACTTTATAATTTCCCTTGTATATACCTTGTAATAAAAACTCGTGCATATGTGTTTTGAACAGATACTTATTTCAATCACAAAGCTTGGATATTCTCTCCCCTGACTCCTTTTAAGCGCTTTAGCCTTCTTTGCATGTTTAACTTTGTCGGGTTTAACTTAGTGATTTTGCAAACGCGACTTTTGACGTAACTGCCTCGAGCCAATTCAAACTTAAGCAATAATCACTTTAAACAACTTGAATTCTTAAGGCAACTAACCTTATTGCAAGAATACCCTTCAAGCAACGAACTGTAACTCAATCATTGGCTCAAACAACGTCCCACTCGACCTGCTTTATCAAACAAGTCTTTCAACCTTCTCGCCGTCGTTTAAACTCTTCCCGATCGCCAAGACCCCTTGGTAACATCAGCTTTTCCTAGCCTCATGCTTTGGCAATCGTTTCTTTATCTGGGGTAGAAGCGCCCTTTGAGATCTTCCTTTGCAACCCTGAACTTCAGAGCAAAAGACCGGTTGACTAGGCGTTCTCTTCGAACCTACCTTAGCCACCTTTCAAGCTTCTTCCACCCTCTGCGCCATACCTGAACTCGTTCGAGACGAGAAGGATTTTATCTTGCCTATGCTCGCACGTAAGCGAGAAGGTCTTTAACTCGCCTGAACTCGCTCAACGGCGAGAAGGACTTTATCTGGTGCCTCAACTTGCCCAGGGTGTACATCTCCTCCCCCCTGGATGCACTGAGGACCTTTTCTTTCTCTCGCCTGCACTCGCTCGTCGGCGAGGAGGTCTTTAACTGGCCTTAGCTCGCACAACGGCGAGAAGGACTTTATCTGGTGCCTCAACTTGCCCAGGGTGTACATCTCCTCCCCCCTGGATGCACTGAGGACCTTTTCTTTCTCTCGCCTGCACTCGCTCGTCGGCGAGGAGGTCTTTAACTGGCCTTAGCTCGCACAACGGCGAGAAGGACTTTATCTGGTGCCTCAACTTGCCCAGGGTGTACATCTCCTCCCCCCTGGATGCACTGAGGACCTTTTCTTTCTCTCGCCTGCACTCGCTCGTCGGCGAGGAGGTCTTTAACTTGCCTCTACATTGCCCCAGGAGTTACATCTTCTCGCCCCCAGAAACACGGAGGACTTTTACTGGTGCCTCTACATTGCCCCAGGGGTTACATCTTCTCGCCCCCAGAAACAAGGAGGACTTTTACTCTTTCTCGCCTGCACTCGCTCGACGGCGAGGAGGACTTTATCTTGCCTCAAAACGCGCGAGGGCGTTGAGGTCTTTCATCTGGTGCCTCCGATCGCCGAAAGACGATGAGGACTTAGAAAACTTAACTGATGCCTCCAATCGCCGAAAAACGATGAGGACTTAAAAACTTTAACTGGTGCCTCCGATCGCCGAAAAACGATGAGGACTTAAAAACTTTTTAGAAAGCACGCGACATGCTTTTCTTGCCTTAAATCATGTACAAATGACAAGGTCTTTCTTCAAAACTTTTGAAAATAGCACACATGCAATCTGAAAACACCTTATACTTCGAAAACTCTTCTTTTATTGGGTGGCCTCATTAAAAACCCTCCTTAGGGAAAAAAGAGTGCCCCCTTCAAACTGTTTTAACAGAGACATTGTAATATAACATTGTGTTTGTCTTTACTTACAAAGCTCTTAACTATAGTACAACTTCAGGTGTGTGGCGTTCCAGGTGCGAGGGATCGCCCCTCCTTCCAGCGTTTCTAAGCGGTAGGCTCCGTTCCCGAGCGCCTCGGTTATTCTGAATGGTCCAGTCCACTTGGGTGATAGTTTATTCTCCATCTCGTACTGGTGGGCCTTCCTCATCACCAGATCGCCCTCTCTAAACTGCCTTGGCATCACCTTAGAGTTGTATCTTCGTTCGACCCTTCTCTTCACAGCTTCAGCTTTCAACCTCGCCTCTTCCCTGACCTCATCCAGCAGATCCAGGTTCAGCCTTCTCTCTTCATTCGAATCTTCCTCTATGAAGTTCTGGAATCTCGGCGAGCTCTCCTGGATCTCCACCGGAATCATGGCGTCACACCCATAGACCAAGCTAAACGGGGTCTCATGGGTTCCTGACTGCTCGGTGGTGTGGTACGCCCAGACTATACGGGGCACCTCCTCAGCCCAACTTCCCTTGGCTTTCTCAAGCCTTCTCTTCAAACCTCTCAACAACACCCGATTAGCTGATTCCACCTGGCCATTTGTTTGAGGGTGCTCAACGGATGCAAACACTTGTTGAATTCCCACCCCTTCGCAAAGCTTCTTCAACAGGTGGCTTGCAAACTGCGTCCCATTATCTGACACCAGGCGCTTAGGCACTCCAAACCGGCACACAATGTTCTTCCATACAAAACCTTCGATCTTGTGTGCGGTGATCTGGGCCACTGGTTCTGCTTCAATCCACTTGGTGAAATACTTAATCGCCACCACCAAGTACTTCATTTGCCTGACCGCCAGCGGGAAAGGTCCCAGGATGTCGATTCCCCAAGTATGAAACGGACAAGGGCTATAGATCGACTTCAACTCCTCGGGAGGTGCCTTGTGCCAATCGGCGTGCTGCTGGCATTGTTTACAACATTGGGCATATTTCTTGCAATCTTCTCTCATGGATGGCCAGTAGTAGCCTGCACGGAGAGTCCTCGCGGCCAGAGCTCGACCCCCGACGTGGCTTCCACATATACCTTCGTGGAGCTCTGCCATAATTCTCGTGCACTTCTCGCCGTGTATGCATTCCAGGAGCGGGTGAGTGAACCCAAACCTGTACAGATCACCATCAATCAACGTATACTTGCTGGAATTTTTCTTTACCTTCCTAGCTTCTGTTGGATCCAGCGGGAGGAGGCCATCTGCCAAGCACCGCTTGTACTGTGTTATCCAAGTGTCTGGCTCATGGGCGGCGCAGATCTGCATCACGTCCACCTTCTCTCCTCGACATGCTCTAATTCTCGGCGATCTCAGAGTTTCTTGCGTCAAAGACTTATGGCTTCTCGCTGCTCTCTCCGTCGACTTGCTTATCTGAAGGACCAGGTGATCTGCTACAAATGCCCTCGGCGTCTTCAGAGTTTCTTGAATCACCGTCCTCTGCCTACCCCCCTTGCCTGAGCTGGCGAGCTTAGCAAGCAAGTCAGCTCGGGCATTCTGCTCCCTGGGCACATGTACTACTTCAAAGGAGGCAAAGGAACTCTTCAATTGCTGCACATACGCCAAGTAAGCCGCCATTTGTGGATCTTTAGCCTGGAACTCGCCTGTTACTTGCCCTGTGACTAGCAGCGAGTCACTCTTAGCCATCAGCACCCTAGCTCCCATCTCCTTGGCCAGCAAAATCCCGGCGATCAGCGCCTCATACTCTGCTTGATTGTTGCTGGCTTTAAAGGCAAACCTCAAAGATTGCTCAATCAGCACGCCGTTGGGCCCTTCCAATATGACTCCAGCACCGCTACCCTGCTGGTTCGACGATCCATCCACCGGGAGTACCCAACGGAAATCGTCTCCTTCAACCCGCGTCGCCTCTGATGAGAGCTCGACCACAAAATCTGCAATGATTTGCCCCTTGATCGGGCCTCGGGGCTCATATTTAATGTCAAACTCTGACAACTCCACTGCCCACTTCACCATTCTTCCCGCAACATCAGGTTTCTTCAAGACCTTCTGGATGGGCAGGTCAGTCATCACCAGTATTGTGAAGCTATGGAAGTAGTGGCGCAACCTCCTCGCCGAAAACACCACAGCCAGCGCAGCCTTCTCCAGGGCCTGATATCTCGTTTCTGGGCCCTGCAACACCTTGCTCACAAAATAAATAGGCTTCTGGGCTTGATCTTGATCCTGGGCGAGCACCGCACTCACCGCCCTCTCAGTCACAGCGAAATACAACCTGAGAGGGATTCCCGCCAGCGGTTTGCACAGAACCGGCGGGCTCGCCAGATACTCTTTTAGTTTGACGAAAGCCTCCTCGCACTCTTTCGTCCAAACGAACTTGTTATTGCGCCGCAGACACTGAAAATAGGGATGCCCCTTTTCTCCGCTAGCTGACACGAAGCGAGATAGGGCTGCCATCCGACCTGTTAGCTGCTGGACCTCCTTCACCGTAGCCGGGCTTCTCATCGCCAAGATGGCGGCACACTTGTCTGGGTTAGCTCTTCTCCTGCGAGGTCACGACCATGTCATCGACGTAGGCTTGCACGTTCCTTCCCAGCATCGGTGCAAGTACTCGATCCATCAACCTCTGGTACGTGGCCCCCGCGTTCTTCAGCCCAAACGGCATTACCTTATAGCAGTAGCACGACCTCTCCGTCATGAAGGCTGCTTTTTCTTCGTCCATGGGATGCATCTTGATCTGATTATAGCCCGAGAAGGCATCCAGGAAACTCAGCAGCTTGCACCCTGCAGCACTATCAACCAGGGCATCAATGCTTGGTAAAGGATACGAATCCTTTGGGCAAGCTTTGTTCAGATCGGTGAAATCGACGCACATGCGCCATTTCCCGTTACTCTTCTTCACCAGTACGACATTTGCCAACCATTCAGGGTACTGGACTTCCCTGATGTGGCCTGCAGCGAGGAGTTTCTATGTTTCGTCCCTGATCGCCTGCCTCCTCTCCTCATTGAATTTTCTTCTCCTTTGTCACACCGGTCTCACCATGTTGTCCATCGCCAGATGATGGCACAAGAAGTCGGGATCGATCCCGGGCATGTCCGAAGCGGACCAAGCAAACGCGTCCAGATGCCGCTCAATCACCTTGGCGATCTGGTCCTGGAGATCGACCTCTAGAGATCTTCCGAGCTTGAAAACTTTCCCTCCGATCTCCTTCTCGAGCCACTGCTCGACAGGTTTGGGCCTGGATTCTCTGGCGATCACCGCCCTGGTGATTCCCTGTTCCCTTGCTTCCTCGGGGCGATTCCGCGCCTCTTCCTCTTCCAGGCCAGCATTCCTCTCCCCTAGCTCAGCGTCTATCATCTCTACATCCCTTCCGGCGGCCTCCTCTGTTACCGGCGGTCTGGGCTTTACACCGGGAGGTGGGGTGGTTGTTACATAACTCACTGATCTTTTGTTTTTTAGGGGCAATTCCAGCTGCGTGAAAGTCGGCCAGAACATCACGTCTGCCGAGCTTCCTTGGTCCACCAGAACTCTGTGGACCTTCCTTCCCGCCGTAACCAACGAAATAACTATGGGATCGTTGTCATGAGGCACAACGTCCCGAAGATCCTGCTTTGTGAACGTGATGTCCACTTCCGGCGAGTGATCTTCAAACATGTCCACTGCCATCACCGATCGCGCATACTTTTTCCTCTGCGATGCGGTGCATCCACCACCTGAGAAACCCCCTGCAATGGTGTGGATCTCCCCATGGATAGGCATCTCGTGTTGCTGGGCTTCTCCACCTGCTGGCTGGGAACTCGACGCTCCCCCCGTCCTTCTATCCAGCAGATAGTCATTTAGGAACCCGCTCTTAACCAGATCGTCGAGCTGATACCCCAAAGACAAACACGAGTCCAAGGTGTGGCCAAAACATTGGTGGAACTCGCACCAGGCGTCCGGCTTTGACCCCAACACCTTGTCGCCCACCTTCTCGGGCGCCTTCAACCTAGCAGATATGTTAGGGATAGCGATCAGGTCCGCTAGTCCCATGACGAATTTGTGCTTAGGCGGGCGATTGTACTCCCGGCGTGCTGGTTACTGGCGTGCTGGTTGTTGGCGCACTTGGCTCCTTCCCTTGTTTCTCCTGTCGTAAGGATGGCGAGTCCTCTGGTCTTTTCTGGCCGCCGCCGCCGTTTCCAGCACCCTCTGCGGCTGGATCCTGGTCTGGGCGCGTGGCCTGGCGTGAGCCACGCTGCCTCTCTTCTCGGCGACTTCACTCTCGTCGGCGATGTGGGCCACCGCAAGTCGCCTGACTTCAGCAAACGTCGCTGGATGAGCCCTGATCAAGGCCTCGCAGAATGGCCCTGGCTGCACGCCCTTCTTGAAGGCATAGACCAGCATTTCTTCATCCTTGGCCGGCGATCTGACCATCTGCGCTCCGAAGCGATTGAGGTAGTCTCTGAGGGACTCCCCATGGTACTGCCTTATATCAAACAGATCATAGGACACCCTGGGCGGTGCCTTATTCACAATGTACTGCTCGACAAAGATTTTCGAGAACTGTTGAAAATTGGTTATGTGGCCGTTAGGCAGGCTCACAAACCACTCCATCGCCGTTCCCTGGAGCGTACTCACGAACATCTTGCAGTAGACGGCGTCTGACCCTCCCGACAGCATCATCTGCGTGTGGAACGTGGTCAGATGAGCCTCTGGATCCTCCACGCCGGTAAAAACAGCTTTAACCGGAACCACGCTCGTGGGAATTGGCGTGTTGGTAATCGGCTGAACAAAAGGCATTGGGAAAACACGAGGTGGCGTTGACGGCGCCACCTCTTCAGCAGAAGAACGTCCTTGCTGCTCCTGAAGAGCTCGACGCAGCTCCTCAGTTACCTTGCTGAGCTCCTCGTTCCTGGCGCGAGAGGCGACCAGGTCCTCATGTATCCTCGCCTGCTCTACGCGCGAGGCTTCCACAGTTGCCTGCAACTAGCGCATCATCTCTGCCATCTGCGCCATGGTCATGGCGGCGTCGCCTTCAGCAGCGACAGGCGCCACGGGACTGGAACGATTGCTTCTCATTTTTCTCATTAACTTCAGCGAACCACAGGAATACAGCAAACAACACTTCAACCACGATCGAATCAGCGATCAATCGGAGAAAACTCAAGAAACTGCGCAAGAACTCACGAACACCGCAAACCTTCGAAGAAAACCGCAACTTCACCAAAAACCACCGTTTCCCCGCAGACAACCGAACAAGCGAAAGAACTCAAACTTCCACCAAACAGATTGCGCGCAAGCAACAAAAGACCTCACTCCACCGATCGAAAACCAAACAAACGGTACAAACGCAAACTCACCGAACGAAATTCAGACAAACCGTGAACGATGGTTGCACCAGCACACAACCACGCAGAAAACTTCGCAACCTCCAAGAACCCACGCTGATGTGATTCCAATAGCCACATAGAACAAGATTCTTGACACTTTGAGGAATCACCTTGAGCTGGAAAATGTAGAGGCACTTTCTTAGAAGTTGGATCATGGTTCTAAGATCAAGAACTCACCAATAACAAGTACCAAATCCCAAACTCATTTGGATGAACCAAATATTGTCAAATTGAATCAACAAAGGAATAGAAACTAGATTAACCGAACAGAATTAAGCTACTAAACAAAAGAACCGAACAGAATTAAAAACAAAACAGAATATAGGTGCTGAAAATAGAAAAACCGAAAGCTAGACAACTCAAAACACAAGGCAACATGAACAATTGAAGAAGAAGAAAGGAAGGAGAAGAGAATGCTCATGAAGATGGAAGATAGGTTGGATGATCACGCCACTAGAAGTATGGATGCTCCTAGATGAGTGTGGAAGCCGCCACTTGAGGAAACCATGGTCCTTCAAGATAAGACTAGAGTAGAAGCTCAAAGCTCTCCAAATGCTCACTCCAATTTTGAGTATAGTTTCTTTAGATAAATTCAAATCTGAATTTTACAAGGAAGGCACCTCTATTTATAGCCTAAGGTGCTGAAAAATGAAAGCTAAACAATTCAAAATTCCCTCCAAAAGCCATCTAGAACCGGCGCTAATTGCCTAAGCAAGGAAGGTGTGATCCCTTCCTTCACTTTGGCACCCCTTATTCTACTCCTACACCTATCTACTAATACACCCCCCTAAAGGTCCTATTTAAAACCTAAAAGATGCTATAACAAAAGAGGTTTCTAAGGTTTCCCTCTAAGCACCTTCAACTAAAGACACTACAAAAAGAGAAAATAAATGTCCTCTAGCTCCCAAGGCTTTGAACATGCTTCTTGTAATCCTTTGAGGTGGACTTTGACCTCCATGGGCGTCCTCCATTTGTGCCTCCACCTCTTCTTGAGCTTGATGAGTGGCCTCCATGTTCTCTTGGGCTTGATCTCCATCACACGCTGTGGATGGGAGCAAGCTTTACACGGTCCCACGGTGGGCGCCTGATGATCCTGCCTTTTGACCGGAACGCTGGAGAATGCCTCGTCAAAGGATCGACGTGCGCACCGCTTCTCACCTTCGTTCCTCTCCGGGATCTACTTCAAGAACCTGCAAAGAAACCATACGGCGCCGCTGCGGCCGATCGCACTCCGACGCTCAAGTCAGTGACGGTATCACCAAATACTAAGAACGAGAACCGTGCAAATCCTCTCTCACAATCAGCTCTATCACTCGCAAGCGTAAAGTGTATGAACTGAACGTGCGTACCTCAGAAAGTCTGTTAAGAACTCTTATATACCTGGTGGCTATCTCTCTCCTGGCAGTTACAGACTTGGACACGTGGCTTGCATCCAACTGTACACGTGCCATCATCTGGAGGCTCCCTGACTTGGCGCTGCTTCTGCTCTCATTTTGGCTAAGTTACTTATGCATGGTACTGCCCAGTGCATAGCTAACTTAGGAGTGCGATCTCTACTGGAACTGGCGAGTTAGGGGCCTTCATACACCTTCCCTGTGGTCTCGCCGGCCGCCTTCATAATCTGCTTCTCCTTCATCTTCGGCGATGTGCTTGTTCTGGCGATCTCCGACTGCTTGGTCGCCTGGGTCTACATCTGGCGACTTCATCTTCAACCTGGCGATCGCCTATTCTGGTAAGCTGGAAGTCGGAACACGCCAACTTAACAACTGGCGACTACACGTGCCTTCCCACTTCCTTCCTATCTGCCAACCCGGCGCCTTGTCAACACGCCTACACTTTAGCAGGATGCCACGTCATCATACCCGACCACCAGGGCGGTACAGAAATCATTCAGTTTTTTATCATCACTCGAGTGTTAGGTGTATCTATCTTGTAGTATATGTTGATGGCATTGTTCTTACAGGCAGTGATCACCATGGCATCTCACAAGTAAAACAACACCTTTGTCAACACTTTCAGACCAAAGATCTTGGCAAACTCAGATATTTCTTGGGGATTGAGGTAGCATAATCCAATACTGGTATTGTTATTTCTCAAAGAAAATACACATTAGATATTTTGGAGGAAATTGGGTTGAAGAATTCGAAATCTGTTGATACTCCCATGGATCCCAATTTCAAGCTTCTACCCAATCAGGGGGAGCCTCTTTCAGATCTTGAGAAGTACAGGAGATTAGTTGGAAAATTGAACTATCTCACTGTTACTCGTCCTGATATTTCCTTTGCAGTCAGTGTGGTGAGTCAATTTCTTAATTCTCCATGTGAAGATCATTGGAATGCAGTCATTCATATAGTGAAGTACATTAAAGGCTCTCCTGGAAAAGGTTTGTTATATGGTCATAATAACCATAGTAAAGTCGTTTGTTATTCAGATGCTGATTGGGTAGGATCTTCATCTGATAGAAGATCAACTTCTGGTTATTGTATCTCCTTTGGTGATAACTTGATCTCTTGGAAGAGCAAGAAACAAAGTGTTGGGGCAAGATCTAGTGCAGAAGCAGAATATAGAGCTATGGCCTCGACTACTTGTGAGCTTATTTGGCTTAAACAGTTACTTAAAGAATTGCAATTTGGAGAGGTTACTCAAATGACACTTATATGTGATAATCACGTTGCTCTTCATATTAGCTCAAATCCAGTTTTTCATGAAAGAACAAAACATATTGAGATTGATTGTCATTTCATTCGAGAAACGTTTATATCGGGAGATATCAAGATTGAGTTTGTTAATTCAAATAATCAATTAGCTGATATTTTTGCTAAACCCTTACGAGGGCCTAGGATTGATTACATTTGTAACAAGCTGGGTACATATGATCTATATGCACCAGCTTGACGGGGAGTGTTAGATATTATTAGATATAATTAAATATTATTTGATATTATGAGATATTATAGATATTGTTAGATATCTCATTTATGTAATGGGCTTAGCCCATATGTTTCTTTTCCTATATAAACATAACCCTATGTGTCCAATATACACAAGGGATTTACCCTATTCTTTCTTTTCCTTTAATACTATAAATTACATTTAAAATTGTAGTATAAATTGTAGAGCATGGGAGCTTTGATGTTTCAAATCCAAGATGAAGCTTGAAGTTGTGTTGCTTTTGGTTTGGGTTTAGATTAGAATGTTTAGAATCCATGTAAAGATCAGTTCTTGTGATGGATTTGTGTCTCCTTTCTTGTGGTTTTTGTTGATGAATGCGGAAGCTCCATGGTTTGATGGTGGAACAAGGCTCTTCTAGGAGTTGTGATAGCCTTGGAGGTGCATGAGAAGTATGAAGAGTAGGAGTGGTTCGGCCAACTCCCTTTGTCGGTGAAGGTTTGAAGATTAAAAGCCTATTCCTAAGAGAGTTTAGGCAAAGAGTGAGAATGAAACAAAATTGGCAACATTTCACTAATGAATTAATCTTGTGAAAACATGAGGTAGGCTCCTCCTTTTATAGCCTAAGGAGGATCGAAAATGAATAGCCAAATGGGAAGGAAATTCACATCAAATGAAATGAAGTTGGCGCCTAATGCAAGCACACATGACAAGCATGACATGGTGTGTCTCATGTGATGCTATTAGGCCTAAAGTGACCGGCCTTAGTTAGATTAGGAGTTTCTAGAAACCCTAATCTAATTTAGGTTGGTTTTTAGGAGCCAAAATTCATCTTAATTACAAAGTAAACAATTTTACAAAAGAAAATTCCTATGCTACTTCGACAAGAACTTAAAGACTATCCTACGCTTGATTTTGGACCTCTTGGAACATGTAGAGGTAAGTTTCTCTGCCATCAATAGCAGTATTCCAATCCTCATCAAGCCTCTTAGCCATGGCCCTTGTAGTTGGCCCAATTTGTCTTGATGTTTGGCTCTCTTTTGGGTTGGTGCTTGACCCTCTTCCATCATCCCCTCCCCCTTGGAAAGGATTTGTCTTCAAATCCAAGATGTCATCTTCTTCATTAGTACCTACAAAAGGAGACAAGTCAATGACATTAAAGGTATCATGTACTCCATATTCGGTAGGTAAATCTAATTTGTATGCATTATTATTTGTTAGAAAAGATGGCTTTAAACTAGAGGGGGTGAATTGTTTAAAGGGGTTTTCGCAAACTTTTCAAAATTAGAATGAACTTATTTCAGAAACCAATTGATTCAGCAATTTAGTTAGCCAAAACAGCAAGCAAAACAGTGATATCAGGAAAAACAATCGGTTGTTTCTTCGAAACAATCGGTTGTTTATACCAGCAAACAACAAACAAACTGAAATTAAAGAGTTAGGGATAGAAAGATTGTACACAGATGTTTATACTGGTTCACTCCAACTAGAGCTACATCCAGTCTTCTCAGAAACCCTGAGGATATCCACTAAGCAATCACCACTTTATCACTTACACCACAACCAAGAGAATGACCTTGAACACCTCAAGAAACACACTCTCCTTGGCCAACACTAAGATTGTTGATCTTGAACACCTCAAGAACACACAGCCAATCTCAGCAACACACACAAACAAATTGTTCAGCAGTTTACAAAGATTACACTTGTTACAGATGGAAGTCTGAAATCAATACAAGTAGAATCCCTATTCAGCACCTTGATCAATCTCTCAACTCTTTAGCAATCTCAGAATACTTTGAAAAACTCTTCTTTTTAAAACTTTGTTTCAAGATTCTTAATATATCAAAACTGTTTTTCATAATATATCTAAGAATATAGTTTGTTATCAAATCTTAACAAACTCTTAATTGCATTTAAAATAGATTGGTCAAAGCATTTAATGACTGGAGCGTATTCAGTTAAAGCATTTAAAGCTCAGTCAAAGAAAACAGTTTTTCTGTTATGGTTTTAAAACAAACAATCGATTGTTTCATCGAATCAATCGGTTGTTTTGTTACTTAACAAAATACACCATTCAAAAATAGTTGTCAAACTTTCTCAAAACACCTAAGTGTAAACAATCGGTTGTTTCGACAAAACAATCGGTTGTTTCAACTTAGTTTGAAAATCATTTTGCTTTGTTAAAATTGAGATGCTAATTGCTTTGAGATTTAATCTAAGTGTTGATTACAACATTGAACTACCCCAGAACAAGACTGAAACCAGCACAGCAGCATCAAGCAAAGCAGAGGCTTCATCATCCTTCAAAGGATTTGGATTCTTCAAAACATTGAACTCCACTTGTTTCAACATTATTGACTTTCTTGAGGATTTGGAAGGGTCCATCACCACGGGGACTAAGTTTAGACTTCCTCTTAGTTGGAAACCTATCCTTCCTAAGATGAAGCCAAACTAAGTCTCCTTCCTCAAAAATGATTTCTCTCTTCCCCCTATTGTTGTATTTGGCATACTTCTCAGTTTGTTGTTGTATTTGCATTTTAACCTTCTCATGCATTTTCTTAACAAATTCAGCTTTGTTAGCTCCTTCCTTATGCACAAATTCTTGTGGATTAGGAAGGGGTAACAAATCCAAAGGAGTAAGAGGGTTAAAACCATATACAACTTCAAAAGGAGAAGCATTAGTAGTCTTGTGAACTACTCTATTGTAAGCAAATTCAATATGGGGAAGGTACTCTTCCCAAGATTTGTGGTTACCCTTCATGATTGCCCTATGATGGAAGAGGCCCAAGCACAAGCCCACATGCAAGCCCACCAAATGGTAGATTTGGGCCAACCCTAGAGTTATGGCCAAGAGGATCCAAGAAGACGTTCTTTTACATGTTCAAATGCCATAAACTCTAGTGTAGAGTAGACTTTAATTTCTTGTTTAAATAGTATAGAATTTACTTTTGTAAAATTGTTTCAATTGCAATTAGGATTAAACTAGGTTTACCTAAGTTAGCTTACGATTTCTAGAACCTACTAAACTAACTTAGGCCGACCATGTGAAGAATAGGCACACCATGTGCTCACATTTCCCATGTGCTCCCATGTGCTCACATTTGCATGTAATTTGGCTAGCATTTCCTCTTCATTTACATTTGAATTTCCGATCCTCCAAGGCTATTTAAGGAGGAGCCTACCTCATGTTTTGATAAGATTAATTTGAGTAATGAAATGCTGCCAAAATGTGTCATTCTTACTCCCTTGCCTAAAATCTCTTTAGATTTAGGTCTCTAATCTTCAAACCTTTCACCTACAAAGAGAGTTGGCCGAACCTCTCTCACTCTCCTACTCTTCATGCACCTCCAAGGCTACCACAACTCTTAGGAAAGCCTTGTTCCACCTACAATCCATTGAAGCTTCCGCAAACCACCACAAAAAACCGCAAGGAGAAGAGCTCAATGCCATCACCCTAAGCATAGTACCAAGAGATCTATTGACTACCTCGGTTTGTCCATCCGTTTGAGGATGACATGATGTTGAGAATTGTAGTCTAGTGCCAAGTTTTTCCCAAAGGGTTTTCCAAAAATGGTTTATAAACTTTGGATCTCTATCGGATACTATACTCCTTGGTAAACCATGAAGTCTTACCACTTCTCTAAAGAAGAGTTTAGAAATATTTTGAGCATCATCCACTTTGTGGCAAGGAATAAAATGTGCCATTTTACTAAAACGATCCACTACCACAAAGATGGAGTCATGACCTCTTGCAGTCCTAGGAAGTCCTAAGATGAAATCCATGCTAATATCTTCCCAAGGAGCATTTGCAATCGGTAGAGGGGTATAGAGTCCATGAGGCATTGTTTTAGATTTTGCTTTTAAACATGAAATACATCTAAAACAATGTCTTTGGACATCTCTTCTCATGTATGGCCAATAAAATTTTCCTTTTAAAAGATCAAGAGTTTTGTCAACTCCAAAATGGCCCATGAGACCCCCTTCATGTGATTCCTTTACAAGAAGTTTTCTATGTGTACCTTGGGGAATACAAAGTTTTCCTTCTTTAAAAAGATACCCCTCGGACACATAGTAACCTTCTTGTGTTCTATGTTAACATTTAGCAAAGATGGATGCAAAATCTTTGTCTTCTTGATAAAGTTCTTTTATGTTGTCAAATCCAAGAATTTGAGCACCAAGTTTTGAAAAGAGCACATGTCTCCTTGAGAGAGCATCTACCACTATATTTGTGTTTCCCTTCTTGTATTTGATGACATAAGGGAATTGTTCAAGAAATTCCATCCATTTTGCATGTCTTTTATTGAGCTTGTGTTGGTCTTTCAAATATTTTAAAGACTCATGGTCACTATTGTACCGCCCTGGTGGTCGGGTATGATGACGTGGCATCCTGCTAAAGTGTAGGCGTGTTGACAAGGCGCCAGGTTGGCAGATAGGAAGGAAGTCGGGAGGCACGTGTAGTCGCCAGTTGTTAAGTTGGCGTGTTCCGACTTCCAGCTTACCAGAATAGGCGATCGCCAGGTTGAAGATGAAGTCGCCAGATGCAGACCCAGGCGACCAAGCAGTCGGAGATCGCCAGAACAAGCACATCGCCGAAGATGAAGGAGAAACAGATTATGAAGGCGGCCGGCGAGACCACAGGGAAGGTGTATGAAGGCCCTAACTCGCCAGTTCCAGTAGAGATCGCACTCCTAAGTTAGCTATGCACTGGGCAGCACCATGCATAAGTAACTTAGCCAAAATGAGAGCAGAAGTAGCGCCAAGTCAGGGAGCCTCCAGATGATGGCACGCGTACAGTTGGATGCGAGCCACGTGTCCAAGTCTGTAACTGCCAGGAGAGAGAAAGCCACCAGGTATATAAGAGTTCTTAACAGACTTTCTGAGGTACGCACGTTCAGTTCATACACTTTACGCTTGCGAGTGATAGAGCTGATTGTGAGAGAGGATTTGCACGGTTCTCGTTCTTAGTATTTGGTGATACCGTCACTGACTTGAGCGTCGGAGTGTGATCGGCCGCAGCGGCGCCGTATCGTTTCTTTGCAGGTTCTTGAGATAGATCCCGGAGAGGAACGAAGGTGAGAAGCGGCGCGCACGTCGATCCGTTGACGAGGCATTCTCCAGCGTTCCAGTCAACAGGCAGGATCATCAGGCGCCCACCGTGGGGCCGTGTAAAACTTGCTCCCATCCACAGCGTGAGTTCGTGGAAGTTTTCGAGGTTTTCTGCGTGGTTGTGTGCTGGTGCAACCGTCGTTCGCAGTTTCTTTGAGTTTCGTTCGGTGAATCTGCGTTTTGAACCATTCGTTTGGCTTTTCGATCGGTGGAGTGAGGTCTTTTGTTGCTTGCGCGCAATCTGTTTGGTGGAAGTTCGAGGTCTTTCGTTTGTTTGGTTGTTCGCGGGGAAACGGTGGTTTTTGGTGAAGTTGTGGTTTTCTTCGAAGGTTTGCGGTGTTCTTGAGTTCCTGCGCCGTTCTTGAATTTTTTCCGATTGATCGCTGATTCGATCGTGGTTGAAGTGTTGTTCGCTGCATTCCTGTGGTTCGCTGAAGTTAATGAGAAAAATGAGAAGCAATCGTTCCAGTTCCGTGGCGCCTGTCGCTGCTGAAGGCGACGCCGCCATGACCATGGCGCAGATGGCAGAGATGATGCGCTCGTTGCAGGCAACCGTGGAAGCCTCGCGCGTAGAGCAGGCGAGGATACATGAGGACCTGGTCGCCTCTCGCGCCAGGAACGAGGAGCTCAGCAAGGTAACTGAGGAGCTGCGTCGAGCTCTTCAGGAGCAGCAAGGACGTTCTTCTGTTGAAGAGGTGGCACCGTCGACGCCACCTCGTGTTTTCCCAATGCCTTTCGTTCAGGCGATTACCGACACGCCTATTCCCACGAGCGTGGTTCCGGTTAAGGCTGTCTTTACCGGTGTGGAGGATCCAGAGGCTCATCTGACCACGTTCCACACGCAGATGATGCTGTCGGGAGGGTCAGACGCCGTCTACTGCAAGATGTTCGTGAGCACGCTCCAAGGAACGGCGATGGAGTGGTTTGTGAGCCTGCCTAACGACCACATAACCAATTTTCAACAGTTCTCGAAAATCTTTGTCGAGCAGTACATTGTGAATAAGGCACCGCCCAGGGTGTCCTATGATCTGTTTGATATAAGGCAGTACCATGGGGAGTCCCTCAGAGACTACCTAAATCGCTTCGGAGCGCAGATGGTCAGATCGCCGGCCAAGGATGAAGAAATGCTGGTCTATGCCTTCAAGAAGGGCATGCAGCCAGGGCCATTCTGCGAGGCCTTGATCAGGGCTCACCCAGCGACGTTTGCTGAAGTCAGGCGACTTGCGGTGGCCCACATCGCCGACGAGAGTGAAGTCGCCGAGAAGAGAGGCAGCGTGGCTCCCGCCAGGCCACGCGCCCAGACCAGGATCCAGCCACAGAGGGTGCTGGAAACGGCGGCGGCGGCCAGAAAAGACCAAAGGACTCACTATCCTTATGATAGGAGAAATAAGGGAAGAAGCCAAGCGCGCCAACAACCAGCGCGCCAACAACCAGCACGCCGAGAATACAATCGCCCGCCTAAGCACAAATTTGTCATGGGACTAGCGGACCTGATCGCTATCCCTAACATATCTGCTAGGTTGAAGGCGTTTGAGAAGGTGGGCGACAAGGTGCTGGGGTCAAAGCCGGACGCCTGGTGCGAGTTCCACCAATGTTTTGGACACACCTTGGACTCGTGTTTGTCTTTGGGGTATCAGCTCGACGATCTGGTTAAGAGCGGTTTCCTAAATGACTATCTGCTGGATAGAAGGACGGGGGGAGCGTCGAGTTCCCAGCCAGCAGGTGGAGAAGCCCAGCAACACGAGATGCCTATCCATGGGGAGATCCACACCATTGCAGGGGGTTTCTTAGGTGGTGGATGCACCGCATCGCAGAGGAAAAAGTATGCGCGATCGGTGATGGCAGTGGACATGTTTGAAGATCACTCGCCGGAAGTGGACATCACGTTCACAAAGCAGGATCTTCGGGACGTTGTGCCTCATGACAACGATCCCATAGTTATTTCGTTGGTTACGGCGGGAAGGAAGGTCCACAGAGTTCTGGTGGACCAAGGAAGCTCGGCAGACGTGATGTTCGAGCCCGCCGGTTCTGTGCAAACCGCTGGCGGGAACCCCTCTCAGGTTGTATTTCGCTGTGACTGAGAGGGCGGTGAGTGCGGTGCTCGCCCATGATCAAGATCAGGCTCAGAAGCCTATTTATTTTGTGAGCAAGGTGTTGCAGGGCCCAGAAACGAGATATCAGGCCCTGGAGAAGGCTGCGCTGGCTGTGGTGTTTTCGGCGAGGAGGTTGCGCCACTACTTCCACAGTTTCACAATACTGGTGATGACTGACCTGCCCATCCAGAAGGTCTTGAAGAAACCTGACGTTGCGGGAAGAATGGTGAAGTGGGCAGTGGAGTTGTCAGAGTTTGACATTAAATATGAGCCCCGAGGCCCGATCAAGGGGCAAATCTTTGCAGATTTTGTGGTTGAGCTCTCATCGGAGGCGACGCGGGTTGAGGGAGACGATTTCCGTTGGGTGCTTTCGATGGATGGATCGTCGAACCAGCAGGGCAGCGGTGCTGGAGTCATTTTGGAAGGACCCAACGGCGTGCTGATTGAACAGTCTTTGAGGTTTGCCTTTAAAGCCAGCAACAATCAAGCAGAGTATGAGGCGCTGATCGCCGGGATTTTGCTGGCCAAGGAGATGGGAGCTAGGGTGCTGATGGCTAAGAGTGACTCGCTGCTAGTCACAGGGCAAGTAACAGGCGAGTTCCAGGCTAAAGATCCACAAATGGCGGCTTACTTGGCGTATGTGCAGGAATTGAAGAGTTCCTTTGCCTCTTTTGAAGTAGTACATGTGCCCAGAGAGCAGAATGCCCGAGCTGACTTACTTGCTAAGCTCGCCAGCTCAGGCAAGGGGGGTAGGCAGAGGACGGTGATTCAAGAAACTCTGAAGACGCCGAGGGCATTTGTAGCAGATCACCTGGTCCTTCAGATAAGCAAGTCGACGGAGAGAGCAGCGAGAAGCCATAAGTCTTTGACGCAAGAAACTCTGAGATCGCCGAGAATTAGAGCATGTCGAGGAGAGAAGGTGGACGTGATGCAGGTCTGCGCCGCCCATGAGCCAGACACTTGGATAACACAGTACAAGCGGTGCTTGGCAGATGGCCTCCTCCCGCTGGATCCAACAGAAGCTAGGAAGGTAAAGAAAAATTCCAGCAAGTATACATTGATTGATGGCGATCTGTACAGGTTTGGGTTCACTCACCCGCTCCTGGAATGTATACACGGCGAGAAGTGCACGAGAATTATGGCAGAGCTCCACGAAGGTATATGTGGAAGCCACGTCGGGGGTCAAGCTCTGGCCGCGAGGACTCTCCGTGCAGGCTACTATTGGCCATCCATGAGAGAAGATTTGAAGAAGTATGCCCAGTGCTGCAAACAATGCCAGCAGCACGCCGATTGGCACAAGGCACCTCCCGAGGAGTTGAAGTCGATCTATAGCCCTTGGCCGTTTCATACTTGGGGAATCGACATCCTGGGACCTTTCCCGCTGGCGATCAGGCAGATGAAGTACTTGGTGGTGGCGATTGAGTATTTCACCAAGTGGATTGAAGCAGAACCATTGGCCCAGATCAAAGGTTTTGTATGGAAGAACATCGTGTGCCGGTTTGGAGTGCCTAAACACCTGGTGTCAAATAATGGGACGCAGTTTGCAAGCCACCTGTTGAAGAAACTTTGTGAAGGGGTTGGAATTCAACAAGTGTTTGCATCCGTCGAGCACCCTCAGACGAATGGCCAGGTGGAATAAGCTAATCGGGTGTTGTTGAGAGGTTTGAAGAGAAGGCTTGAGAAAGCCAAGGGAAGTTGGGCTGAGGAGGTGCCCCGTATAGTCTGGGTGTACCACACCACCGAGCAGTCAGGAACCCATGAGACCCCGTTTAGCTTGGTCTATGGGTGTGACGCCATGATTCCAGTGGAGATCCAGGAGAGCTCGCCGAGATTCCAGAACTTCGTAGAGGAAGACTCGAATGAAGAGAGAAGGCTTAACCTGGATCTGCTGGATGAGGTCAGGGAAGAGGCGAGGCTGAAGGATGAGGCGGTGAAGAGGAGGATCGAGCGAAGATACAACTCAAAGGTGATGCCAAGACAGTTTAGAGAAGGCGACTTGGTGATGAGGAAGGCCCACCAGTACGAGATGGAGAATAAACTATCACCCAAGTGGACTGGACCGTTCAGAATAACCGAGGCGCTCGGGAACGGAGCCTACCGCTTAGAAACGCTGGAAGGAGGGGCGATTCCTCGCACCTGGAACGCCACACACCTGAAGCTGTACTATAGTTAAGAGCTTTGTAAGTAAAGACAAACACAATGTTATATTACAATGTCTCTGTTAAAACAGTTTGAAGGGGGCACTCTTTTTTCCCTAAGGAGGGTTTTTAATGAGGCCACCCAATAAAAGAAGAAGTTTTCGAAGTATAAGGTGTTTTCAGATTGCATGTGTGCTATTTTCAAAAGTTTTGAAGAAAGACCTTGTCATTTGTACATGATTTAAGGCAAGAAAAGATATATCGCATGCTTTCTAAAAAGTTTTAAGTCCTCATCGTTTTTCGGCGATCGGAGGCACCAGTTAAGTTTTAAGTCCTCATCGTTTTTCGGCGATTGGAGGCACTAGTTAAGTTTTAAGTCCTCATCGTTTTTCGGCGATTGGAGGCACCAGTTAAGTTTTAAAGTCCTCATCGTCTTTCGGCGATCGGAGGCACCAGATGAAAGACCTCAACGCCCTCGCGCGTCTTGAGGCAAGTTAAAGACCTCCTCGCCGTCGAGCGAGTGCAGGCGAGAAAGAGGAAAAGTCCTCCGTGTTTCTGGGAGCGAGAAGATGTAACTCCTGGGGCAATGTAGAGGCAAGTTAAAGACCTCCTCGCCGTTGAGCGAGTGCAGGCGAGAAAGAGAAAGGTCCTCAGTGCATCCAGGGGGGAGGAGATGTACACCCTGGGCAAGTTGAGGCACCAGATAAAGTCCTTATCGCCGTCGTGCGAGCTAAGGCCAGTTAAAGACCTCCTCGCCGCCGAGCGAGTGCAGGCGAGAGAAAGAAAAGGTCCTCAGTGCATCCAGGGGGGAGGAGATGTACACCCTGGGCAAGTTGAGGCACCAGATAAAGTCCTTCTCGCCGTTGAGCGAGTTCAGGCGAGTTAAAAGACCTTCTCGCTTACGTGCGAGCATAGGCAAGATAAAATCCTTCTCGTCTCGAACGAGTTCAGGTATGGCGAAGAGGGTGGAAGAAGCTTGAAAGGTGGCTAAGGTAGGTTCGAAGAGAACGCCTAGTCAGCCGGTCTTTGTTCTGAAGTTCAGGGGGGACAAGGGAAGATCCCAAAGGGCGTTTCTACCCCAGATAAAGAAACGATTGCCAAAGCATGAAGCTAGGAAAGGCTGATGGTACCAAGAGTTCTTAGCGATCGGGGAAAGTTCAAACAGCGGCGAGAAGGTTGAAAGACTTGTTTGATAAAGCAGGTCGAGGGGGACGTTGTTTGAGCCAATGATTGAGTTACAGTTCGTTGCTTGAAGGGTATTCTTGCAATAAGGATAGTTGCCTTAAAGAGTACAAGTTGTTTAAGGTGATTATTGCTTAAGTTTGAAGTGGTTCGAGGCAGTTACGTCAAAAGTCGCGTTTGCAAAATCACTAAGTTAAATCCGACAAAGTTAAACATGCAAAGAAGGCTAAAGCGCTTAAAAGGAGTCAGGGGAGAGAATATCCAAGCTTTGTGATTGAAATAAGTATCTGTTCAAAACACATATGCACGAGTTTTTATTACAAGGTATATACAAGGGAATTATAAAGTAGCAGATGAGGTGCAGTGGATTAGTCTTCAGCAGGAACGACCTTTCCATCTACTACTTCGTTGTTCAACGACACCATGCTGAGGTCGAGATCGGGGAATAGGCATGCGAATTGTTCCCGAGTGGCTTCGAATCCAGCAGCCAGAATCTGAGCAGAATTTAGCTTAAGTTCTTCAATTTGCCCTTGAAGTTCTTCAACCTGTTTCTTGAGCTCTTTGTTCTGCTGCTCCAGCTCTTCAACCTGTTTTCGGAGTTGTTCGTTGGTCTCTTGAGCATGGAGAAGGTCGTCAGTAACCTTCTTGGATTCCGTTTGAGCCTGGGCCAACTCGGCAGCCATCTTTCCTTTCTCCTTTTTTGCCTCGGTGAGATCAGCCATGGCGTCGTCCCTCGCCTTTTCTACTTGCCCAAGTAGCTTCTCTCGGTCGATCGACCTTTGCTCCAGTTTTTGCACCTTGGCGGCGTCAGCTTGAATGCGAGCCTCCAGGTCGACCGCCTTGGCACGAAGGGGCACAATTTTGCTTTCTAGCTCAACCTTCTCTTGGGCAAGATCGTGAACTTTGCGGCGAAGGTCAGCAGCTTCTTTGCGCGCCAACCTGAGCTCGGTACTCATTGCATCCTCCACCCGGGAGTGTTCGATTTCTGCGAGCGTCAGGTTAAAGGATAACTTCTCCACCTCGACCTTCATAGTGCTATTTTCGGTCTTGAGGTTGAAGAGATCGTCTTGAAGCCTCCTGGTGGAGCTCTCCACAGCCCTGGTTATGATTGATGGGATATCCTCTGCTATGGTTTTCAGTTTGGCAGTCAGAGGTTCCCACATCCTTGTGACTTCGAGGGAAAGGTTTGCTGCTTGGAGAGGCGCCAGGGGGGCTTGTTGAGGGTTCTCGCCGCCACCTTCCTTAGCAATATCTTCAGTGGTTGCTTCATGGCGTGGCGACGCAATCGGGGACTCGGTAATCAGGATCGGAGAGGTATGAGCAACCTCATCCCCGATTGGAACATTTTCTGCAGCTGAAGCGTTTGAAGGGGGGCCCCCTCCTGCTGACACGTATGGCGTAGAGGCGCTTGGGGGGTCCTCCAAGAAATTTGGCTCTTGGGCCTCAGCTGCAGGTGGCGCAGTGGCCAGTGGAACCGCTTGGACTGGTGATGAAGGAGCTTGTGGTGTTGGCGATGAGGGAGGAGGAGCAGGCGTTGATGGTGGTGTTGAAGCTGGAAGAGGGGGTGGGGCAGGTGGTGAAGATGGTGCCACCCTTTTCCTCTTTGTAACGAGGCCATCCTCAGTGACCTCGTCGTCCTCTTCCTCCTCCTCTTGGATGACTTGGGGGGCTTTCCTTTTGGGTCTTTTAAGTACCAACTTTTTGCGTTGGGCGGGTTCCTTCGGTGGTGATCGCCCATGGACAATGGCGGCCTCCACCACTGAGTTTGGTACTGTTTGAGAACCGCTCGCCAACCCGTGGCTTCGGGCGAGCGTCTTCAACTCGGAAAGCATGTTCCTGGGCAACATGTCGTCTGCATGGAATGAAAATGCTCGAGTTAACTCAAGGGAAATGAATAAGTGCATAAGTGTAATAAAGCAGCAGAGCAGGTAGTATATGCAGGAAAAATAAAACCAAAGTCTTGCGCACAACGCACAAGACGCCCAGAAACAGCTAAAAACAGAAGCAATGTCAAGACAAGAGTGTAATGTCCTAACCTATTCGGATATCTAGCTGATCTTCGTAGAATTCGAAGCATATCAAGGTGGCAGTGAGGAATGATACGTTGGCGTCCGCCACCTTCTTCCAGAAGAGACAAAGGTCTCTGTCCAAAGCTCCCATGCTATCAGGACTTCTGGGCCTCCTGAAGCAGCTCTTGGACTCCTTTTTCCCCTTGTCCACCCAGTACAAGGGGAAACCATCAAGAAGGGAGGTGTCCTTGTCGTTTGCACGTACTTGGACAAATTTCCCCTTCCAATCTTTGTACGATTGCTGGAAGATGGTAAAGATGGACCTCCCAGCAATCGCGTTCAAGCTGACCCATAGGCGGTCTCCTGGGTGCTTGGCTTCGAACAGGAACAAAAACACGTCCACCGACGCGGGCAACCCCAGGTGGGCGCATGTCACTTGGAAGGCTCGAACAAACACCCAGCTGTTGGGATGAAGCTGGGCGGCAGCAATGTTGAGCTCAGTCAGAAGTTCCCTCTCGAATCAAGTGAAAGGGAACCTGAGCCTGACCTTCTTGAACAGAGTCGTGTAGACAAAGCAGAAGGGCCCGTCGACGCTTACTTTGTCATCAGCACACACGGGCAGGTCGGCGGGGCAAGGTAGCACCATCATTTTTTCGTCGTGCTCCTTGTGAAACGATTGGTAGATCTCGTCCCCCTTAGTCAGCTGCAAAACGGCTCCCGCAGTGTTCACCGACGAAGTCTCCTTCAGAAGGGTTGAGTTAGCCCAGGGGTATAGAGTTTTGAAGTCTGGCAGAGGGACGGGGGCTCCTCCAGCGTTAGATGGAGTCGCCTGAGCCAGGGCAGTTTGGGAAGATGCATGCCTCTCAGCCTGCGAAGAGGAAGCACCACGAACTTGTGTTGAGTCGTGTGCTTGTGAAGGAAGGTTTCGCGCTGATGGAGGGGGGTTCGGGGTAATCTTGGTGCGAGTCATGATGGCAGCTGCAAAGGAAGAAGAAAGGAAAAATGATCAGGGGGGTTACGAAGGCTGACTCGATCATAGAAGGAAGGTGAAAGACGAACGAATGTGAGTTCGTTGCGACGATCGACAAAGCCCTAAGTTACGCAGAAAGAGAAATGGAAAAACAACCCACAGCGTATGCACCAGGCAGTTACAGGATGATGCAAATCGGTGAAAATGCAAGGAAACCCAGCAGATGAAGGAAAGTAATTACCTTTCGATGATCAGGAAGACGATGGAGGAAGATGGTGATCTGGAGCGTTGAGAGTTTTCGCAGAGGGAAGTTAGAGCGTTTGCAAGCACGAAGAAAGTGATGGAACAGTGGAGCGTAATGGGTTTAAGGGTTTTCGAAATGATTTTAGGAAGCGCTAACGGCAGATGAAGAGAGCCGTTGATGAAGCCACGTGTCGAACGATGAGTGAAGGGTTTGGTGGAGCGTCAGAACAGCAGAAAGTACAATCGCTTGGAATTCTGCGTCAGTGCCACGTAGGTCGGTGTTAACGAAGGCTCTTTCAGTCTTTTCGCTAGACAAGTCTTCGCTTAAGACTGGGGGGCTTGTGTACCGCCCTGGTGGTCGGGTATGATGACGTGGCATCCTGCTAAAGTGTAGGCGTGTTGACAAGGCGCCAGGTTGGCAGATAGGAAGGAAGTCGGGAGGCACGTGTAGTCGCCAGTTGTTAAGTTGGCGTGTTCCGACTTCCAGCTTACCAGAATAGGCGATCGCCAGGTTGAAGATGAAGTCGCCAGATGCAGACCCAGGCGACCAAGCAGTCGGAGATCGCCAGAACAAGCACATCGCCGAAGATGAAGGACAAGCAGATTATGAAGGCGGCCGGCGAGACCACAGGGAAGGTGTATGAAGGCCCTAACTCGCCAGTTCCAGTAGAGATCGCACTCCTAAGTTAGCTATGCACTGGGCAGCACCATGCATAAGTAACTTAGCCAAAATGAGAGCAGAAGCAGCGCCAAGTCAGGGAGCCTCCAGATGATGGCACGTGTACAGTTGCATGCGAGCCACGTGTCCAAGTCTGTAACTGCCAGGAGAAAGAAAGCCACCAGGTATATAAGAGTTCTTAACAGACTTTCTGAGGTACGCACGTTCAGTTCATACACTTTACGCTTGCGAGTGATAGAGCTGATTGTGAGAGAGGATTTGCACGGTTCTCGTTCTTAGTATTTGGTGATACCGTCACTGACTTGAGCGTCGGAGTGCGATCGGCCGCAGCGGCACCGTATCGTTTCTTTGCAGGTTCTTGAGATAGATCCCGGAGAGGAACGAAGGTGAGAAGCGGCGCGCACGTCGATCCGTTGACGAGGCATTCTCCAGCGTTCCGGTCAACAGGCAGGATCAACTATGTATAACAAATTCTTTTGAAACAAGATAGTGCTCCCAAGTCTTTAAGGCCCTCACAAGTGCATAGAGCTCTTTGTCATAGGTGGGGTAGTTAAGGGTGGCTCCATGAAGTTTTTCACTAAAATAAGCAATTGGATGCCCCCCTTGTAACAAAACCGCACCTATGCCAACCCCTGATGCATCACACTCTAGCTCAAAAGTTTTAGCAAAATTTGGTAGAGCTAGAATGGATGCATTAATAAGTTGAGCCTTTAACCTTTGAAAGGCTTGTTCATGCTTTTCACCCCAACAAAATGTAGTGTCTTTCTTCACTAACTCATTGAGTGGTGAAGCTAGACTAGAGAAGTTAGGCACAAAGCGCCTATAGAAGCTAGCCAAACCATGAAAGCTCCTAACATCTCCTACATTTTGTGGAGTTGGCCATTCTTGGATGGCTTTGATTTTTTCGGGGTCAACATGTACCCCCTTTTTGTTTACTACAAAATCAAGAAAAACTATGCTATCAACACAAAAAGTACACTTATCACTATTTGCAAACAAACTATTATTTCTAAGCACTAGAAAAACTTCCCTAAGGTGGCTTAGGTGGTCTTCTAGGTTTTTACTATAAACTAAGATATCATCAAAATAAACTACTACATATTTACCTATACAATCTCTCAATACATGATTCATTAGCCTCGTCAATGTACTAGGTGCGTTAGTGAGACCAAAAGGCATCACCAACCATTCATATAGTCCAAATTTGGTTTTAAAAGTGGTTTTCCACTCATCACCCTCCTTGATTCTAATTTGGTGATATCCACTTTTAAGATCAATTTTGGAAAATATGATTGACCCATGTAGTTCATCAAGCATATCATCAAGTCTTGGGATTGGATGCCTATACTTGATGGTGATGTTGTTGATTGCTCTACAATCACAACACATTCTCCATTTCCCATCCTTTTTAGGCACCAACAAGACAGGTACAACACAAGGGCTTAAGCTCTTTTGCACCCAACCCTTCTCTAACAAATCTTGGACTTGAGACTCTATCTCCTTTGTTTCCTCGGGGTTAGTTCGATATGCTGGCCTATTTGGTAGGCTTGCCCCAAGAATAAAATCAATTTGATGTTCTATACCTCTAAAAGGAGGAAGTCCTATGGGTCCCTCTTTAATGAATATATCATCAAATTCATTTAAAAGATTTTCAACTTGGGGAGGTAGAATCATAGTCTCAATATTTGTGGCAGTGCATGTAAGTGTTCCTTTACAAAAGATATGGCTAGGTTGTTCAACAAGAAGCATATTTTCAAAGGTGTTTTCAAATGTTTTGTCTTGTTGAATGACCTTGTGGGAAGGAACACTCTTCTCCCACACCTTTTGATCCCTAAGGATTTTCTCTTTTTCTATTTTTGTTTTTTTTTTCTCCTCATCCCTCTTATGTTTCATTTGTATTTGATCTCTTACCACTTGGGAGTGTGGTAAAGGATTAAGTACAAACTTTTTTTCTTTGTGGGTGAAGGTAATCTCATTAGTTAGACCATTATGCATGGTTTTCTTATCAAATTGCCATGGTCTACCTAATAAGATGTGGCAAGCTTCCATAGGTACTACATCACATAAAACATTGTCTTTGTAGTTACCTATAGAGAACTTGACTTTCACTTGTTTATCCATAGCTAGTTCCCCATCTTCATTTATCCATTGAATCTTGTATGGTTTAGGGTGAGGAACTACTTGTAGATTTAATTTTTCAACCATCCTAGTGCTACAACAATTGCAGCATGAGCCACTATCCACAATGAGAGAACATATGTTTTCTAAAAATTTGCATCTTGTGTGAAAGATGTTCTCTCTTTGTGTTTCCATGATTGCACTAGGTTGGTTGTTGAGGGTTCTTCTAATCATCAATAATTCCCCCTCTAAAGGATACACTCTCCCATCATCTCCCCCTTCTTCTTTCTCACTAGGTTTGTCTTCACAACTAGTATATTCATCTATTCCTTTTAAAAACAAGGTTTTTTGGTTTGGACATTGTGCTTGCACATGTCCTCTTCCAAAGCATTTAAAACATTTGACATACCTAGTGCGAATGGGTGGAGTGAGGGTATCTTTGCCTAAAGGTTTGGTAGTCTCTTTTGGTTTTTCTTTGGATGTACTACCCTCCCTTTTGAAATCTCTCTGGGGATAGGAGTTAGGATATAAACCTACCCTTTGACTTGAAGTTTTCCTTAAATTTTGTTGTTCAACTTTGATACAAAGTTGAACCAAGTCATTCAAGTCTTGATAAGGTAGAAGTTCAACCCTATCTCTTATCTCAAGATTTAGCCCACTTAAGAATCTAGCTATGGTGGTGGACTCATTCTCCCTAATGGAGGCTTTCATCATATAAAGCTCCATCTTTTGCCTACACTCCTCTACACTCATTGTTCTTTGTTGGAGTCTTTGGAGCTTGTCCATCAATTCCCTATTATAATAGGAGGGTATATGGCGGCGTCTTAGGGCTCCCCTAAGGTCATTCCAATACTCTATGGGAGGCTCCCTATGAAGACGCCTATCTCTTTCTAAAGATGTCCACCAATACATAGCGTTCCCTTGGAAACTAAGAGTGGCTAGGGGTACTTTTCTTTCTTCACTCACTCTATGGCAAGCAAATAATTGTTCTACCTTCATTTCCCAATCTAAATAGACTTCTACGTTTTCTTTGTTGTGTCCTTCAAAGTGTAAGAACAATCAAGTGCACTTACTTGTGCACAAATTTTACCAACTGTAGAAATAGTTTCAACAAGGTATAACCCACGTAAAGTCTCAGCACCTAGAAGCATTGCATCACTCCATGTATATATATTAATAACAGTTCAACAAATATCCAATAGATGATTCTGACAAAAACATGCATAACAAACACAAAAAAACTCAATGTGAAAGGTCAAAATGGGGAAAAACAAATCAAGGGATAGAGATTTATTGAAGTTGGGTAACACAAACAAATATCAAAATCATACCAAGATGCCCAACTATATACAGTCACTATTGAAAGAATGACTAAATTTTTAAGCATGCCTAAATCTGAAAACGAAGATAGCAATATATCAAGTCTTCGATAGTCATTTACAGAAGGTTTCAAGTTACCATACAAATCAATGTTGATGACTCCGTAGACAACTTCAAGAATCAAGCACATAGATAGGAATTAATGGGAGATAAATGACATCAGTGAAATGTGGTAAAAAAGAATCCAATATCATTTTGTGTACAATAATAAAATAGTGCCATAACTTCCTCTCTCCATATGAACACTTTCCTCTCCTGGTAGCCCATCAGGGTTATCAATGGTGGATGATGAAACAGAAAAATTCTCCTATATATGTCTGCAGTAACATCTATATTCAACAGTTGACAATGGAATTTTGTTTTTATGGTATGGCTACATGGACCCAGAGTATTAAATGACTAAGTAGTTGACTAAGAAAAGTGAAGTTTAAAGCTTTGGAGTGCTAATGTTAGAGCTGATAAGTGCAACAAGGCTAATACTAGTGTTAATGTACTAGGGAAAAGTCCAAATGAGCTCAAGTAGCAATACTTGACCAAAAAAAATTAGCATTACTTCTAACCACATCCTCCAAACAAAACCAAATTGAGAATAATGTGAAAGCCTTCCAGCATCTTTATTTATTGATTGCAAAACTCACATTTAGTATTCAATGTTCTGAAAGAAAAAGAGAAAGAATACTACCTTAAATTGAAAAGAAGACTTCAATAACATACGATCAAGAGCAAACTCAGGATATTCATTATTTAATATTGACTCTGCTGAGATGTGTCGAGAGATTACTTACAAGGGCACGTCCTTTGTAATTAATCTAAATATACAATTTAGAGATGGAGGTTGAAAGGCTCGATAAAAAGAATAAATTAGCTGAGGGTAGCCTGATTGATCAAGGAAAACAGAGACTAAGAAAAAGAATAAGCAACATACATTAGTAAGAAGAATTCAAAGGTATAGATATTATTTAAGATAAAACATTATGACATAGATTCGATTCATATAACGAGCCATTTATAATGGGAAAAGGCGTTATTGTTGTTGAAAATGAACTATTCATAAACAAGATAATAAATATCATCATAACTACAAAAGACCAAACAACAATAAGCAATAAACTTATGCAACTACAAAAAAACTTCTTCCACATAGCAGATAAAAATTAGACAAGGTCTAGATCATCTTCACTATGAAACCCCACAGCATTTTCCCAACCCGTCTGGACTGAATAGTCCTCAACAGTTACCACTAAGAAATATGCGATATGCTTAAGTATTTGCTAGTTATTTCTTTGCTTCAACACTTCCCTTTTACTCCAAAGAACTTTTATCAAATAGTTTATGAGCAAAATTTGAATGGCATAAAACATGAATGATTAATATCACAAATCCAACTTGAGTTCAGAAATACGCAAAAAAATGGAATCAAAACAATTAATTGACACTCATCAAACATGCCATCATTTTTTGAAAACAAAAAAATCAGACAAAGGAAGAAACAAATAAATAAAAATAAAATAGTATTCAATTAGAAACATCAGAAATAAGGTGTACTTTCCAAGAATCTCTGAAACAAAACTCGTATGTAAAGCATAATGCATATTTCATACAATCAACAACTTCAACCACAAGATTAATGGTTTTCAATTTTTAGAACCATAAATTTGTTTTGTAGCGTGCATCAAGTGTAAAGATATCTAGTCTTGCCTTCCAATTTTGTGAACTGATAAAAGAAATCAATTAATCAATTAAATTGAGAATAAAATTAGAAAAATTATTTCCTTAGGCAATAATCAGTATAATAGCTTTGTTTATAGGTAATATATTTGAACTTAACATGTAATTATCAAAATTTTCACTTCCACATCTCTCAAAATTAAGCAAACATCTGTAGTGCCATAATACATTTGCATCACCAAGAACTAAGCTCCAATAGTGGACAATTAGACATTATTAACTCACGAATTTAAACATAAATACACAACATAAATTAAGGTAAATATTAATGACCCGGTCAGACAGAATCGAAACCTATTATCTCAAAAAACCGCAAACCAGATTTAGTTTTACAACTCAAATTTGAGTTTCAACAACCATTTATAATAAAAATTACATTATCTTCCCAAATCCATTATTAAAAAAAAATCCAATCCCCTGAGACAACCCATTACCACTGGTTCTTCAACAATAGAGAATCCGAACCTTCAAACACATAATCACTATTCTAATGAACTCAAAAAAAAATAACAATCTTTTTTTCATCCAGGAAAACAAACACGAATCAATTTTCCTCAAATAAAACCCTCACGAACATGAATAAACACGCAAGTTATAGAAAACTGATTAAATTGAGAATTTTAGAAAATTTATTCCTGTGGAACATACTGACAATTCCATGGGGGAGAGAATTTTGTGTTTAAAGATTAGAACAATGAAATGATATAGAGATGGGTTGGAAAAGAAAATGTGTTGAATCTATAATCAAATGTAGTTGAGATTGTGGTACATGAAAATTAAACAGGATGATTAGTTATAACAGAGAATGACAAACCATATGGAATTAAACTAAGCAAGTCAAGTAACTTTGTGTGAAATTGACAGTTGTGGTTGCTTGATTTTTTTATTTTATGTTACATCAAATAAGAGCATGAAAATGATTAAGAAATTTGTATTAATTAAAAATTCAGGGCCAAATAGTATGTTAATATATTTAATTTTCTATTTTAAATTATTGGGCTTTGTTTGTTTGACCCAACTTTCCTTTTCTGTTTCAGCTAGGTCTTAATCTTTTTCTTATATATACACCATGTATTTTACTCTCTAATATACAAGTGAATAAAAGTTTCTTTTATATTTATTTTTCTCTACAATTAGGGTTCATCAAAACCTCTCTTTCTTCATTACGATTACGTGCGATTACGTACGCTACATTTAAGCATCACATCAGACAAGGAATATTCATCTTCATTTACTGTAATATGGTATCAGAGCTCCTCGAATGAAGAGTTCTGCTGCGCTTCTCTCTGATTTTTATTTCCCTCTTTGCTGTTCTTGGTTATTTTTTTATTTTTATTTTTCTGTTCTCTTTCAAAATCTTGATTCGTTTTAAAAATCTTTTAGGCAATGTTTAATGAAAACCCTAGTCTTCATAGTCTTAATAGTAGTCACACTATTACATGCAATTTTTGTGGTAAATATGGTCATACTGAGGCTGTTTGTTTTCGCAAAGTGGGTTTTCCTTCTGGTAATGTTAAAACCTCAAAGTTTTCTTTTACTAGAAAAGTCTGCACTTTTTCTAATCGTCTTGGTCACACTGTTGACACCTGTTATAAAAAGCATGGGTTCCCTCCTAGCTACAAATTCACCAATTGGACATCCCAAGCCAATAATATGATTACTACTGACACTTTTTCTGAGCTTTTTCCTAAAAAACAGGATGTAATGGGGATTCAACTTACATCACAACAGTGCCAATTCCTTACCAACATTTTGCGTCAGCAAAACCTTGAGGATCCTGCCCCTCACACTCAAATTAATCAAGTCGGCACCATCTCTACGGATGAAATCCCCAATACTGAGCATTCTTCAACAGGTAAGTTTCTCTCTTCACTATCTTCTATAAAAGAATCTTGGATTATTGATTCTGGTGCCACTGATCATGTTTGTCACAATTTGAACGTTTTTACTACTTATACTAAAATTAAACCTGTCTTAATTAGTCTTCCAAATGGCCAAACTGTTTATGCCACATTTTCTGGTTTAGTACGTTTTTCTGATCAGTTTTATTTGTCTGATGTGTTATACGTGCCTCATTTTCAATTAAACTTAATATCTGTTTCTAAACTCACACACCAACTTAAATGCACTTTAACTTTCACTTCAACCCACTGCATTATACAAGACAATCTCACTCAAGAGAGGATTGGTACAGTTAAAGCCACCGCTGGCTTGTACCTTGTCACTACCTTGCCTGCTTCTAGTCATTCTAAACCGCATTGTTTTGCTCCTTTTATTAATTGTAATATCACAGACAAAACACTATGGCATTATAGACTAGGACACCCTTCACATGAAAGATTACATGTCTTAAGCAAACAATACTCTTTTATTACTGTTGATACTCATCATGTATGTGACACTTGTAGTCGTGCAAAACAGAGAAAACTTCCTTTCACTTTAAGTAATACTGTTACCTCTGCTATTTTTGATCTTGTACACTTTGATATTTGGGGACCATGTTCCATAATTTCAATGCAAGGTTTTCGTTATTTCTTGACTATTGTTGATGATTACTCGCGTTATACTTGGGTTATTCTGCTGCATAACAAATCTGAAGTGCGTCAACACATCATTAACTTCACTGTTTTCGTTCAAAATCATTTCAAAACTAATATCAAAACGATTCGTACTGACAATGGTGTTGAGTTTTCTATGTCAAATTTTTATGCTCCAAAGGGAATTATACATCAAAAATCTTGTGTTGAAACACCACAACAAAATGGCATTGTAGAACGTAAACATCAACACATACTAAATGTAACCCGGGCTTTACTTTTTCAAGCAAATCTTCCTCCTATTTTTTGGGAATTTGCTGTAAATCATGTTGTTTTCTTAATAAATGATATTCCTACTCCATTACTTGATAACATCACTCCTCATGAAAAGTTGTTTGGAAAACCATGACATTTCCTTTTCTAAAAGTGTTTGGTTGTCTCTGTTATGCTAGTACCATTACTGCACATAGGAAAAAATTAGATGATAGATCTATCAAAGGTATTTTTCTTGGCTTCCCGCAAAATACAAAAGGTTATATTATCTTAAATTTAAAGTTTCATAGCATAGAGATATCAAGACATGTAATCTTTCATGAAAACCACTTTCCATATAAATTGGACAGTGGCTTGCCTAAGGACCCTAACACTTTATCTCTCCCTATTTCTAATGCATATAATTCTGCTTTTGATTTTTTTTCCTGATACTGCACCTCCTGTCGAGCCATGTGCCTCTACTCCTTCACCCAATACTGTTCCTCCACCAGCCTCATTATCCTATGATCTTCCAACAAATAGTGCCTCTGCTCCTGCATCCAACATTGTACCTCCATCAGAATTATCACCGCCTGCATCTCCAGGAAGCATCTCACCCCAATTTCAATATTACGAAGTGGACTTTAAGCCTAACTCAACCCCATAAAACCGGCTCATAGGGTTGAGGTTTGCACCCACTTATATACAATGAATGGCTCTAATCTCTAGTCGATGTGGGATCTCCAACACCCCCCCTCACGCCGAGAGTGATAGATAGAAGCTCGTGCGTGGGACTATATATTATGGGTGGTCCGATAGCGGCCCAATAGCGGGTGGCACGATAGGCCCAACACAAACACTTGCTAGGATAGGCTCGAAATGGATCTGATACCATATTACGAAGTGGACTTTAAGCCTAACTCAACCCCATAAAATCGGCTCATAGGGTTGAGGTTTGCACCCACTTATATACAATGAACGGCTCTAATCTCTAGTCGATGTGGGATCTCCAACACCCCCCCCCCTCACGCCGAGAGTGATAGATAGAAGCTCGTGCGTGGGACTATATATTATGGGTGGTTCGATAGCGGCCTAATAGCGGGTGGCACGATAGGCCCAACACAAACACTCGCTAGGATAGGCTCGAAATGGCTCTGATACCATATTACGAAGTGGACTTTAAGCCTAACTCAACCCCATAAAATCGGCTCATAGGGTTGAGGTTTGCACCCACTTATATACAATGAACGGCTCTAATCTCTAGTTGATGTAGGATCTCCAACATAGTCAACTTTATTTAATTTGATTATATATATGTGATGACCATTTTTGAGCCAAAAATGTTTATTATTATTATTATTATTATTGCACCCTAAACCTCAACCGATATATATTGGCATGTTTAAGGAAAGAGACCATAAATGCAATTTACACTACAAGAAAATAACAATCTAGTCACCTCATTAAGCGACCGAAAATGAGTGATTGCAAATTGGGACCAAAAAAAGCCACTGAATACCCCTAGTCTCAAATCTGCAACCGAAATAGCGACTGAACATGAGAGTGAAAAAAACCATTGGTCGCTAAAGTGGTGGATGTTTTGAATAAATTGGGAAAATATATTTACGATCGAATTAGCAACCGAAAATGTTTATTTTTAGCCACTGATTTTCTTTTTGTCGCTATATGTAATTGCTTATTTCTACAGCCGCATCCATCACCGTATCACCCACCAAATATGTTTGTTTTTTAGCCACCAATTTTCTTTTGGTCGCTAAATGTAATTGTTTATTTCTGCCACCGAATCAACCACCGAATATGTTTATTTTTTTGCTACCGATTTTCTTTCGGTCATTAAGCCTAAATATGTTTATTTTTTAGTCACCCATCTTCTTTCGGTCGCTAATTGTAATTTTTCATTTGACTAATATACTACTACTAATACTACTACTACTATTATTATTATTATTATTATTAATAATAATAATAATAATAATAATAATTCATAGAAAAAGACCAAGACTTGGTATTTTTAAAGTGAATTTCACTTGTTAGCATGAAGGTGTGGTTTGGTTGCGCAACTCTTCACAACTCTGCTTTCATTCTTATCTCTTGCAGTATTGGACTGAGTCTGAGGATTCTCTTCTCTCATTCAACAAATGGATTCCTCTCATCTCTCTGGAGGTATCAGTATTTATTTCAATTTCTAATCCATTGCTTTTCAATTGAAGCTCTAGATCATGTGTTTGTGTTTCTGCAGTAACTTAACGTTTCACCGTCTGTTGTACTGGAACAACTCTGATTTCATTTGTAACTCTTATGCAATGGAGTGCATTCATCTTTCTAGAGGTATGAATCAGAGTGTGAAGTTAACTTCTGCTTTGATTTCAAAAGCTAATTGATTCCTTTTCAATTGAAGCTGTAGATCATGTGTTTGTGTTTATGTTTGTGCAGAAACTTAACGTTTCAGCTTCTCTAGTACTGAAGTCATGGATCACCACTTGTTTCTTTCTCTGAGATATTAGTTGAAGGAGGTAACATAAGCTTATCTATCTTTCCTCTTTTTCCACTCCCAAATTAGTTACATATCAACCATAATATATCTGTTCCTTCTTATGGATGAAAATATCAGATACTCTGTGTTTATTATGATTTATAATATTATTATGAAAACTATTGTTCTTAACTAACTCTTTTTTATGTGTAAATAGTTTTCTTTACATTTAAATAATCTATATGTGATATCTCAACTAAAATAATTTTATTTATAAATAATTTGTATATGTGAGATCTTAAAAAAATTCTATTAGAAATACTATTCTGTGAAATAATGCAGTGATTTTTTATAATTTATAATATTTTCACGGAAAGTAATGTTCATAATATCCCTTTAATTTATAAAATAATTCTTCTTAGATTTAAACCATTTATATGGATAGAATTCACATTAGAATATGCTTGACTTGAAGTTGGTTTCCCTTAGATTTTTTATTTCCTGCATACGAGATTAGATTTCTCGGAAACTAACTGCAATGTGAATGATTAACTTTCTGGCTACTTAATCTAACTTGTTATTGTAAAATTTGATCAGCGAAAGCTTGCGCAAATATCATAATAATGGCTGCATCAAGGGAATGTTCCGCAGCATGAATAAACTGTTAATGTAGTCCTTAAAGTATTGAAAATCTATTAGTTTAATCCCTATATTGAAATATTTTACTAACATTGATATACTAATTTGAAGGATTTTGCAATACTTGAAAGACTACGTAGCATGACATATAATTCTAGGGACGACTCATTATTTCAGTACTTCAAGAACTGCTTAGATGAGAGTCATAGGACTAAATTGATGATTTATTTCAATATGGAGGATTGTTGTGAGACTGCGACTGCCAATGCAATTTAAAACCTTAATTCTCATGGCTTTTGAATTTGATAGGGTCCTTTGTTTGGTACATTAGCAGTAAAAATTTAACTTTTGTGGAGGATTGATGTAGTTTGTTATAAAGCTAGTAGTTATAGCTTCTATGTTTCTTTAGTGACTGTGATGTGATTTTTTTTACTCCAAATTATATAGACATTGCATGAATTGTTGATCTTGTTTGATAAACTGCAGCTGCTACTAGAAAGAGGAGCAAACATCGAGGCTAAGGATGAAGATGGTGCAATTCCTTTGCATGATGCTTGTGCTGTAGGTAGTTAGATTCTCAAATCTGTTATATAAATTGAACTTATATCTTTTATTGGGAGCAAGAATTTCAATATCATTTTCTTTAAATGGTCTTAACAGGATTTACTGAGATAGTCCAACAGGTACTAAACAGAGAAAATGACGCAAAACATATAAAAAGAATGCTGGAAACTGAGATAGTCCAACAGGTACTAAACAGAGAAAATGACGCAAAACATATAAAGAGAATGCTGGAATCAGTTGATTCTGAGGGTGATACTTTGAGGTTTTTTAATCCTTCAAAAAATTTGAGTTTCTACTTGGCTACTTAATGGATGCCAATTTCAATATCCATTCTTATCCGCAACTGTCTTTCTTTCATGTTTGGTGAATGTCTTCTGATTTGCTCCCATCATTGCCTTGTGATTATTTTCTCAGCCTCTCCATCATGCAGTAAGAGGTGAGCATGTTGATGTGATGTAATTAGGTTGTTGTGGTCTAATGGGCCATCTTCAACAAAGGAAAACTTATACAGAAAGATAACTCAAATGAATAATTCCATATCAAGCTCTTCATATCCTACTATCCGTGAACATAAAGGAGACCACATTAGAGATGATGACAGTTTAGAAGAAGATTAATTGTATGTTAAATTATATAATAAATTTGACTCTTTTAACTTGTTTTCAATAGTTTTCGTTGTGTAATATGATTTACTTTTAATTTGTGTATAACTCTTTCTTAAACAATGTATTTGAAGTTCATTCCTATTTAGCTTGATTGAATTTTGAGTATCCATAAGCAGGTTTGATTTTTTTTTTATAAACAGGTCAAAATAACATTTTAAATAGGTATTAATAATACATATAAAAATAGATATCGAAGTTGATTTGTAGGTTTTATCTGCAAAGTTGTTGTTTAGCGACCGAAACAGAATCAATCGTTGTAATTAAAAAAAAATTATTTAGCCATTGAAATCAATTTTGTTGCTATAGAGGTCTCCATTTAGTCATCGAATTAGCCACCACGAGTTTTTTTTAATTAATTACTTTAATCCATTAGTTATCGAAAAATGGTGGTCGCTGTCACCTTTTATTTCAACCATTGATTTTTTATAAAAATTTGGCCGCTAATTTGGTTTCTGAATTCTGGTGACCAAATTTTCTACGATCGATTTAGCCCCCGATTTTTTATAAAAATTTGGTTGCTAATTTTGTTCTTGAATTATGTTGATGAGCTTTTCTGTGACAGATTTAGCCACTGAAATTTCGGTTGCAAATTTGTGACCAATTTATAATTTAGTTTAAATGTTTTGCGACTAGGATTTTCGCTTCCATATTTATTTGGTGACCGTTTCGGTCGCAAATATATTTAGTAACTGATTATAGTGCTTTTAGGGACCAAATTTGGTGATCGCTAAAAGTGATTTTTTTTCTAGTGTTATATATAGAAAAAGGGATGATTGGCTTTAGTTGTTTTAAAGTTTAAATAATTTATATGGTTGGAAATAGGAATAATCTATTTCTATTATCATTTATAGAAAAAAAAAAAAGAGAAAAAAATAGAGAAAAAGTTGATGGTGAAATCATGAATAAGTAAAGAAAATGGAGAAAAGTATTAAAATAAAAGAAATTGGTGATTAGATAGCACAAATGTACTGTATTTGGATTGTAGGTATGTTCTTCTTCTTTTAAGTGTACATTTTGTTATCTGAAAAATCAATATTTTTTTGGAAGCTCAGCCTCATTATAACCCTGCAAAAGACCTTAATATTCATGTTTCTAATGTGATTATGATATGAAGATGAAATGAAAACCAACTGTGACTTGTTATGATTTAGTGGAAATTGATATAAACACTTACCTATGAGAATAAGAGAAGAAATTCCTTAATAAATTGTCATTTCATTGTTTCCGTTATTATCCTAGAAATTGATTGTATCTATATCTTGTTATATTTGAAGTTGGAAGCACTATATGTTTTTTATTTAATCTATTGTCCAGTAAATAAAGATGTTTTGATATTTGAACTCAAATATAATTTATTCATATTCATTTACTTTGCTTGAGGACAAACAAGGTTCTAGGTTGAGAGAGTTGATAAGTGTCATAATTCAGTAATATTTCATAAAAAAAAACATGCACTTATGGACTTTAATTGGTAAAATATATAATTCAACCCGTAATTTAGGAATTTGAACATTTTTAAATATTTTTGGATTATAAGGTGAATTTAAACGATTTATTCCCAAATTTGTGTTAATTTCATGATTCTAGGACGAAATGGAGATAAAAGGGCTAAAGGAGAATGGACAAATTAAAGACAAGAAGAAAAGACAAAGTTGAAACATTGAAAACTCAACCAAACTCACCCAAACAAGATCATTCCAGAGGAACTTGCCCAAGACTAGCCCCCAAGGCTCGCCTAAGCGAGTTCACTCTAGTGAAGTTAGACTTTTCTCGTAAAACTCGCTTAAGAAGGTAATATCTCGATTAAGAGATATGTCACTTAGCCCAAGCCCGATTAGGTTAAATAGAAGGCGTGAGGCATAACCCTATATCATTGAGAGAATATGGAGAGATAGAAAACCCTAGAGGAGGTAGTCATTAAGGAAAAAAACCCTGAATCTTCTTTTCTTGCTTTCTATGGTTGTAATTGTCAATCTGAGTGGATAATTCTTTCCTTTGGGGTTGGAAGTAATTTGTTCAAAATCTTATATATTGAGGTGATATTTATTTATAATATTCAGTTCTTGATTGATGATTGGTATTGTCATTTTATTCTCAAAGCTTGAAACCATTCATGATTTTTATCCTTAAATTTGACTGGAAAGTACCTTTGAGTATCAAACCTAAATGATAATGCTTAACATATTTGAATGCTAGGAATAAATTTGAAATGTTAATTTTTTTATAACATCTATTTGTAATGATAAGGAGTTTTTATAAATATGTAAGGAATTTATATTTAGGAGACTCTCTTAATAATTTTGTATGCGAAGAATCCATATGAATGATTTTTATATGTGCATCGATGTCAATCAAGATGGAATTTTATAAGTTTTTATTCATTGAAATTACAAACGAGTAAGAAGGATTAACCTCATTCCCCATTTTCCTAATTGACTCATTCATATCATTTACTTTGCTTTTATTTAATTTTCATGCAAACTTATGTCAATATCTTTCAAATCAAATTATTGGACATATTTTTATACTTAGTGAATGCTACTATTAGGATTTTAAATAATTTTTCTTTATGAGTTCAATATCCATCCTTAAGGACAAATTATTACTTTTGACTCGGTACACTTGTCATAAAATAGTCATGAGTGTGTCATCAAATGAATGACTGGACACAATATGCTTATATGTGTCCTATGATGAGTCTCTAACAACAATAAGCTTTCTGTAATCACCCTGAAGAAATAGAAATGAAATTCAATAGTAAATGAGATATAACTATCCATATGAAATAATGAGTTAAAGCCTAAAAGTATGAAATAATGAGTTAAAGCCTAAAAGTCTATAACTATTATCTAACTTACAATAATTATAAGGGCTTAAGAGAACTCTCATGCATAAATTTTAGTAAAGCCATAAACATTGTTATTTATGAATTTTCTTTCCACATATCCACTAGTGTTCCTGGGCCATTTTCTTGCCCTACACAAGTAAAGTATGTTGCTCATTTTGGTTAGCTAACAAGTGATGCAAGACAATACTAGTTGCAATAAAGTAATGATACATTAAGTGTTATTAAGTATAGGCCTTCAGATGAGGTATGTGTTTGAAGTGAATCACAATCATGAATCTTCCTTATCTTTTTATTAAGTTCTACGTGGGACTTTTGCTAATGTTATCAAATAATACACCTCTTTTAATTTCGTTTCTTCGTTATTCTATGGTGATTACTCATAGGTAGGGCAACGTTAGTAAAAACCTTAAACTTTAAAAACATAATTTCAAGAAATGGATGGTGGGGAATAGGTGAGGTTTATAGACCTTATGCACTAGAACTTTCATTGGATAACTAAATTTTGATGTTTGTCATGAGCTAAATTGCTCTTCTATTTTAGCCATTGTCCTCCCAACTTACTTGGACAACAATGCCATTAAGGTCATTGAAGGTGAACTAGAAGTGGGGGATCAAATCTTAGAGCAATAATGGGACAAGATTTTCTTCACAAGTTAATTAACCTTTCCCAAATTAATGGAAGTTATGATAGTTTATAACTATGAAACAATTTCTCTTGTGACATGTGTTTGTTTGTAGAACTATTTCATTCAAGGTTATTAATTATTTGTTGTTTTACAAAATGAATTATGTTCTCGTATAAAGGTTACGACCTAGAGAACTATTGAGAGGATTCTTTTATCTCCTTCTATCAGCCGGTCGCACAGTCCTTAAGCTCCCTTCCTTGCAAACTCCTCGCTCTTCCTTCCTTGTATGGGCTCTCGATCTTTTCGTAATCCAAACTCGGAGGGTACCTGTAGAAGGCACTCCAACACTCAAGTCATCAAAGACGTTCAATACTCGGTTCTTAGAGAACTATATATGATGACTTACCTTATTCTTAGAATATGTGCTTTTTATATTACCTTTGGTGGGCTTTTCTTATTGGGTCAGGTTAAGGATTTGGACCACGTTTAGGGCTGCATTACCTAGCTCTTAATTGTGGATTAGCTTTGCCGACCTTGATTGAGCGTAATTGGACTTGTACTGTCGGTCGGCCTCACGGACGTGGGCCTTTACCTAGGTCAGCCCAGTGATGGGGATCAAGATGTGACATCAGTTGTACGGTCCTCACCGGTACATTTGTGCCAGTCGGGCTTCTAAGTTAGGTGTGACGATTGGGGTTCTTGATGCCTAATATGATGTCAGGCGGCTCCTAATGCATGACGTGACCTGCATTGATGACGGGTTTTTTGGGCGCCAAGCGACAATGACCGTTTCATCGAAAAGATCTAACGACTGAGATGGTTGCGACGCTTTGCCTCCCGAGACTCTTGAGGGCTATAAATAGTTGTCCCAACAATGTCGAGACACTGTGTTATTACTCAGCATTTTCTCTGAGACCCAAACACTTCTCGTCCTCCCAAGTTGTTGTATTTCGACCTTCATAAGGTTAGTCATGTCTTCTCTGTCTCGGCCTACCTCTTCTTCTTCTTCGGCTAGCCATTCTCCTCGTCCCGTGCGTCCTTCTTCTTCTTCGTCTTCTTCTTTGTCTTCATCTTCGTCTTCTATTTTTGGCTCCTCCACGACCGAGCCTCTTTCAGTCAGTGCAATCCAAGTGTTGCGCCCTGTGGAGAAGGTGGCTAGAGGGGACAACCCGGGTGATGTTGTCGACTGGTCGGACTTCCTTGATCAGGTTATCTCCCCCCTCGAGATTGACTGGGTGGATTCTAAGGTAATTAGGATCACCTCTGTCTTTACGACTGAGACCTCTGTCGCAGATTTTTTGGACAGGTTCCCGATTCTGAAGGCGGATGCTAGCCATAACTTCCTTAGGGTCGAGCTGTGTCTACCGACCGAGACCTTATGTCTAGGTCGGTCTCCCACCGAGTCACCTTTCTTCTATATGTATTCTTTTCTTTTTTTTCAGACTTACATGTTTCTTTACCATTCAACAACTTCATGATGGGTGTCCTTAAGGCGCTCAATGTGGCTCCTACCCAGCTTCATCCCAACACCTGGGCATCAAACTAGGCCTTCCGCTTGATATGTGGCGTTCTTCGTTTACATCCAACCCCTTCTTATTTTTTGAGGTATTATACCTCCCACCCGGCCGAGCCTGTTCTATGGCATACACTGATCAGTCGGTCGGTCAATATCCTCTTCAGCTTCTACACCACTTCATACAAAAAGTTCAAAGAATGATTTTTCAAAGTCTTCATTCAATCGGAAACCATGCCATACTTCTTTGACGAAGTCGGTCGATCGAGGTTTCCTACGTGTTGGAATAGGAAGCCTCAGAAGTTTAAGGAATGGAGCAAGAGATCCTTTCTCTCTTCGATAAGCTCCCAAGGAAAATCTCTACACGGAAGCTGATAATCGTGTATGCGAAAGTGTCTTGTTAAGCGTCCTTTAAGGGTATGCTGGTTTTCCCTAGTCTCGCTTGGTTGCTTTGTTTTTAACTAACACTTTGCTTCTTATTGTTGCAGAAATCATGAACCAAGATGCTCCTCGGGAAAATGGTCTACTAGATGCCTTTAAAGAAAGGGTCGCTCAACGTAAGGGTAGGTCGAGCATCGAGGCCCTAGCGGCCAGGAAAGGGTCGGCCGGTGGTGCTGGCCCTTCAGGAAAAAGCAAAAAAAGGCCGAGAGGGGTGCACCATAGCCACGAGTACCCGCTCCCCCATGGTAATGCCGACACCACACCCTCCTCGTCGAACGCCGATCGATGTTAATTCGCCACCAACAGACGACTTCAACCACCCGATCCCCCCTCCTATGGCCGAGTGTACAATGGAGGTCTCCATGTCACCCCTGTCGGTGTTGGGGGTGACTTACAATATTCGAAGGGGTGAAGATTGGCCTGCCCGAGGTGACCCGAGAACTCATTCGGGGATTCCCCTCAGAGGACTTGCTGCAAGGTAGCATCGAAATGATGTGCCAAGTCATCGTCGTGGCCCGCCTGGTCACGCTCAACAAAAGTTTTTTCCAGGCCGTTCGACAGGCTCACGTCCTCTACAATGGTCCGCCACCGTCTGGTGAGTTCGACCCCGAAAACCAGGTGTTTGAGGGTCGGATCTTACCGAGGACTAAGGTGCGACGATCGAAGGTGCTGAAGGCAAAGACTAGTAAGTCTTAGGCTTTATTTTTTTACTTCCTTTGGCCAGGATGTGGCCTTTATCGCTTTACCTTCGAGGTTGGGGTGTGGCGTCCTCCTATCTTTCTTCAGGAATGAAATGGTCGTTTGTTCACATATTGTAGCTTTAGTTAATCAAGTTAAGTTCCTCGGTCGGATAACTTAATTGAACAAAGAAACTAACAAGTTAAGTTAGTGGTCGGATAACTTAATTGAACAAGAAAATTGAACTAGTTAAGTAAGAGGTCGGATAACTTAATTGAACAAAGAAAATTGAACAAGTAAGCGGTCTGATTGCGCTTGTAATGCGTTTTAAGGTTTCAGCAGGGTATGTCGGTTAAAGCTTCATCCTTGACCGCACCATGTCTTTGGATATCAGCAGGGTATGCTAATTAAGGCTTCATCCAGACCGATCTGAGGTTTTGCGGTGCCGGCAGGGTATACCGGTTAGGGCTTCATCCAGATCGAATCTAGGTTTTGCGATGTCGACAGGGTATTCCGGTTAAGGCTTCGTCCAGACCAAACTGAGGTTTTGCAGTGTCAGTAGGGTATACCGATTAAGGATTCATCCAGACCAAACCGAGCGCCAAAAGATGCGTGTCCGACCGAAAACCCTCCTTAAGGAAAAAAGGATCGGATGAGGAAAAAGTGCGTAAATTTTATCGATTAACTATAATAAAATTTGATGTGCGTGGCATTCTACGTCCTCTGTACAGTTTTGCTCGATAACCACTCTAGGTGGTACGCCTCCCCAGCTGCAACTTCTCGAATCCAGAAGGGCCCTTCCTAGTTGGATGAGAATTTGCCTTCATTCTTCCTTGCATCGCTCCTCATCCTCCAGACGAGGTCTCCCTTCTAAAAAATCCTTGGTCAAACCTTTGTGTTGTAGTGTCTCACCACCCAAAATTTGCATGCTGCCTTTCAAATCTTTCTCTTGTCGCGGAGCTCGTTGACCAAATATAGGTTGACCGAGAGACTTTCTTCATTCAAGGTCAGATCAAACATCTGCCTTCGGATGCTAGGCTTGCCTACTTCGACTGGGATCATTGCTTCGGTTCCATATGTTAGGCTTTACGGTGTTTCCTGCATGGTCGTCTGCGGGTGCAACAATATGCCCACAAGACTTCCAGCTGTTCTTTGGTCCATCGACCTTTTGCTTTAACGAACCGCTTCTTCAGTTCGTTTAGGATGACTTTGTTGGCAGCCTCGACCTGCCCACTGGTTCGGGGGTGTTCGATCGAGGCTGTTATGGACTTGATATTGATGTCATCATAGAAAGAATGGAGCCTTCGGTCGATGAACAATCGACCATTATCAGTTATTATTATGTGCGGCACGCTGAACCAACACATAATACTTCGTCGTACAATGTTTTGCACGTTCTTGGTGAAAATGGATGCGAGTGGCTCGGCCTCGATCCATTTGGTGAAATAGTCGACTCCGACCATAAGGAATTTTGTCTGACCCTTTTTCTGGGCAAAGGGACCAATTGTGTCCATCCCCCAGATGGCGAACGACCATGGGGATGTCATGCTATGTAGTACTTCTGGCTTTAGGTGGTGCACAAGACCGAACTCTTGGCACTTGGCACATTTCTTCACAAATTCTGCGCATTCCCCTTGGACAGATGGCCAATAATCATCCTTGGGGACTTTAGGAGCCATTGTCTGAGTGTCTGAGTGACTACCACATACCCCCTCGTGTATCTCCTTGAGGACGTACTCGACCTGGCCCTTGGTGATGCATTTCAGCAACGACGTTGAGTAGCTCCTTCGGTATAGGTCCCAGTTGAGCATGGTGTACCTTGGACACTGCTGCTTCATGGCTTTCTCCTATTTTGGCTTGCACGTGTCGTGTTCAAGGTATCAGACGATCGGGGTCATCTAGGTCTTGAACTTGGCGTCAGTGACCACTAGGCATTCGATCTCTACCACACTAGGTTGTCTTAGGCAAATTTGCATGACAAACCTATGGTGGCTCTTCGTTGTGGTTGTTGAAAGCCGAGACAGCGCGTCGACCCGCTTGTTCTCCGGCCGATGAATGTGCTCTATTGTTGCCCTTTGAAACCGAGTGATGCTGTTGCGGGCCGTGTGATAGTAGCTTTGGAGCAAAGGCTCCTTCACTTCGAATTCGCCTTTGATCTGAACAATAATAACTTGGGAGTCTCTTTTGCAAGTTACCTCGCGTGCTCCCATATCGTATGCTAGGTTTAGACCAACAAGAAGAGCTTCGTACTTTGCTTGATTATTGGTGGCCTTGAACACAAATTGGAGGGCTTACTCCAAGAGGAGGTCACTAGGTCCTTCGAGGACGACTCCTGCTCCACATGCAGTGTTGTTCGAGGAGTCGTCCACGTATAGCGTCCATCCGGCCAAGAGGTCTGGAAGAGGTGTGAGCTCGGCGAAGAAGTCGACCAAGCATTCACCCTGCAATGTCGGGTTTAGATAAAGTTTTGAAAATAGGGTAGTCAATTCTTACCGTGATGGAGCGGTTCTGCAAGTATAAGCTCATTCGCTTGGCTGTTAGGACTAGGGCAAGGGCCACCTTCTCTATCATCTGGTATCTAATCTCGGCAGTGTTGAGCTTCCGACTGACGAAGTATACCGGTCGGTCTTCATTATCCACCTCCTGAACCAATGGGGCGCTAACCGCTTCTTCAGAGACCGTCGGGTACATCACAATGGGTTGGTCCTGTCTCGGCTTCTGGATGACTGTCGGCGATGATAAGAAGTCCTTCAGCTATTAGAATATTTCCTCGCACTTCTCATTCGAACTGAACTTAGTTGCCTTGCGGAACAACTGCACCATCAGCCTAGTTCTCTTGGCCAGCCGGGGGACAAACCTGGAGAGGGTGGTAAGACGCTCTATCAGCTACTGAACCTCCTTTATGTTCTAAGTGATCGTCCGACACTTGTCTGGATTGGCCTCGATCCCCCGGTGGGTAAGCATGAAATCCAAGAATTTTCCTCCTTCAACCCCGAACGCAAAACAAGAATACCAATAATCAATCAAGAACAGAAAATTATATCATATTAAATATGACCTCTATTAGAATATATGGCCTTAAACGAGAGGGGGGTGGGTGAATTGTTTAAGAGAGGTTTTTGAAAACTTTTCGAGGTTTAAAAAAATTCTTTGTGTGAATCCAGAACAGGAATCAAGTTAGCCAAGAATATAAGCAATAAAATAGCAAAACAATAGAAAAACAATTGGTTGTTTCTTCGAAAGAATCGGTTGTTTATACCAGTAAAGCTTAAAACAAAATTTAAATGAGTTTAGAGTAAGAGAGAAATACACCAACAGTTTATACTGTTTCACTCTTAAGCCAAGAGCTACATCCAGTCTCCAGAAAACCACCGGGTAATCCACTAAGTAATCAAACCAGATTACAACACACAAGCCACCAAAGTAGAGTGAGCTTGAACCCTTCAAGAAACACACTCCCTTTGACAAAACACACCAAGAGTATTGATCTTGACCACCTCAAGAGCACACAACACTCCTTGGCAACACAACTCTAGAAATACAGTAGGTTGAGAAGGGATTACACTTGTTCACAGTACAAACTGAAATCAATACAATTGCAATCCTATTCCACTCTCTTTGAAAAACCTAAAGCTTGATGTGAATGTTCAAATCTTAGAATCAACTTCTTCACAACTGAAAAACTCAAATTTGTTTCTCTTGCTTGTTTGAAAACATAAACAAACCATTTATAATTTCCAAAGATTGTTCAAAACAATTAATGAAGGAGCGTATTCAGTTGAAAAACATTTAAAGCACATTCAACAACCAAAACAGAATTCTGTTAGGATTTTCAAAGAAAGAATCGGTTGAAACCACGAAACAACCGATTGTTTGGTTTGGCAGTTAAGTCAACCAAACTAAAACAATTTTCAACCTTTTCAAAAATCCTAAGAGTAAAACAACCGGTTGATTCCACAAAACAACAGGTTGTTTTTCACTTACTTGGAAAAACACTTTATTTTCTAAAAGGTTTTAAATCACATCAGTTTTAGATTCAACAAAGGAGTGGATCACATTCTATTATACCCATATCCCTCTCAAAACACAACAGCAACACCAGCCTTGCATCAAACATCTTGGATTTGGTTTCTTCAAAGCACTTGATCACTCTTGATCAACAATCTCCCCCTATTTGATGAAGACAAATCCTTGATTGCTGTGTTGATCTTGATTGAATATGAAATTGTACCTGCAAAACAAAAACTATGCAATCCAGGGCATTTGTCATAGCAGGTTATGATCATACATCAACTATTTTTCTGAATAATCACAAAAGCAGAAAAAACAGCCAAAAAACAAAGCAAAAAATAGCTTCATACAAACCAATAATGCAGCATAAATTAAAAACAGAATAGTAGCAGAGTTATAACAGTTTGTAAGACAACACAAACACCATATTGTCCCCCTATTTGTCTTCACAAATAGACTCTAGGAAGAGATTAAATAGAATAGTTCAAAATAAAGCAATACAAAGATAGAAAGAACAACAAAGCCTCGACTTTCAAGCTTAACAATCGGTTGTTTGGAGAAATCAACCGGTTGTTTTTCTTCAGTCTTCTTTTCCATACTGCAACTCAAAAATATGATTCTGAACAGCTTCAATCTGTTCATCAAGAGTTTGAAACCGGGTATCCATGATTTGAAATCTATTGTCAAAGTTCTGAAAGTTTGAAACACAAAGAGCATGCAGATTCCTTTGATTTTTCGCAAAGCCATCTAGCCTATTCACCATGTAGCTTTCAAAGGAAGACATTGAAGGAATCCTATCTCCTTGATGTCCAACACTTGTCCCAACACAAAAATCAGTAGCAGGTTGTTTTGCATCTGGAAAATCGATATCAGCACCTTCAACATCTTTTTGATCTTCTTCACCATGTGTCGCGCTAATGGGCTAAGTGATAAAACATAGAAAAGGCCCAATCTGTCTAACGCATTCTCGCTTGGGCAAGAAAGGCGTTGATTTCCGAAAACTGTCTTGGAGCATTCTCACTTGAGCGAGAATCTCCTGTTGCAAATTTGCTTTTCGGAACTTTTCTCCATTCTGGGACCTCCGACTTTCTTTTTTTAGCTCAAATAATTCTTCTTTAATCCAAATCTTCAATTTTTCCTGAAAACCTGCAATTAGCACCAAATTTGGGCATAAAATGCTTTTATTCAAATAAAGATCATAAAAAATGTAAAAAGGTATAAATTCATAAATTAGGGATTATTTTATATGTAAATTAGCAATAAATTCTCATAAGTGCCTATATTTTAGTATGAAATATTACTGAAATTAGGAACTTATCACTCTCCCCAACTTAGAATCTAGTTTGTCCTCAAGCAAAGTAAATCAATATATTTGAATTTAGATATCAAACAACTTAATTTACTAAACAACAGATCAAATCATAAACTTATGATTCTTCCAAATTCAAATATTGAAAAATATAGTCACAATCAACTTCCAGGATAAAATAAAACAAATAAATGACAATTCACAAGGAATATCTTCTCATATGCTCACAGGTAAGTCTTTCTCTCTATTTTCACTTAATCATAACAAATCACAGTTGCTTTTCATTTCATCTTCAAGTCACAAACATATTAGAATTATGAATCTTGAGGTCTTTTCCAGGGTTGTAATGAGGTTGAGATTCCAAAATGCACATCTTAAAGAAAAAGAACATACCTACAATTCAATTATAAAGAACATATGTGTTATCTAATCACCACTTTCTTTCGATGTCACCTTTTTCCTCATTTTCTTTCTGACTTTTCATGATTTTCATGATGATTTTTTTTTTTCAATAATAGGAAAAGATTCTTCCTATTCTCAACTTGTTTTAGCTTTAACAATCAGAACCAACCATTCTCTTTTCTATATGTATTGCATCTATGTTCTCCTTCCTTAAACATACTAAAGGGTAGGAAAATATATCATTAAAGGTAAAGGTGCAATATTAACAAAAAATTTATTTGCCCAAAGGGGACATATAAAAAAAATGGAATTCTAATAAGATAAAGGTTGGCTATTTGGCCCTGGGTTCCTAATTAACACAACAAATGCATCAATCATCTTCATGCTCTTTTATGATGTAACAAACACAAAAATTAAGCAACCATAACTGTTAATTCATCAACAAAACTCTCAAAATTGTTTAAGGTTCACACACTCATTTGGTTTAATTGGCCTCATTCCTTTTTGTCTTGTCATTCTCTATCCTAATCAATCATCCTGTTAAATTTTCATGTATCATAATTTCAACTACATTTGAATAGGGATTCAATCATATTTTATTTTCTAACATGTGTCTAATTCATGTCACTATTTAATATTTAAACACAAATTCCTTTTTCTCTCCAATTCAAAATTCATATTTTAGTTCCTTTTATTTGCAAAAAAATAAACTAGAAAACAAACAAATTAAAACAAAAATTTATTCAAGAAATATAATTCAAGACATAAAACTAACAAAACAACAAATTTATTCAAACTATAAAATAAGTAAATAAACAAAATAACCGAAAAGTAAAATAATTAAAACATAAACATAAAAGAAAAAAAATCAAATAACTAAAATGAAAAAGAAAATTATAAACAATAAAACCATATTTTTGCTCAATCCTCTCTTCCTAAGAAGTCATCCAGCTCTTTGTTAAAATCTTCATCTATAGTTTTTCTTCATTTTCTGGATCTGGCCCCCTGAATAATAGAACATGTCCCCATGCCAAAATATATAACCTGCAAAATGATTTGGAGACATATAGGAAGTGGGTGCCTGTAAATTTATTTTTTTTGGCAAAAGTTTCTAGCTTGAGTGAGAGTTTCAGATGCCAAACTTGCTTGAACGAGAATCCTTGCAGAAAACTCAAATTTTTCGTCGTAGAACTCGCTTGAGCGCCATTTGTCTCGCTTGAGCGAGATTCTCTACACGAAAATATCAAACTCGCTCAAGTGAGAGTTGACTCGCCTAGGCAAGAATCCCTGCAAGAAAACATGATTTTTGAAAGGTAAAATCAGAACAAAAATAACAAAACAAAATAAAACTAAAATGTGGACTAGGTTGCCTTCTAGTAAGCGCTCGTTTAACATCATCTAGCTTGACGCCTATACACATTCTTCCACTGCATTAAAATTTTGTAAGACCATCAAAAAGATGAAAAGTTACCTCCTCATTTTGAGCTCTAATTTGAAGTTCTCCTTTGTCAACATCAATTATAATTCTAGTAGTCTTCATAAAGGGTTTTCCAAGTATCTAGGGAACCTCTTCCTCTTCTTTTATGTCCATGACAACAAAATTCACAGGGAACATGAACTTATCCACCTTCACCAGAACGTCTTCAACCACACCATATTGATATTTGATGGATATGTCTGCCAATTGTAACAACATCTTGGTGGGTTGAAGCTCCAAATAGCCTATCTTCCTTAGCATTGCCAAAGGCATTAAATTGATGCTTGCCCCTAAATCTAGTAAAGCATTGTCCATCGATAAAGCACCTATAGACACAGGAAGATTAAAACTCCTTGGGTCCTTGGATTTTTTAGGCGAGCCTTTCTGAATAATTGCTCTATATCTAGCCTTCAACTCTACATTTCTTTCTTCAATATAGCTCTTATTCTTCCGAAATCACTCAAGTCTTGAATCTTGCTTTAGATTTCCTGCAAAATAATTTTTTGGGAGTAGTCTAACAAAAAAATTTCTTCTCTTCTTTTTTTTTTTGAAGAAGCATGAGGATATGATAAATATTTTTCAAGAACACCTCTCTCCTTATTTTCATTTTTTCCTTTATTTTTTTCTCCTTGCTTCTTTTCTTTTCTCTTTCTTTCTTATCTCTTTCCCCCTCTTTCTCATTTTTTTTCTTCTTTTTCGGTCACTACATTATTGCAATGCTCTTTTGGGTTGGTGATGGTGTTAGCTAAGAATTTGTCACCTAGTCCCTTTGCAGTTTGTGGAATTTGTTTGGCCATTTGTCCTATATGGATCTCTATACTCCTTATCATGGCCATGCTCTTTTCCATGCATCTTCAGCTTTACTCATTCTTTCAAGAACGAATGGATCTTCAGTTTCAGGTGAATTTTTCTGATAAAAGCAATGATCATTAGGATCATCACCTCCACAAAAATACACTTGATTGATTGGCTTTGGCTTTGAGATGAATGAACAACATATAATTGTTAGGAAAATTTAGCCATTTGTGCGGTTATTTGCTCAATCTTCTATGCCATAATTTTATTTTTAGCCAAGAATGCATCTTCTAACAACCCTTTATTCTGAAAACCTTGTCCACCATGTTGGGCTTGATAATCAGTTGATGTCAATGCATCAATAATCGTTGTCACTTGTTCTACATCAAGATCCATCATTGTGTTGCTAGCTATAACATCTAAAAGCATCTTTGTGTCAGATATGAGACAATTGAGAAATATGCTCAGTTGAGGAATATCTTCAAACCCATGATTTGGGGATTTTCTCAATATCATCTTAAATATTTCCTATGTCTCACGGAAGACTTCATTTGCCCCTTGTCTGAACATAGAGATTTCAGACCTGGCTTTGATGTAGCGAGAGATTGGAAAAAATCTTTGCAGAAATTTTTCCTCTACCTCTTCCCAACTAGTGAGGCTCTGATTTGGAAGTGATTTGAAACATTCTTTAGCTTTAGCTGCCAATGAAAATGGAAACAAGCGCATAACATTATCAACATCATTTGATTTAACCCCATTACTCCCACCAATTCATAAAATGTATCCAAATGTGAATATGAATCCTCATGTTCCATTGTTATAAATTGATAGGCACTTATGAGAGTGAGAAAATCGGGATTTATTTCCAAGGCCTTGGCGGTAGCAGGTATTGCAATACTAGAAAAATGCCTTGGTCCTTGGTACATGACATAATCTCCAAGTGTCCCCCTAAAAGGTGATGCCTGTTCTTTTTCTGCCATGTTGTTTTCTTCCTGAAAGATATTAGTGGAAAATATTATTTTTGTTTAGGTCAAAACCCTAAAAATACCTTTCAGTCAGATTTAAGATTCTCAATTTGTCACGGAAATTTAAAAGTAAAACAACAATACCAATAATCAATCAATAACATAATATTATATCATATTAAATATCACTTCAATACATAAGAGTTCGAGCAGATCACTCCCAATCCCAAAGGGTAAAATTAGCTCACGCATACTTCTAGCACCTACCATTCTCCCAATTGGGTTACAATTCATCCAATGGTGTTTGCCTCTCAATCTTTTCAACACTAGGGTTGAGCCTCTAGTCCCCTATTTAACCTAATTTTCTAAGGTTAGGTTGCTTCCTGTGTCGCACTAATAGGCTAAGTGATAAAACACAAAAAAGGCCCAATCTATCTAATGCATTATCGCTTGAGCGAGGAATTCTAGGTTGAGCGAGAAAAGAGTTGATTACTGAAAACTGTCATTGAGCGAGAATCTTCTGTTGCAAAATTGGATTTTTTGGCAATTTTCTCCCTAGAACCTTTCGGCTTTCTCTTTTTAGCTCTCTCAAATCATTCCTCTTTAATCCAAATCTCCAATCTTTCCTAGAAACCTGCAATTAATACCAAATTTGGGAATACAATGCTTTTATTCAAATAAAGATCATAAAAAATGTAAAAATGTATAAATTCATAAATTAAGGATTATTTTATATGTAAATTAGCAATGAATTATCATAAGTGCCTATATTTTAATATGAAATATTACTGAAATTAGGAACTTATCAGTTGAGCCTCATGTTTGTACGACTGAGGGCTTTAAAGACCTCTTCAAGGTCTTTGATGTGTTGGTCGCAAGAATCAGACTTCACCACGATGTCGTCCACATATACCTCTACTCACCTTCCGATAAGGCCCTTGAAGATCTTATCCATGAGTCGCTGGTTGGTTTCTTCAGCGTTGTTTAGGCGGAACGACATTACTTTATAGTAGTAGTTGGCATCGTCCGCCACGAAGGTTGTCTTCTCCTTGTCCTAGGGGTGCATGCTTATCTGGTTCTAGCCAGAGTAAGCATCTAGGAAGCTAAGGATCTTGTGGTCGGTCGCTCTATCTACCAGTCGGACGATGTTTGGAAGTGGATACGAATCCTTCGAGCAGGCCCTATTTAGGTTCGTGTAATCCACACACATTCTTTACTTACCATTCGGTTTAGTGACCATGACTCAATGGCCAACCACGTTGTGTACTGGGCTTCACGGATGAAGCCAGCCAAAAGGAGTTGTGAGCCTCTTCTCTTCAGCATGGTTTCTCTTATTCTTCACGACCAAACGTGCTTCCTTGAATATCGAAAGCTTGTGCATGATGGTATCTGGGCTCACCTCCGACATATTAGATGTTGTCCATGCGAAGAGGTCCACGTTCTTCTTCAGCGTAGCGTTCATCAGCTTGACTTCGGCAGTTGTTATGGCTGTGCCGACACAGGTGTTGTGTTCTTCGTCAAGAAGGGGCACTTGATGCAACTCTTCCCTGGCTTCTAGCCTATCCTCGATCGTCCGGGGATCTAGATCCACCATAGCGACTGTGTACTCGATCGGTGTAGGTTGGACTTCTCTACGAGGATACTTTTGTCCTCAAAAGGATTTGCGCTTAAGGGACCGGTCGTTTCGCATCGGCTCCACCCTAAGGCTCACAGCGTAACATTCTTGTGCGAGATTTTGATCTACATGCACCGTGAGAATGTCCCCTGACAATGAAGGGAACTTCATTTCCAGGTGGGGTGTTGAGACGATCGCCATCAGTCGGTAGATGGACGATCGTCCTAGGAGGATGTTGTACGAGGTGTTAGCATCAATCACCAAGTATAAAGCTGATGTAGCCTTTAGTATCGACCCTCTCGCCCACGAAGCCGACAACGTGGTCGTCGTACGACACCATCTCGACCTTTCTTATCCTCATTGCCTTGAAGGTTTTCCAGTAGAGGATATGATGCGGAAGCTATGGATGTAATTGTGCAAGATCCTCCTAGGAGCTATGGTGATCTTGAAGGTGCATGATGTGTATGGAAGTAGGGAGGTTCGGCCAGCCCTATTGATGTGATTCCACTAGCATAGAAGAGAATGATTCTTGACATTCTTGGGAATCAACTTGAGTTGGACAAATGTTAGGCACTTTTTCATAGAATTGGATCAAGGTTCTATGAATAAGAACTCACCAAAACTAGCACCAAATCCAAACTCACATGGAAGTTCCTCATATTGTCAAATTGAACCAACAAAAAAAGGTAAAACTAAAAAGCACCGAATAGAATTGAATAAGAACACATTTGAACCGAACAAAATGAAGTAAAAGGCAACCAAACTATAAAGGAAAGCTGGAAAATGAAAGGTACCGAACCAAAACACAAGAAAAACAAGAACAGCTGCTGGAAAAACCAAAGAACCGAACCAAAAACTCAAGAAAACAAGACAACATGAACAATTGAAAGAGAAGAAAGGAAGGAGAAGAGAGTGCTCATGAAGATGGAGGAATGGTTGGATGATCACGCCACTAGAAGGATGGATGCTCCTAGATGAGTGTGCTGCCGCCACTTGAGGAAACCAAGGATCCTTCAAGATGAGACTAGAGAAGAAGGCTCAAAAGCTCTCCAATGATCACTCAAAATTTGAGTATAGTTTCTTTTCTCTAAATTTCAAATCTGAAATTTACAAAGAGAGCACCTCTATTTATAGCCTAAGGTGCTGAAATGTAAGCAACACAAATTCAAAAATTCCCTCCTAAGAATCATCTAGAATCGGCGCCAAAACCCAAGCATGAGGAAGGTGTGACTCCTTCCTTCACTTTGGCACCTCCTATTCTACTTCTACACCTATCTACTAACACACCCCCCTAAAGCTCCTAACGAAAGACTAAAAGATGCTATAACAATAGAGGTTTCTAATGTTTCCCTCTAAGCACATTCAACTAAAGAAATTACAAAAAGAGAAAATAAATGTCCCCTAGCTCCTAAAGCTTTGAACATGCTTCTTGTAAGCCTTTGAGGTGGGCTTTGACCTCCATGGGCGTCCTCCATTTGTGCCTCTACCTCTTCTTGCTCTTGTTGATTGGCCTCCATGTTCTCTTGAGCTTGATCTCCATCATACTCCCGAAGTTGGAGAGAATTCGACCACGAATTCTGGAGACCTACAGAAAAAGGAGTTAGATCGCTGACATTAAAAGTATGACTACCTAAGAATGTATCAGGCATATCTAACTCATAAGCATTGTCATTAATCCTCTTGAGGATTTGGAAAGGTCCATCCCCTCGAGGAATTAGTTTGGACTTCCTTTGAGTAGGAAAGCGATCCTTCCTCAAGTGAAGCCAAACCCAATCGCCCTCATCAAACAACAATGCTTTTCTCCTCTTATTGGCAAGTTCAGCATACTTGCCAACCTTCTTCTCAATTCTCTTCTTGATGTCTTTATGCAAAGTTTTCACAAAAGAAGCCTTTTCATCCCCATCTTTGCACAAGACATCTCCAAGAAGGGGAATAGGAAGAAGATCAAGAGGTGTTAGGGGATTAAACCCATAGACCACCTTAAAAGGAGAATGTGAGGTGGTAGAATTTACTACACGATTATATGTAAACTCAACATGGGGTAGTAAATTCTCCCACACTCTAGGATTCCCCGAAATAAAACATCTCAATAGTTGTCCCAACGTTCTATTCACCACCTCGGTTTGACCATCAGTTTGTGGGTGGCAAGTGGTAGAAAATAAAAGCTTAGTCCCAAGCTTGCCCCACAAGGTCTTCCAAAAGTGACTTAAGAACTTGGGATCTCTATCGGACACTATAGACCTAGGAATCCCATGTAGGCGAACCACTTCTTGGAAGAAGAGGTTTGCAATGTGACATGCATCATCCACTTTGTGGCAAGGAATAAAGTGAGCCATCTTTGCAAAACGATCCACTACCACAAAAATGGAGTCCTTTCCCTTTGATGTCTTGGGTAAGCCTAAGATGAAATCCATAGATATATCTACCCAAGGCATTGAAGGGATAGGAAGAGGAGTATATAGACCATGGGGATGCATTTTAGATTTAGCTTTGCGGCAAGCTATGCATTTATCACACAAACTATGAACATGTTTATGCATATGAGGCCAAAAGAAATGTTCATGCAACACATCCAAAGTTTTAGCAACCCCAAAATGTCCCATTAAACCCCCCTCATGAGCTTTTCTAACAAGAGATAATCTAATAGAGCATTGAGGAACACAAAGACGTTTTCCCTTAAAAAGAAAGCCATCTTGTATAAAAAAGGCTTTGTGTCCTCCCTTAAGACACTTGTACCGTCCCGTATCAGGGCGTTGACTAAGTCAAAGTCAACGACTGGAAAGTCAAAGTCAACTCGAGGCGTCGCCCAGGTGCAGAGACGCCAAGAGGAAGCGTCGCCAAGATAGGACAAGGCGTCGCCAAGGCAAGGCGTCGCCTGGGTGGAGGCGTCGCCCAACCAGGGCGTAGCCAGATCAAACAGTGTAAAAGTAAGGCAATCACAGTATGGTTCCCCGATACCCATGGGTAGGAAAGACCATGGAGGGAGCGACGCCGTGGGAAAGCCTCAGGACCCGATATCTCGGGAAAGTGATAAAGAGAAGGAAAAGGTGGCTTCAAGGCCATAGTGATAGTACCAGAGAAGGGCAGCCTGACTCGTGAAGTACCCCTGCCGCCCCAGAGACGCCTTCGGGACAGATACGACCCAAGAGGAAGGTCACGCCCAGGATAACCGGGTGCAGGGTGCGAGAGGAAGGCAGATACGCTCTCAGAGTAAGTGGCTAGATACTTGGGGGCATGAGTTAGCACCCAAAAAGCCACCCCTAGCGCAGTAGCACTCCCAAGCAGGAGGACTCACACGTAGAAACGTCCCCAGATGGGTAGAAACGCCCCCAGATGGGGTCATGGCGTCGTGAGGCCCTCCACGTGTACGACAGCCATGCCAGAATAGAAACACCCTCTAGTTAGGTGCCAGGTAATTAAAGATATTCAATACAGTTTCCCTTTCGAGCATTCAGGTACTATTAGGGCTCCCGAGCGTTTCAACGTCTTAAATGCGCTACGTTTCGTAATTAAGCGCTTTAATGAGTGCGTTACGTTTGAGATTAAAAGCGCTTTAAGGCGCTTTAAATGTTGGGGCAGTTTAAATAACGCTGGGAATGTCGGAAAAAGGGTTGGAACCTTTGGCAAATTTACGAAAAACTCTCTGGTTGCTTGCCCGTGCTTTAAGATTACGTACAAGGGACTGGAGAATATTTTTGCCTGAAGGAGACAATACACACACATATACACAGTTCTTTTACCACCTTTAGAGTGCCACACGCGGTGCTCAGATACGTGGGTGGACAGTTTTTTGGTGTTTCTTGCTGGCTGACTTGAGCGTCGGAGTGCACACGGCCGCTAGGGCGCCTCTTTGTCCCCTTTTTTGCAGGAATCCGCGGGCAACGAGCGGGAAGGAGACCCCAGCTGACGGTTGAGGTCGTGCACGAAGACGTCCCGGTCAGCCGGACGGAACATTTGGCGCCCACCGTGGGGCCGATATAAAACATCAGTCCCATCACAAGTTCGAGAAGGTTTATCAAGTTACAGTAACGGTGAAGGAGTTTGGAGCGACAATGGCCCCCACCAGACGAAGAGCAGCGCGCGCAGCCCCAGCAGACCTATCCATGCAGCAGGTCCTGGAAATAATGAGGGGGCTGCAGCAGGACATGGCGGATTCGAAAATGGAGCAGGAGCGAATGCAGGCAGACCTTGACGCCTCGCATGAGCGGAACGAAGAGCTCCACCGTGTGAATGAGGAGTTGCGTCAGGGCCTGAGAAACGATAGGAGGCGGCCTGGGCATGACGAGACGGAGAACCAGTCCCCACCAAGGGAGTTTTCCACTCCTTTCTCACAGGAGATCCTAGACGCAGCGATCCCGAACACGTTCGCGGGACCCAAGGTGATCTTCACTGGTATGGAGGACCCAGAGACGCACCTGGCTACATTTCACACGCAGATGGTCCTGATAGGCGGTTCTGATGCTGCCAAGTGCAAGCTCTTCATGAGCACCCTGACCGGGATGGCTATGGACTGGTTCATTAGCCTCCCCGAGGGCCATATCACGTCTTTCCGCCAATTGTCGCGGTTATTCAGAGAACAGTACTTGGCCAACAAGGCCCCGCCGCCGGTCTCTTACGACCTGTTTGACGTGAAGCAGTATCAGGGGGAGACCATGAAGGAGTATATCAATCGCTTCGGGGCCCAGGTCGTGAAGGTTGGTACAACAGAGGAGCCTATGATCGTGTACGCATTTGTGAAAGGCGTATGCCCCGGCCCCTTTGGAGAATCTATTATCCGCAATCGCCCTGGGACCTTCACTGAATTACGGCGTAGGGCGGTAGAGCATATTGCTTCGGAAGGGGAGGTACGTGTGAAGCGCACCAGCGCCGTACCCTCGCGCCCGAGGGGACCAACGTGAGTTCAACCCGTCCGAGTCAATGAGACCACGACGGGAAGAAAGAAACCAGAGGCGAGACACCCCTACGAGGCCAGAAAGCCCCAGCCCCGGGGCCCCGCAGGAGGCGAACGCCCCGCCAGAGAAAGAGCAAGACCGGCGAGGTACAACTTCGTAGTTGAGTTGAAGGATTTGATCGCCGTACCCAACATAGCCGAGAGGCTGAGACGACCGGCGAAGACCGACAAGGTGTTAGGGCCCCGCAAAGACTCTTGGTACGAATTTCACGAGGCTTTCGGGCACCAAATTGATAATTGCCTGTCGTTGGGCTACCAGCTAGATGAGCTGGTGAGGACTGGGGTTTTGAAACATTATGTCGCAGATTCCACCATGACCGCCACCTTGCCGCCGGCGACAGATGAGCCAGCACACGAGATGCCTGTGCTTGGCGAGGTCCACACCATTGCTGGAGGTTTTTCCGGCGGAGGACCCACCGCCTCCCAGTGGAAGAAATACGCGAGGGGGGTGAATTCAATAGAAGAGAGGCTCTCGGGGGAGCCCTGGGAGTCAGATATTGTGTTCACAAGAAGAGACCTCCGAGATGTGGTGCCCCACGACAACGATCCCGTTGTCATCTCAGTCGTCACAGCTGGAAGGAAGGTCCACAGAGTGCTTGTTGATCAAGGAAGCTCGGCAGACGTCATGTTTCTGTCGACCTTTAATAAGTTACGGTTGTCCCCCGATCTGCTGAGTCCCTATACGGGATGTTTGTATGGGTTTGGGGATAACCAGGTAGAGGTCCGGGGGTACCTGGAGTTGAGGACTACGTTCACAGACGGAGAGGCCTCCCGTACAGAGAGCATTCGGTACCTCGTCGTGAACGCCAATTCTGCCTACAATATTTTGCTGGGCAGACCGGCGTTAAACCGTCTGAGTGCAGTGTCCTCCACCCGTCACATGAAGATGAAGCTACCGGACCTCAGTGGCCAGGTGATAGTCATCAGGTCAGACCAGGAGGAGGCGAGGAAATGCTATGAAAACATCCTGAAGACGAAGAGAGGCGTATTTATGGTGTATGAACGTCCGCCAAGAGCGGACACGACGATGGTTGAGGCGACGCCCGTTGGGCTGACGCCCGAAGCGGCCATAGCAGAGAGGGCGAGGCTCGAGGCAGGTGTGCCAATGGAGGAAGGCCCTGACGACGCGGCGCCCGTAGAAGAGGCGGCGCCTGTCGAAGAGGCGGCGTCCGTCGAAGATGATAGCAGGGAGCAGCCTGCAGCTAACGCCATAGAAAGGGAGATTGGCGGCAAAGCTTTCAGGTTAGGAAGCTCGCGAAGCCCAGAAGAACAGGAAGGGGTGGTAGAAGTGATTTCGCGCCACCTGGATGCCTTCGCATGGTCCGCCTCGGATATGCCAGGCATCGACCCTGATTTCCTGTGTCACCACCTCAGCATGGACGCCACGGTCCGCCCCGTGCGTCAGAGAAGGAGGAAGTTCAATGAGGAACGACAACAGGTGGTGAGAGACGAAACGCAGAAGCTGCTGAGTGCTGGCCACATTAGGGAGATTCAGTACCCTGAGTGGCTCGCCAATGTCGTCTTGGTGAAGAAGGCGAACGGAAAGTGGAGAATGTGCGTTGACTTCACGGACCTGAACAAGGCGTGCCCAAAGGATTCCTATCCGTTGCCCAGCATCGACGCCTTAGTGGACAGCGGGTCCGGCAGCAAGGTGTTAAGCTTCCTGGACGCCTTCTCAGGGTACAACCAAATCAAGATGCACCCAAGAGACGAGAGCAAAACTGCATTCATGACGGAGACATGCAGTTACTGTTATAAGGTGATGCCCTTCGGGCTGAAAAATGCGGGCGCTACGTACCAGAGGCTAATGGATAAAGTCCTGGCGCCAATGCTTGGGAGGAATGTGTACGCTTATGTCGACGACATGGTGGTGGCGTCGCAGAGTAGGGTGCACCACATGGCAGACCTCGAGGAGTTGTTCAACACAATATCCAAATACCGCCTGAAGTTGAACCCCGAAAAGTGTGTTTTCGGGGTAGAGGCCGGTAAGTTCTTGGGTTTTTTGCTCACCGAGAGGGGAATAGAGGCGAACCCCGACAAATGTGCGGCTATTATCGCCATGCGGAGTCCGACACCGGTAAAGGAGGTGCAACAGTTGACAGGGCGGATGGCGGCGCTCTCGAGGTTTGTTTCCGCCGGAGGAGAAAAGGGGCACCCGTACTTCCAGTGCCTCAAGAGAAACAGTCGCTTTGCCTGGACTGATGAGTGCGAAGCGGCTTTCATTAAGCTGAAGGAGTACCTGGCGACGCCACCGGTTCTCTGCAAGCCGGTAACGGGCGTGCCCCTCCGGTTGTATTTTACTGTAACGGAGCGGGCCATCAGTTCTGTGTTGGTCCAAGAGCAGGACCAGAGTCAGAAGCCCATCTATTTTGTAAGCAAGGCCTTACAGGGGGCTGAGACAAGGTACCAAGCACTGGAGAAGGCGGCGCTGGCGGTAGTGTTTTCTGCTAGGAGGCTCCGTCATTACTTCCACAGTTTTACGGTGGTAGTGATGACCAATCTCCCCATACAGAAAGTGCTGCAGAAACCCGATGTGGCAGGAAGGATGGTACGCTGGGCAGTGGAGCTGTCAGAATTCGACATACAGTACGAGCCTAGAGGACCCATCAAAGGGCAGGTGTACGCGGATTTTGTGGCGGAACTTTCGCCCGGAGGTGAGCAAGAGGTGGAAGCGAGTTCACAGTGGCTGCTCTCGGTTGATGGCTCCTCAAACCAACAAGGGAGTGGTGCGGGAATCGTGCTGGAAGGACCCGACGGCATACTGATCGAGCAGGCCTTGCGTTTTGCCTTCAAGGCAAGTAACAACCAAGCAGAATATGAAGCCCTGATTGCAGGAATGCTCTTGGCCAAGGAGATGGGCGCACAGAACCTCCTAGTGAAGAGCGACTCCCAGTTGATTACGGGGCAGGTGTCGGGTGAGTTCCAGGCGAAGGACCCCCAGATGGCGGCGTATCTAAAATACGTCCAGTTGTTGAGAGGGGCGTTCAACGCTCTGGAGTTAATACACGTCCCGAGGGAGCAGAATGCCAGAGCTGACCTGCTCGCAAAGCTGGCCAGCTCAGGCAAGGGGGGTAGACAGAGGACAGTGATCCAGGAGACTCTCAAAGCTCCGCGTCGATTCGTGGAAGACAACAGGGTGGATGTCCTCCAGATTTATGCATCAAGGGGAAGGCCGAGGAGTCACTCCTCATTGACCCAAGATACGCAGAGGGCGCCCCGCATCAGCATATACGCGGGTGTGTCTGAGGAAGAGCAGATGCAGATCTGTGTCCTGTCCAAGGGAGACACCTGGATGACGCCCTATAAACGATACCTGGCGGATGGGGTCCTTCCAGTGGACCCTGAAGAGGGTAAGAAAATCAAAAGAAATGCCGCAAGATATACTTTGGTGGATGGGGTGCTGTTCAGGCACGGTTTCACCCACCCTATCCTAACATGCGTCAGTGGCGATGAGTGCACCAGGATAATGGCGGAGCTACACGAAGGCATCTGCGGAAGCCATGTGGGAGGAAGGTCCTTAGCCTCCAAGGTAATACGCGCAGGTTTTTTCTAGCCAACAGTGAAAGAGGATTGCGCACGGCACGCCCAGCGTTGTAAGCAATGCCAAAAGCACGCCGACTGGCACACGGCGCCGCCAGAAGAGTTGCGGTCCATATACAGCCCGTGGCCTTTCCACACATGGGGAATTGACATCCTGGGCCCTTTCCCACTGGCAATCAGGCAGATGAAGTATCTGATCGTCGCCATAGAATACTTCACTAAGTGGATAGAGGCAGAGCCCGTGGCACAAATCACTGCGCATAAGGTACAGCATTTCGTGTGGAGAAACATCGTGTGTCGCTTTGGCGTACCCAAGCGCCTGATATCTGACAATGGGACCCAGTTCGCCAGTCAGCAGTTGAGAAATCTGTGCGCTGAAGTGGGAATCAAGCAAGTGTTCGCGTCGGTCGAACACCCCCAGACCAATGGACAAGTAGAGTCAGCAAACAGAGTTCTGCTGAGGGGGTTAAAAAGAAGGTTAGAGAAGGCCAAAGGGGCGTGGGCGGAAGAGGTGCCAAGGATTGTATGGGCATACCACACCACGCCCCAATCCTCTACTATGGAGACGCCTTTCAGTTTGGTGTACGGGTCGGACGCGATGATTCCAGTAGAAATACACGAAAGCTCGCTGCGTTTTCAAAAATTTGTGGTGGAGGAATCTAATGAGGAGAGGCGGGTAAACCTGGATCTGCTAGAAGAGGCCAGGGAAGAAGCTAGAATAAAAGCTGAAGCAATGAAGAGAAGAGTGGAGCGGCAATATAGCTCTAAAGTAAAGCCGCGACAGTTTCAGGTGGGCGACCTAGTGATGATGAAAGCTCACCCATACGAGTTGGAGAATAAGCTGTCTCCCAAGTGGACCGGACCCTTCAGAGTTACTGAGGCTAAGGGCAACGGTTCGTACAACCTGGAGACTTTAGATGGAGGCCCTATCCCGCGCATTTGGAATGCAGCCAACTTAAAATTTTATTTCAGTTGACTTATGTAAGCAGCATGTAACAATTTAGTTGAAGGGGACGCTCTTTTTCCCTTTCGGGGGTTTTTTAATGGGGTCACCCTAATAAATGGAAAAACCAGTTGAGAAAAAGAAGTGCCTTGGTTTTCAGCCTTATCTTTCCTTGTTAGAAGTAATGTGATGCGCCGCCTAGGCCATGGTGTCGCCAAGGAAGAAGGCGTCGCCTAGGTCTTGGCGTCGCCCAGAAAGAAGGCATCGCCCAAGTAAAAGCATGCATCGTTGGCAGAATGAGACGAAAGGAAATCACGCGGTATATGAAGCATATGCAAAGTAAAATGGCGTTGTAAAGAATTATGATATTGAAAAGTTGTTGTTACAAGCAATGTTCAGTACAAAATGCAAAAACACAAACAAGCCACTTCTCAGCGCTCATCAGAGTCATCACTGGAGGAAGGCGAAGCCCCTTTCCCAGCCCGCAGCGCTCGAGTAAGTCGTGTCCTCTTTTCTTGGCTTATTTTCGAACCTGCACAAAGGGAACAGATGTATTAGAGACACCGTGAAGAAAGACAGGCACAGTTAGAAAGTAATGAAGGCCGAAGTTGCCTAAGGCAGTGGTTCTCACATATGTACTTCTCAAGAGTCCTAGCGTTGAACTCCAAGCTGATCACCGTAGCAGAGTCAAAGCCTCCCGCCTCAGCAAGAATCCGGCAAGCTATTTGATCACTTGGAGCCAGATTCTTGAGGGGTTTGGCTTTGAGGGCCTTTTCCTCTCTCACCCAGTACAGTGGAAACCCATCCAGAGCGTCGGGAACAAGGTCAGTACGACAGATCTTGAAGAACCGGCCTTTCCACCCGGTGAACGAGCTCTGGAAGGGTGTGAAGAGAACCCTTCCGGGCACATTACTGAGAGTTACCCAGAGGTTGTGTCTCTGTCTCTTCACCTCAAAGAAGTGAAGAAAGAGGTCAACCGAGGGTGCACAACCCAGAAACCCGAAGAGAACGTCGAAGGCCTTGACAAAGGCCCAGCTGTTGGGATATAACTGGGCCGGAGCAACGTTGATCTCCGTCAAAAGTTCCTTCTCAAACCAGGAGAAGGGTAAGCGCACCCCGATGGTCTTGAACACCACCTAGTAAAAGTAAAAGAAAGGGACCCCTTCGTTGGCCCGTTCGTCTCCACACACTGGCTCCCCCAGAGTGCAAGGGAGCACAGCGATGTCGTCATCGTGCCTCCTTGCGAAGGCCCGGTGGTCATAAGAACACAACTCCCCTTTGTGTTCCCGTACGGCCCTGGTGGAGAGCAAGCATGAACACTCATCAAGAAGTTCACTCGAGGCCCAGGGGTACAAGTCTTTGGGACGGACCCTGGAGGAAGCATCGTGCGAAGACATTCTTTAACAAGAGCAGGATGGCCAGAAATGCAAGAGTTGAGCAAGGGGAGCGAAGGTTAGAACAACCCTTCGACAGAGAAGAAAGGGTGCAAGAAGGAAGGGTGCAAGGAGAAAGAACGCAAGTAGGTTATGAAGAGTGAGAAAATGGTGAAGATAGTTCCAGAGTTTGAAGAGTTAAATAAAGCGGTTAGAGCGCCAAACGACGCGAACGGATGCACCGTGCGATTGATACACGTGGCAGAAGATGAAAGGATGACGCTGGCACCACTGGCTTAAATCAGAAAACGTCGTATCAGCAGAATATCCAGTGGTACGATGCGCCGTCGAAAGTGAGCCAGGGGTACAGCAGGAGTCAGAAAATGGAATGACTAGATACCCCATCAACCATGCAAGCAGCGCCACGTGGATCAAGTCGAATGACAGAAGGTCCCATCAGCTATACAAGGAGCGCCACGTGGATGGCATAGGCAAAGTCTTGGGCTCTTCGCTGCTATCAGGCGTTGACCAAGGCAAGAATTAAGGTCAATGTCGAAGTAAAGGTAACGCCCGAGGCGTTGCCAGGAAGGACGTAAAGGGCGACGACAGCGCGAGATGTCGCGGGCGTCGCCAACCCAAATACCGACTGGCGTCACCTCCCCGATACCCACAGGTAGGAAAGACTGAGGAGGGAGAAGAAATCAAAGAAAGGCAAAGTTAGTCACAGGCGTTACCTCCCCGATACCCACAGGTAGGAAAGACTGTGGAGGGAGATGAGATCGCCAAACGCCAGCGAATCGCTGGCAGGGTGTTCCCCGATACCTATGGGAAGGAAAGACCATGGAGGGAACAGACCCCCACAGCACTCAGCGTTTTAAGACACCCGGGGACGATACGGTGTTGCTTTAGCAGGCCTCTCCTTAGGCGTGGGCGCCGAGCGTTAAAGACCAAGAAAAGGGCCTTTCGGTATCAGAGACGTCCCGTGGACGATACGGCGCCATTTAGTGAGCCTCTCCATGGGCGTGAGGGTTGGCGGGCGACCTTACCCAATCATACCAAACCGGCCAACGAAGTGAAAGAAATGGGCAGAACCCAGATAAAGTAAGTGAAGCGCGTGAAGGGAAAAGATGAGAATGAGATCACATAGGCAGAATCGTATGTGACAAAGAAATAAAGGCAACCATACGAACGTCCCAAATCAGTAACAAGAGTGCGGATAGTTTAAAGAATTACAAGTTTTGACAGATAAAATCAAAAAACGAAGGTAAAGAATGAATAGTTAAGCTTGAAGAGGAAGGTGGCGGATGAGGGGCAGCGGTTCAGTCGTTCAAGTCCATGGGCACGACCTTCCCGTCGACTACGTGGTGTGTGGGGTCGCAGTTCGAAAGGTTGACGCCAGGATTCTCGCAGGACGCCTGGGTCAGGGCCTCTTGGAACCCCTCCTCGAAGGTACCCGCCATCTCCTGGATAAGGGACTTTTTCTCCTTCTCCAGTTCCTCAATGGCGGCGTCTCCAGAGGCCACCTGCTTCTCCAGAGCCTCTTTCTCCACGCGAAGCCGGCTAACCTCGACCTGCAGTTTGTCGTAGTCAACTCGGAGAAGGTCCATAGCTTTGGCCTGGGTGGCCATTTCCTCCTCCATCCGCTCAACCTTGGCAGCCTGTTCACAGCAACGGTCCTTCAGGTCCTTGTGAGTTTCTGCATCTTTGACCACTTCCTGAAGACCCGCTACCTGCACTTGAAGAGCAACTTCCCGAGTGTAGAAACCTGCCTGGAGCTCCAATGCCTCTGCCAGTCGCCTCTCTGTTTCCGCTTTGGACTCTTGCATTTGTCTCAGGGAAGTTTGATAGGCTTCGTTCTGGCGTCCCAGGGTCCTCATTTCCTCTTCCAGAGTAGATGCTTTCGTTTCCAAGGCTTGGAGGGTATGAGCTTGCAGGACCGCGTTTCTGGCCTGGGAGCGCCATTCAAGAGCCACCGCCAAGAAGGCCCCCAAGTAGAAAGGCATGCCTTCCCTCCTGTCGGTACCTTCTGGCATAGTCCCGCCACTGAAACCCCTCATCAGATGCATGATAGGAGGAGGGATGGCGATGAAGTCGGGGGCAGCAGCGTCGGGAGCCGGGGAAGCAGTGGTTTCTGGCGGCGGCGGAGGCGGGGCAGATTCGGCGCCTTCGCCCTTTTCCTCTTGGAGTATCATAGGAGGGAGTGAGGTTGCGCTTGGTGGGTTGTCCCTAAAGGGGTTCCCTCCCTGCGGCGACGTCTCTACCAGAAGAGGAACCCGCGCGGATTTTCTCCTTCTGAAGGGTGCCACCCCTTCCGAATCCTCATCATCTGACAGAATCTCCAAAACCCTTTTCCCTTTGTCAAGGGGGGTTGGAGCCGGTGATGAGGCCGCAGCTAGGGGAACGGCGGCGATAGGCGGAGGAGAATGGGGAGTTGGAAGCACGGCGGAGCCAGGTGGAGACGTCAGAGATGGGCTAGAAGCAGCTTCAGCAGTGACTGGAGGCGGCGGTGACGGAGCCGGTGGGAGAACCGGATTGGCAACAGGGCTGAAGGAGACGCCTGCCTTGGCGGCACGAGCCTCCTTCAGTGCTTTCGCCAACATTATTCTTTTGGAAACGCCCATCACCGATCCTATATCAAGACAGGTCAAACAACAAGGATTAGCACTAGAACAGTTATGCGAATTCACAATACATGAAGAGGCGTGAAAATGCAAGTAACATTGTACAGCGAAAAATGGTAGCATAAGTTTAATTCAGATGAATCAGCAGGAAGATCCTATGGCCAAATACATGCAGATAACCACAACAACTAATGCATCATAAATCACCAAGAGCAGATACCGAAGTAGGTAGAAAGCCCATGGGCATTGAATTCGTTCGCGATGAGTTTGGCGGTATCGAAGACTATTCCCAGTCCCGCCAAGGCTTTGCATACATCCCGGTCAGGCGGGGCGAGCTCGTCCAGAGCCAAGGGCTTCATGGTTATGGGTTTGTCTGTCCAGTACAGGGGAAAGCCCTCTAGGATGGAAGGATCGCGCTTGGTCGCGCGTACCTTGAAGAATTTCCCCTTCCATCCTTTGAACGAATTCTGGAAGAGCGTAAGGATGATGCGCCCGACGATGCCAGAAAAGCTCATCCAGAGACTCTTCCCTTGCTTCTTTACCTCGAAGAAGTGAAGAAAAACGTCCACGGAGGAAGGAACGCCTAGATAGCCGCAGAGAATTTGGAACCCCCTCACGAAAGCCCAACTGTTGGGATGGAGTTGGGCGGGAGCAGTGTTTATCTCTGTCAGTAGCTCTTTTTCGAAGGGAGTGAGGGGTAGACGCAGGCCCACCCTTTTGAGCACCATCTGATAGAGGAAGAAGAAAGGGCATCCCCCAGTATCCCGTGAGTCCGCACAAACGGGCATCCCAGGTCGCACCCGGCTTACCAGGACTTGGGAGTCGTGATTTTTGTGGAACGCATTGAAGTTATAGAGGGCAGGGTCCCCCTATGAGCCTCCACGTCCTCAACAGAGTTCAGGAGGGAACATTCGTCCAGAAGTTCGTCGGGGGCCCAGTCATATTCGCCCTTATAATGAGACTTGGGGAGCGGGGGAGGCGCAGTGGTCTTGGTTTTCGCCATCAACGCCAATGCTGAAGATCAAAAGAGAAAGAAAGGGTTCAGAGAAAAGGGGTTTGGGGAGAAGAAAAGGGGAAAATGGAAGAACCCTAGGAGCGCCCTACCCACAAGAGAACGAAGGGAAGCGAGAGGAACAACGAAGCATACAAACAATATCCAGAGAAATACGAGAATAACGACAGTCCCAGTCAGTTTCCGATAATGCGGCGAAAGTGAAGAGTTGAGAGTGCTCGAAACCATACCTTTGCTGTTGAAATGGAGGCGGTAGGAGAGCGCAGGAAGGGGAGAATCGCAATTGCAGAGAGAAAAGGTTTTGGAGGCGATGAACAGGGCAAAGTAGCAGAGTGAATGAATGTAACATTAGGGTAAGCGCGGGGTTTGGAGTAACTTAAACGTTACATTTCGCAACTCAAGAGGCGCTAACTAAGGGTCGCAGGATCGGGCCACGCGTCAGAGGGTCGATTGCCCAGGGGAAACGCAAAGGTCCCTAAAGGAGGACCACGCGATGGGCCACGTGGCGCGCGATCAAGGGTAGCCCAAAAGGCGTTATCATCCCCATTTCAGGGAATGTCCGATCGGTCATTAAGAATACCCTGTGGTTCAGAAAGTGTCGCGTCAGTAATTCGAAAAATTGTTGAGTCAGCAGAGAATGACACGTCATCAGGAAGGCACGCGGATGGTGGGGGCAAGGCTTTAGTCTTTGCGCTGAAGACAAGTCTTCGGCTTAAGACTGGGGGGCTTGTGTACCGTCCCGTATCAGGGCGTTGACTAAGTCAAAGTCAACGACTGGAAAGTCAAAGTCAACTCGAGGCGTCGCCCAAGTGCAGAGACGCCAAGAGGAAGCGTCGCCAAGATAGGACAAGGCGTCGCCAAGGCAAGGCGTCGCCTGGGTGGAGGCGTCGCCCAACCAGGGCGTAGCCAGATCAAACAGTGTAAAAGTAAGGCAATCACAGTATGGTTCCCCGATACCCATGGGTAGGAAAGACCATGGAGGGAGCGACGCCGTGGGAAAGCCTCAGGACCCGATATCTCGGGAAAGTGATAAAGAGAAGGAAAAGGTGGCTTCAAGGCCATAGTGATAGTACCAGAGAAGGGCAGCCTGACTCGTGAAGTACCCTTGCATCTAGTATGAAAAATGTTCTCTCATTGTGTCTCGATGGATGCACTAGGTTGATTGTGGAGGATTCTTTGAATCATCAATAAGTCCCCCTCCAAAGGATTTATTCTCTCTCCTTCCCCCTTTTCTTATGTACTAGGTTCATCCTCACCACTTGTGCACTCATCTTTTCCTTTTAAGAACAAAACCCTTTGGTTTGGACATTGCGCTTGTACATGCCCTCTTCCAAAACATTTAAAACACTTGGTGTCCCTAGCACGGATGGATGGGGTGGAGGCATCTTTCACTAAGGGTTTGGTAGTTTCTTTGGGTTCATCTCTAGGTGTACTACCCTCCCTTTTAAAGTCTTTCTTGGGATAAGAGTTGTAGTAAGAACCCACCCTTTGACTTGAAGTTTTGCGCAAATTTTGTTGTTCAACTTTAATGCAAAGTTGAACCAAGTCATTCAAGTCTTGGTAGGGTAGAAGTTATGCTCTATCCCTTATCTCAAGGTTGAGCCCACTTAGAAACCGAGATATGGTGGTGGTTTCTTCCTCTCTAATGGATGCTTTCATCATGTAGAGCTCAATTTTCTGCCTATACTCTTCCACACTCATGTTCTTTTGTCGGAGTCTTTGGAGCTTGTCCATTAACTCCCTATGGGAGTAGGAAGGTATGTGGCGACGTCTTAGGGCTCCCCTAAGGTCATTCCAATATTCTATGGGAGGCTCCCTATGAAGACGTCGGTCTCTCTCTAGAGAGGTCCACCAATACATGGCATTGCTTTGGAAACTAAGGGTTGCTAAGGGTACCTTCCTCTCTTCACTCACCCTATGGCTAGCAAAGAGTTGCTCTACTTTCATCTCCCAATCTAGGTATGCCTCTACATCTTCCTTACCATAGAAATGGGGTAGGTCTACCCTTACTTCCCTTGGGCTCTCTTCCTCTCTTTGCCTATTTCTTCTAGGGGGTGGTTGGTAGTAATCATGGATTCTAAGGCTTCCCTCCCCTAGAGACTCATTACTCTTAGATGCATGAGTATGAGATTTTTTTGATTTTTGTGATTTCTCTTCTTCGGCTTTAGCCAACTCATTAATTTTAGTCTCATTCTCCAATTGTCTAAATGAGATCAATTGCACAGCTTGTGAAACTTCTTTCAAAAGAGTTTTTATATATTTTACTTCACTTTCAATAGACTTTGGAGAGTGAGGAGAAGAAGACATGGCTAAAGTTTTGTGTATACAAGTATTTTACCTTAAGAAAATTTAGGAAAGTCAAAGAAGGTACTTTTCCAGGTAAGGGAGGTGAGTCACAAAGGACTACTTAAGTACCAAGTCTTTGCCTTAGCCAAAAACTATCCCTCGATGTCTTCACACAAAGCTTTCTCTTAGTAAACTACTTATAACACAATTAAGTTGAGAAATCAGATTTTAATGCAAGAAAACAATGCAAGCTAACTAATGAACCAAGCAAAACGAATTAACCAAAGCTTAAACAAGGCAATCACACATGCAAAGTGTAGCTAAAACAATTAACAATTGCTAATTAGAAAACTCTACACTAGTCGGCCCTAGGTGAGGCTTCTTGGACACTTGGAGCCCTTGAAGACACACTCACCGTCTAATCACGTAATTAAAGAAGTAATTAACACAAGTTAAGTTGCAAAGAAAATTAAAAAAACTCATTGATCTTTTTTTGCTATTGGCACTTCCTTGGTTGTCTTTTCTTGTTGGGCCCTCCAAGTGTTTGTGGTGTTTTGAGAAGTGTTTGATTCTGCCTTTGCCTTTGTTCCCCCTTAGAATTAAGGACTTAATTCTCCAATTCCAGCACCTATCAAGAAGACTAGACCTTACTCAAGTCAAATTTCCACTCACATAAGCACCAATTGAGAATAAATTCCAGCACCAAATTTAGAGGCCAAAGAATTAAAGCAAGAAACAATTTAATTGAAGAAAACAGTACCACACAAATGGAGTTAGATTGTGACAACTAGAAAGAGTTCCAAGAATATTAGACAAGCAAATAAAGGTACTCAAATAAAGGTAGGCACACAAAATGAATCCTAAGAATAGCAATAGAATTAGATTTCAAAATAAAAAACAACACCACTGGAAAATTGTTGTGGGCCAAAGAACGTGTTTTTCCCCAATTTATCCTGAGCCCTTTTAGAATTTGCCTCTGAAAATTGATATGCAAAATATTCAAGATCTTAACTAAAATCTGACGTTGGAATCACTCCAAACGCATGAACCAGTTTTTTCTAATAAATTTTTCAATTTCAGTGTTCAGTTACGCCAATTGTAGCGCCCAGATTGCACACTGCTTTTAAAATATTTATCATTTTTTTTCTATTGACTCTTTTGAGTTGATTTTTTTTTTCTTTTCTGTAACACCTCAATCTTGAATAATCCAGAGAATCAAAAATTTCTTATGAGGGAAAATAATTTTCTGAAACAAAACAGCCAGCACAGAGAATGTAAAACAGGGGATTCTGTAAAAACTGGAAAAAAACAGCAAGAGACCAAAAGATAAACACAATGGAATTGATAAAAGGAATTTGTGTAAGATCTAAACACAAATATGAACTCAAACTAAAAAATAAAAGGCACGAAAAGATCAAGAACACAGCAGATTCAAAGTAAGCAAAAATACCCAAAATCAAGAAACACAAGCCAACAAAGGACTACTTATGATTTGATGACATTGTGGATGAACATGACTTGACAAAACATATATGGATTCAGAAATTAAAAGACTCAAAGATCATAATATGAACCAAATAAAAGTGCAATAAAGACTCAAATACCTAAAATAAAAAACAGCAACTCAAGGTGTATGGAATCCTATCACAAATTGCACAAGGATTGTTCAAGATCAATTGAACAAAGTGCACCGGTTGGATCTTCCAAATAGCACACCAAAACAAAGTAAAAATTAAAAAACAGCAAGACAATTATGGAAAAAAGATGAACAACATGAAATAAAGAAGAACTCAAAATGAAAAGACCAAGAACTACTCATCTTTGAAGAACCTATGCTCATGATACCAAATGATGGCAAATTCATGGAGCTCTTCTCGGAATCATGTGAAAAATGGTGCGGAAGCTATGAATGTAAATGTGCAAGATCCTCCTAGGAGCTATGGTGATCTTGAAGGTGCATGATGTGTATGGAAGTAGGGAGGTTCGGCCAACCCTATGGTAGGTGATGAAGGTGAAGATTAGATCCTAGAAACTAGGGAAAAGCAAAGTATGGTACAATGTTGGCAGCATAACTTTACTCTCATTAATCTTGCAAAATACAAGAGATGGCTTCTCCTTTTATAAGCCAAAGAAGCCGTAATTCCTAAGCTAAGAGAAGATGAAATGCTTCTAAGATGAAATGAAAAGGGCACATGGCCGGCCAAGTAAGCAAGCTTCTAGAATGTGCACAAAATCTACGGTAAATCATGTGTAAGACAAGTTTATACTTTCTAACACTACACTAATTACTAAGGCACCCCTAATGGGCCTCCATGTAAAAATTACAAGGTCTTCTCTTCTCAAAACCGTAGCTTGACCCATGTGTACGTGAAGGTGCTTGGTCCTAGACGGTCTAAGCATCATCCTAGACGCTCCTTATGTAGCCGCCCCTCATCTTGTGCTAGACGCTCTCCTTTTTGAGTCTAGACGCTTCCCACATGGTTCTAGACGGTCTAGACTCGGGTCTTGGCTTCCATGGTGAGGTGAGCTTGGCCCTCTTCCATCAGGATATCTACTAAACTTCCTAAGTCCACAAACGTTTTGATGATGGTGAATTTATTGATGTCGACCGATATCACCATCGGGTCGCCCTGCCGATAATCAACACCCTTGAAATTGTTGTCGATGAAGGTGATGGGTGGCATCCTCGGTCGGAATGATACCGTATTCACCTGGTGCACCGCTCTTAGGTGCTTCTTCCGGTCGCTATCACCACCGGCAAACCCCCCGACGATGGTGTTGATGACTTCCCGGTCGCCTCTCCTCTCATTCTCTCGAGGGGGGTATTCTATACATGGATAGTCATCCCTCCTCGACCGACGCTCGAGTCGACAATCATATTCTTTTGCCCTTGAAGGGGAGTAGTTCATCCGTTTTGCAGTTTCGTCCCATCTAGGGGATTGTCTTGTGCCTTGGCTACATTAGATGAATCGCTGTAGGTGCCCGGCCTGGATAAGTTACACTATCTTATCCTTGAGCGCTTGACATTCCTCAGTGGAATGTTCAGTGTTCTTGTGATACTGTCACCGTTTCCTACGGTCGGCATTCTCTGGGATGGATGCCTTCCTAGGTGGAGGAATCAACTCGGCGCTGAGAGCCTCATCCAGGATCCTCCCCTTCTCGGTTGTCAAGGGGGTGTATCTTGAGAACCGGCTGCCCCGGTTATCCTTGCGCCTGTCTCCCCGATTGGTCGATCAACCTTGACATTGCTTCTCCTCCTTCCCCTTCTTGATGGAGTAGTGCCTTCATCCGTTTGCAATTTCTTTGGTGGAGTGGCGGAAGCTTTCATGGAGGAGAATTGAGCAAGGATCTCACGTAGAGAGCTGGACTCCTTGAAGGTGCATGCTAGGTATAGAGAGTGAGTGGTGAGGCGGTACGAGATAAAAAGAAAAATTGGCACAATTTTGGCAGCAATTCACTCTAGATTTTAATCTTTAAAATACATGAACCAAGCACCTCAATTTATAGGAGAGAGGGCTAAACATTTTGGAGCCAAATTTTGAAAATTCAAAATAAAACTCTCCAATGAGAAGGCGCCATGTGAACTCATGCTTTCCATGTTTAGCTCACACCTTCCATGCTAAATCCTCTCCACTCTTGTGTTGCCATGACGTCCATGTGCTCCATGCCAAGGTATTTTCGTTGTCCAATATGCCCTAGATGTTTAAGGGTTGCATTGGGCTCAAAGAAGCCCAATTGTTACCCTAACTAGTCACTTTTAACCCTAACTAGTCATATTTTACTATTGGCCCAAATACAAGCCCAAAAACCTATACTACTTGGTCCAAATATTTGGTCCAACTACTTTATGCTACTAGGCCCAATACATGGCCCATGAAATCCTAAACAAATTTATACAATTTATTTAAGCTAAAGCTTGGCCCACAAATAATGTTGACTAGTCAGCAGAAACTCAGTCTTCTTTGTTCTTCTGGCCAAAGCTCTAGTTTATGTTATGGATGATGTGGAGGTCTTCTTGGATATGTTTGTACATTCCTTCATCCTAGAGTTTTCCTCTTCATCACTTCTCGCTGCTGGTCACCACCTGGGCCTTGTTGCGGAACTCTCTCAGCTCCTCCAACTGCATGTACTTGGCGACTCTCTTCCTGAGCTCGTCCAAGCTAGCGGTCGGCTGCATGCAGAGGTTGTCGGCAAACGGTCTCGGTCGTAAGGCTGACAACATATGGTTCATGGCCATGTCGGGCTAAGGTTCTGAATACTCATCGCTACTTTTTTGAACCTTTCAACATAGGTCCTCAAAGACTCTCCCTTCTCTGGCGGATACCAACAAGGGTACTGGAGGTCAAGTGGTGCAGTCGGTTTGTGGAAAACTGCGTCTCGAACTTTGGCATCAGTGTCGCGTAGCTGTCGACAAAGTTGGGAGGGAGCTTTGTAAACCAACTAACACTAGTACAAAAAGGTACATTGACGATGGTTAAAAAAAACATGTAAAGACGGTTCCCAAACCGTCGTTATTGCGGGTGTTGTTATAAAGTAGTCATTCTTAACGACGGTTGACCAACAATTGTTATAAATATATTATAACGACTGTTCATTTAACTAACTTTATAAATTGTTGCTAAGTAATAATAAAAAAAATTAAAATATCTTTTAAAGACGGTTCCCATGGGAACTGTCATTGTATGTATGCCTCTTTTTAAAAGAGACGATGACTTTGAAAGGAACCGTCGTTATTTGTGGGTTTTAAAAAAAAATTATTTTGTTTTTTTTATAAACCTCAAACCTGCATAAAATATCCAATTCCAGAACATCAAAACATTTAAAATCATAATTTAAATATGAAAAATACATACAACAAATTATAACATTCTATAAAAAGTTTTGCTAATATATGAAAAAGTTCTATGTTATTCTAATAATTTATCTACCCTAAGGTGTTATACATGGTTACAAAATACTTTGACCATGTTGTTCTCACGTACTCCAATGCTTCCGAACCTAGCGGTTGTTGGTCGTTGAAAAACTGTGAGACATTTGAATTTTTTTGAATTAGTGCTTAAATAATAAATCCCAAATTTTAAAGTATTTTTTGCATTGAGATATTAACTGATCCCAACCTATATCAATTGTAGCTCGCACAATAGTTGACATCCACTGCATAGCATAATAACCGCACTCATAACTTCCAGATTTCCTGTTGGACTGCATGTGAAAATAAATTTATTAAATGAATGAGTTAGACACATTAAATTGAGTGAAAAAATATACTTTAAATACCTTAAGGTAAATCCAAGTGAGTCTTTGTGTGTTTGCACTTCTCCTCCACTCAACATGTTATATCCAGAGTAAGCACTAAAATAATAAGATTTCATGTCAGAATACATAACATTATATAATGAATAAGTAATGATAAATGTTAAATGAAATTGCCGTACCTATCTATAATGTGTTTAAAATAGGTATGTGGTTTTTTATGGAATGAGCAAAACCATGCAGCGGTATGATCTTGAACAGATATGACCAATAGTTGCCAATGACACCTATATAACAAATCAGTTAGTTTCTCTTATTTCAATATTTAGTATTACTTATTTAATAAATAAAGACTTACTTATGGATGTATGTAGCAAAATAAATTTGTTTTCCTCCATTCTCTAAGGAAGTTGTGATATATGTTTGTGTTTCTGACTACTTGTTTCCAATTAATTGAATGACTTAAGGGTCTAAAACCCATAAATATTGTGTTTCCCCTCATCGAAGCATAATCCATAAACATACCTAAATTTCAATAAGTTAGTACTAATATATTTAATAAATCAAAAGTAAAAATATTTTAATATTTGAACTTACATCATCCATAATTGCATAACTGTTATGTTAATCTCTTGATCTTCGGATGCAAGGTCAAACAAATTAGACATGTGAAAGTACAACAGTACATCACTATGCCTTCAAAAAACATTGGCATCCCATGGAACCTCTATGACGTGTGTATATAAAGTTGTAGCAACTTCCACCAATGTCGCCACATGATCATCAATGGAGAATTTTTTCTTCTTTCGTAGAGACAGTTTTGTCTTAGGTTCCTGCTACTCATCAATAAACAAACAAATAGTTAAATTAGTTAGAATGTAATATATCTGATATATAATCTTATTAGTATTAGTGCAGAGATATACTGTAGAGTCTATAGGTCTACTACAATTGGCACCTCTGATGTCGACACCGGAACTACAACATCACCATAAAAGACCTTCTCCACCATGAACTTTATGAAATTAGAAGGAAGAGGCACATTGTGTAACATTGTGACCCCTTCATAACACTTACGTAGGGAAAAGAATCGGCTCAAGGAATTATACTCAACATATAACTCGCATTGGCTAGTTGAGCCAAAGTCATCTCCCGATAGATCAATCGTCGAACAACTCCCTTTAGTGTTGACTTTCTTAATAGGAGCCAGAGGCGGTTCATCTTCTACCATAGAAGGTTGTTGCTGCGAGAGTCCTAAACCCTTCCACCGGTTTTCAAACTCCCTTTCCATCCGCTTATTAGACTCCTCCATTAAGATTTCTTGAAGCTTTTGAGTTACCTCGACCTTTATCTATTCACGTAATTGTAGTAAATACTCCTGGCTAGGTTGACTGGACGATTGTTCCTTGATATGTGATGAAGGTCCAAAGTATGACCGAATCACAACCCCATATCCAGCCACATGAACACGTCAAGGGTTCTCAGGTCGTCCGAGAGCAACATTAAGAATATCTTCATGACCACATGGATGAAAAGTTACATATGTTGATTGCTCAACAAGAGAATCGTAAAACAAATGAAAAGAAATTGTCAAACTTCAACACATTGAATTTAAAATAACACATAGAAAACATATTTCTTACAATTTGTTCAACCGTTTGTTCTGTAGACTTAGAACTCCATGTCCCTGATGGATTTATACGGGCACCCTTCTGTTGAACCAAGTATGTTCAGGCTTTGAAGAATCCAAACCCTTTGAAGGTTGATAAAAGGTTGCATGTGCATGTTGTTGCTGAGCTATCTTTAGATAGGGTCTGGGTAGTTAAATTGTATATATCCATTCTTGATTGAATCCAAAGTGTACCGACCAGGTCACCGGGTGTGATGACGTGTCTCGCAAGTGACGGCGTGGGGCGTGCTCAGCAAGACACGTGGACAAGAGAAAGAGGGATGGTTCAGAAGTGTACATGATCGTCGTTCGAGGAAATGGCGTTCTCCGGTCCACATAGTCGGTTGTCGCCGAATTTCTGTGTCATCGACGTGTTGAATAATGGTTGATCAGGTGGTCTGACATCGCCGAAAGGAGCACATCGCTGGTTTTTCCCAATAAACCTGGTTGAAGCTGCTGGTGGATCTGAAGAGCAAGTTCAGGCGTGTAAGTTTAGTAAGATGATTGTTGCGTCAGCATGGGATGTGAAGGTCGAGTGGGTTGAAGGGGACAGCTTGCCCATCAGCGACAGGATTCCCAGAGCGGACATTCGTCGATGGCAAGGTCTCCTCAACCATAGCATGCATGGCGTAGTAGTAAGGAAGGTGCCACTCGCGACAAGCGATATCACAAAGACGGTGTATTTAGTTGCATCCGATACTCGCCTTGTCTGGTGGTGTTCCAGGGCGCATTACTTGCCAGTTTACTCTTTGAGTGGGAGACTTAGTCGCGTGATTGGCTACTATTCAGAAATAGCGCTCAAGTTACCCCCAACCCAGATGACGACACGTGTAGGGTTGGATGCTACCTGTTCCTCCAACCCAGATGATGCCACGTGTAGGGTTGGATGCAATATAGAAATGACGCTCGAGTTATCCTAGCTCAGATGATGACACGTGTAGGGCTGGGTACAACCTTCGACCCCAGTCCAGATGGTGACACGTGCAGGGTTGGATGCGAGCCACGCGTCCAAAGCGTAACTACCTGGAGAGAGAAAAAACCTAGCTATAAAGGTAAACTTAACAGAATTTGCAGAGGTACGTTTTTCATTACGGCTCATTGCTAGGGGTTGTGTGCACTTTAGTACGGTTCTGCAGAGTATATTTTCTCTCAGTTTTTGGGTGTTCTTGTTACTGACTTGAGCATCGGAGCGCCACCGGCCGCAGAGGCGCCATCTTGTGTTTTCAGGTTCTCAGAGAGAGATTTTCTGTGGTGTGGACTTGAAGGGCACATGGTGTCAAGCTGGTGAGGAGGTTCGTGACGAGGCAACGCTTTTGCGCTAGGTCAACCGGCAGGATCATCTGGCGCCCACCGGGGGCCGTATAAAAGGTGATTCCCAACCATAGTTCGTGTTTGTTGAAGTTTTGGTGCTTTCTGTTCCACTGCTCGCTGTCGCAGTCGGTTTCTGGAGTTTTCACCGTTCGTTTGGAGTTTCTTTGAGTTGCTGAGTAAGGATGAGGACAACGCGATCTAGTTCAGTCGCGCCGCCAACAGATGAGGATGTTGTGTCTATGACGCAGGTGATGGATATGATGAGGAAGCTGCAGGAGAACGTAGTTGCATCACGTTCTCAACAAGAAAGAATGCACGAGGCGCTGGTGGCCTCGCAAGCTAGGAATGAGGAGCTCAACAGGGTTAACGAAGAGTTGCGTAAAGCTCTCAAAGAGCGGGAGGAGCGTGCGGTCGGGGACAGACCTACACCCCCATCCCCACCGCATAGCTTTCCCATGCCATTTTCTCAAGAGATCATGGACTCGGTGGTCCAGGCCAATACGGTGGCGGTGAAGGCGTCTTTCACCGGTCTGGAGGACCCTGTGGCTCATCTCACGGCGTTTCACACCCAGATGATGCTCTCGGGGGGGTCGGACGCGGTCTACTGTAAGGTGTTCATGAGCACTCTTAGTGGGATAGCGCTGGACTGGTTCGTCAGTTTGCCTACTGGCCACATTACCACATTTCAGCAGTTTTCCAAGATGTTTGTTGAGCAGTATATAGTGAACAAAGCACCACCGTTGGTGTCTTACGACCTGTTCGACGTGAGGCAGTACCAAGGGGAGTCCCTTAAGGATTTCCTGAACAGATTCAGAGCTCAGATAGTCCGCTTGCCAGGCAAAGATGAAGAATTGTTTGTACACGCCTTCAAAAAGGGTGTGTTACCTGGGCCCTTTAGTAAGTCGCTTATCAGGAGTCACCTCGCCACGTTCGCTGAAATCCAGCGACGTGCCGTGGCTCACATCGCCGCTGAGAGCGAAGTCACCGAGAAAAGGGGAAACGTGGCCCCAACCAAGCCGCGCGCCCAGGCAAGGGCCCAGCCGCAGAGGGTAATGGAGGCGGCGGCGGGGAAGAGGGACCAAAGGATGCGCCATCCTTATGACCCTAAGAAGAATAAGGGGAAGGGGCCGGGGCGGCCAAGAGAGACTAATCGCCCTCCAAGGTATGAGTTCGTGATGGGGTTAGCCGATCTGATCGTCATCCCTAACATTGCTGCCAAGCTCAAGGTGCCTGAGAAGACGACGGAAAAGGTTTTGGGACCAAAACCGGACGTGTGGTGTGAGTTCCACAAGAGCTTTGGCCACTCTATCAACTCGTGTTTGGCTTTGGGACAAAAACTCGCCGAGTTGGTCAAGTATGGATTCTTGAAAGATTACTTGCTGGAGAAGCAAGCGGGCCAGTCAACAGGTTCCCAACCGGCGGGCAATGAAGGACAGCAGCACGAGGTGCCCATTCACGGTGAGATCCACACCATAGCTGGTGGATTCTCAGGTGGAGGGTGTACTGCATCGCAGCGCAAGAAGTATGCAAGGTCGGTGATGTCAGTGGAAGTTTTTGAGGATCACTCACCCGACGTGGACATCATGTTCACCAAAGGAGACCTTAGGGATGTTGTGCCTCACGACAACGACCCTATTGTGATCTCGCTTGTCACGACGGGAAGGACTATCCACCGGGTGCTGGTCGACCAAGGAAGCTTGGCAGATGTAAAGTTTTGGCCGACTTTTGAAAAGTTACAACTATCCCCCGATCAACTGAGGCCATATGGGGGCTGCTTGTACGGTTTCGCCGGCGATCAAGTGGAGGTCAGGGGGTATATTGAGTTAAGGACGACGTTCACAGATGGTTTGGCCTCACGAACAGAGAAAACGCTCCGTCGGCATACAACATACTGTTGGGAAGGCCAATGCTCAACAGGACAGGAGTTGTGCCTTCAACAAGGCACATGAAGGTCAAACTACCGTCTATGGAAGGTTTGATCATCACCATCTGTTCTGACTAAAAGGAGGCGAAGAAGTGCTACGAAAACAGCCTCAAGAACAAGAGATCTGTATGTCACGTAACCACAACGCTGCCCCCTGCGCGGGAAAACCGGCGAGTTTCGGATACGGCCTTGGAGATGGCCGCCGAGGGCGATGTGCCAATGGAAGATATCGAGGCGAGGTCCGAGAGCGTCGCCCGGGTGGAGGGAGAGAGAAACTGCTCGGAGACCGCCAGGGAAGCAGGTATCGCGAGGGCGCTGATCGCCAGCGAAAAGAAGCCTCAGCCAGTGGAGGAATGGCTTGAGAAGAAGATCAACGACAAGACGCTTAAACTGGGGAAAACCTTAGACAGCGAGACACAAGACCAAATCGCCAAGGTGATAAGTAGACACCTGGATGCATTTGCGTGGTCCGCTTCAGACATGCTGGGGATCGACCCCGATTTCTTGTGCCATCGTTTAGCAATGGATCCCCAAGTCAGGCCCATCCGCCAGAGAAGGAGAAAATTCAACGAGGAAAAAAGGCAGTTGATCAAGGACGAAATGCAGAAACTCCTTGCAGCATGCCACATCAGGGAGATCCAATATCCAGAATGGCTCGCCAATGTCGTCCTGGTCAAGAAGAGTAGCGGAAAATGGCGGATGTGTGTTGACATCACAGATCTGAATCAGGCCTGTCCAAAGGATTCTTATCCTTTACCGAGTATAGACGCCCTGGTAGACAGTGCATCAGGGTGCAAGTTACTCAGTTTTCTGGATGCCTTCTCAGGATACAACCAAATCAAAATGCACCCCATGGATGAAGAAAAGACTGCCTTCATGACGGAAAGGTCATGCTTTTACTACAAGGTGATGCCTTTCGGGCTGAAGAACGTAGGGGCCACGTACCAAAGGCTAATGGACAAGGTGCTCGCACCTATGCTCGGGGGGAATGTGCAGGCATATGTTGACGACATGGTCGTGACGTCCCTGGAAAAGAGCAGGCACGTCGCCGATTTGGAAGAGTTGTTCGTTACCATAGCCAGGTACAAGCTGAAACTGAATCCTGAGAAGTGTGTTTTCGGCGTGGAGGCAGGGAAATTTCTGGAATTTTTCTTGTCGGAGAGGGGAATCGAGGCCAACCCCGAAAAATGTGCCGCCATATTGGCGATGAGGAGTCCCGCCACCGTGAAGGAAGTACAGCAGCTCACGGGACGGATGGCCGCTCTGTCCCGATTTGTATCTGCCAGCGGAGAGAAGGGCCACCCATACTTCCAATGCTTGAAGAGGAATAACAGGTTTGTCTGGACGAGGGAGTGTGAAGAAGCTTTCATAAAGCTCAAAGAATACTTGGCAAGCCCGCCAGTTCTATGCAAACCTCAAGCAGCAACACCCCTCAGGCTGTATTTTGCCATAACTGAGAGGGCAATAAGCGCGGTGCTCGTCCAGGATCAAGATCAGGTCTAGAAACCCATCTATTTTGTTAGCAAGGTGCTGCAAGGCCCAGAAGTGAGGTATCAGGCCTTGGAAAAGGTGGCGCTGGCGGTTGTATTTTCGGCGAGGAGGCTGCGCCATTACTTCCAGAGCTTTACAGTGTTGGTAATGACCGACTTACCCATCCATAAGGTTTTGAAGAAACCAGATGTAGCTGGAAGAATGGTGAAGTGGGCGGTGGAGCTGTCGGAATTTGACATCAACTATGAGCCCCGGGGACCGATCAAGGGGCAAATCTTCGTTGATTTCGTGGTCGAGCTGTCTTCCGAAACAGCGCAAAATGCCAAGGATGATTTTCGTTGGGTGCTCTCGGTGGATGGGTCGTCTAACCAGCTAGGTAGCGGGGCTGGGGTTATTTTGGAGGGACCCAACGGTGTGTTGATAGAGCAGTCACTGAGGTTTGGTTTTAAAGCAAGCAACAATAAAGCAGAGTATGAGGCTTTGATCGCCGGTATTCTGTTGGCAAAGGAGATGGGGGCAAAGGTGCTGATGGCAAAGAGTAATTCGTTGTAGGTCACTGGGCAGGTAACTGGCGAGTTCCAAGCCAAAGATCCGCAGATGGCAGCCTACCTGGAGTACGTGCAAGATCTAAGGAGATCTTTGGTTTTGTTTGAAGTGGTGCACATGCCAAGAGAGCCGAATGGCCGAGCTGACTTGCTAGCCAAGCTTGCCAGTTCGGGCAAGGGGGGCAGACAGAGGACCGTTATTCAAGAAACTTTGAAGACTCCTCGGGCTTTTGTCGCAGATCACCAGGTCCTTCACGTTTGCAAATCGACGGAAAGGACGGCAAGGGGCCATAGATCTCTAACGCAGGAGACCTTGAGGACGCCGAGGGTCAGGGCGCGCCCAGTGAAAGAGGTAAGAACGATGCAAGTTTGCGCTATCCACGAGCCAGATACGAGGATAACGCCCTACCAACGCTACTTGGCAGATGGCGTGCTTCCAATGGACTCAACGGAAGCCAGAAAGATAAAGAAGAGCTCCAGCAAGTTTACCCTCATCGACGGCGAGTTGTACAGGTTCGGATTCACACACCCTCTTCTTGTATGTGTACACGGAGAAAAGTGCACGAGAATTAGGGCCGAGCTCCATGAAGGGATTTGTGGGAGCCACATCGGGGGTCGAGCTCTGGCGACAAGGACTGTCCGTGCAGGTTATTACTGGCCCACAATGAGGGAAGATTGCAAGAGATATGCCCAGCGTTGCAAGCAATGCCAGCAGCACGCCGATTGGTACAAGGCGCCCCTAGAAGAGTTGAAATCAATCTACAGCCCCTGGCCGCTCCACACGTGGGGAATCGACATTCTGGGACCCTTCCCGTTGGCGATCAGGCAAATGAAGTATTTGGTTGTGGCGATCGAGTACTTCACGAAATGGATTGAGGCAGAACCAGTAGCCCAGATCACCGCGCACAAAATCCAGAGTTTCGTGTGGAAGAATATTGTGTGTCGTTTTGGCATGCCCAAGCGTCTAGTATCAGACAATGGGACTCAGTTCGCAAGCCACCTGTTGAAGAAGCTGTGCGAGGACATCGGGACACAACAGGTGTTTGCTTCCGTGGAACACCCGCAAACGAATGGGCAAGTGGAGTCCGCTAATCGGGTTCTGCTGAGAGGCTTGAAGAAGAGGTTGGAAAAGGCCAAGGGGTCTTGGGCTGAGGAAGTTCCCTGCATAGTGTGGGCATATCATACCACTGAGCAATCGGGAAGCCATGAAACCCCGTTTAGCTTAGTGTATGGATGTGATGCGATGATTCCAGTCGAAATCCAGGAAAGCTCGCTGAGATTCTAGAACTTCGTGGTGGAAGACTCGAATGAAGAAAGGAGAATGAACTTGGATTTGCTGGACGAGGTCAGGGAGGAAGCACGGGTGAAGGCCGAGGCAGTAAAGAGAAGAGTTGAGCGTAAATACAACTCCAAGATAAAGCTGAGGCAATTCAGAGATGGCGACTTGGTGATGAGGAAGGCCCACCAGTACTAGATGGAGAACAAATTGTCACCCAAGTGGACAAGACCGTTCAGAATAACCGAAGCACTCGGGAACGGCGCCTACCGCTTGGAGACGCTGGAAGGAGGGGCGATTCCTCGCACTTGGAACGCCACCCATCTCAAGTTTTACTACAGTTAAGGCATTGTAAGTAGCAATTAACTCGAATAGTTTAAACAATTTTTCAAGGGGGCACTCTTTTTTCCCTAAGGAGGGTTTTTAATGAGGCCACCCAATAAAGAAGGTTTCGAAGTTTATCGAAGTTTCCCAGTTATTAAGTTTGCATGTTGTTTGTTTTTCAAGCTTGTGGGGAGAGACTTTATTGCCCTTGTGTAGTTTTAAACAATGGTAAATCCAAATCGCATGCATCCAGTACAAAATTTTCGAAACACGAAGTTTTAAACCCTCATCGCCACCCGGCGATTGGAGGTGCAAGTTTAAGTTTTAAGTCCTCATCGCCACGTGGCGATCGGAGGCACAGGAATAAAGTTTTTTAAGTCCTCACCGCCACCCGGCGATCGGAGGCACAAGTATTAAATTTTCTGACCGCCACCAGGCGAGAAAAAGATTTAAAAGACCTCCTCGCCTCGAGCGAGTGTAGGCGAGAAAGAGATTTAAAAGACCTCCTCGCCTTGAGCGAGCGTAGGCGAGAAAAGATCAAAGACCTCCTCGCCTTGAGCGAGCGTAGGCAAGAAAAGATCAAAGACCTCCTCGCCTTGAGCGAGCGTAGGCGAGAAAAGATCAAAGACCTCCTTAAGCGAGTTTAGGTGAGAAAAGATTAAAGCCCTCCTCGCCCTAAGCGAGCACAGGCAAGAGCAGATCACAAGACCACTTTGCGTGAGCAAATTGAGGCAAGTTGAAAGCCCTCAGTGCATCCAGGGGAGGAGGAGATGTAACCCCTGGGCAAGTTGAGGCATCAGGAAAAGTTCTTCTCACCCTCGAGTGAGTTCAGGCAAGATGAAACTGAAAAGTCAGGGTGTTAATAATCTTAAGTATGGGAAAGGAGGGTTGGAGAATAACTCTTTTCCCCTTGAGTGAGACACCAATATTGACCTAGTAAGACCAGTTAAATTAGAAGTTAAAGGGTGGTTGGGGGAGGTTCGCAGAGGGCACCTCACCACCTAAATCATTGTTCTAAACCTCAGGTAGGTAGAGAAGGATCCGAAAGGTTGCTCTACCCCCAGATGAGGGAACAATGATGTAAGTTATCTCAGGGTAAAGACTCGGGGAAGGTAGAGGGAGATCCGAAAGACAGCTCTCCTTCCAAATGAGCAAAGATGAAGTCATGAGGTGGTCCCGTAGGGGACGTTCTCAGTTAAAAGGAAGATGACGTCGCCAGAAGCCCATGGCTTGAGATTGAAATAGAAAAAGGATCGCATGGCGAGAGCCGCATCAGTGAAGTTCTGGGCGACAACGTAGGAATACGTTTGTTCCTTGGCAGATCGGGCGGGAGAGATTTCAGATACTAAGATCGACATACGCCCTTTTTGCCGAGTAAGTGATTTCGTGTTAAACGTTATTGTTACAAAGTAACCGTTTGTTTAAGTTAAGGTGGTTTACAGAAAGTTAAGTACCAATTTTTGCAAAGTATATTGAGTTGAGAAAAAACCAGCCAGTTCAACCAGTTGATCGCACAACAGATAAATTAGAAGACTATATATATATATATGTGTGTGTGTGCACATGAATATCGAACAGTTTGAGCAGAATGAAGAGTATTACATACAAGTCAAACTTAAATACAAGACTTTCAAGGCAGTAAAGTCGAAAGTGGCAAGTGGGAGCAACAATTATGTTGAAGGCATGATCTTGCCATCTACCACCTCGTTGTATACCGAGAACTCGGAGAGGTCAAGGTCGGGATATTTACAAGCAAACTGCTCCAAAGCTGCTCCAAAGCCGGAAGTGAGAACTTGGGCAGCCTCAAGTTGAAGCTCGTCGATCTTCGTCTTGAACCCACTGTTCTCTTCACGAACCTGGGTGACTTCAAGCTCGAGCTTGTCGGCCTTCTTCTTGAGCCCGCTGTTTTCTTCGCGAACTCAGGCAAGCTCAGTAGCAGTTTCACTCAGTTCTTGGGAAGCCTTATCCCGATCTTGCTCGACCTTTCCCAGAAGGGTTTCCCTCTCAATCGACCTCTTCTCCAGGTTGGACATCTTTTGGGCATCGACCTTTTTTGCCTCCTCCAGCTTCGCAACCTTCTCCCTCAAGGGGACAACCTTGCTCTCCAACTCGATGGCCTCCTGAAGCTTGTCATGCAGTTTTCGACGCAGTTCGTTATTGTCCTTGCGCACGCTTCAAAGCTCGTCTTTGAGAGTGTTTTCGACCCGCGAGAACTCTAAGCCTTCCATCATCATGTCGCACTTGACCTTCTCGGCTTCGGCTTTCGCGGTGCTCGCCACCTCCTGCTGGACCCGATTATCAAGTTTGAACTTCTCCAAGGAGTGCTTTAGCCCTTCGCCGATGATTTGGGGAAGACAATCGTCAACCATGGCACTTAGGCGCACGGTGAAAGACTTCAAGGCGTCCTGGAGAGGAGCTGGAAGGCTTGGAGTTGTAGGAGGAGCTGAAGGTTTGTGCTCACCACCACCCTCGCAAGGTTGGATGGCGAGAGGAGCCTCGAGGCGCGGTGGTAAGGCGAGAGTTTCCGGCGCAGCTTCAGAGGAAGTTTGCGTATCAGCAAGCTATTCAGGGGCAACTTCAGCAGTCGAGGCGTTTGAAGCAAGAATGTCCCCAACGGACTCGAAGGGCGTGGAGGCGCTGGGGGGATTCTCAACGTAATCAGGGAGGGCGACCTCAGCTGCTGGCGTTTCAATTGCAACTCCCCTTTTTCTTTTGCAGATCAGCCCGTCCTCGGTACTCTCATCAGCTTCATCCTCTGAAACAACCCTGGGGGCCTTCCTCTTAGCCCTTTTGGGTTGTAATTTCTTCCGCTCGGGGGCGGGAAGAGCAGCGACGTTGGATGGGCCCACCGACGGAGACTCGCCTCGGGCGGCGGTGGCTTCGGCGACTGAGTTTGGAACGGTTTGAGAGCCCGCCGCAAGTTTGTGGAGTTTGGCTATGGAGCGCAGCTCAGCCATCCTGTCTTTTCCTAGCATCATATCTGCACAAAGAGGTCAACAATTACAAACCAGCACAGATATTCAACAGGCGATGAGGCATAGGAAAACAAGCAGTGTAAGTCAATTCATGGAATAAGTTAAAACTATGCGCTAACCAGAACAGTGGCTCCTAAGTAAAAACAAGGTTAGGCGAATTCGAGCCATGGATAGGACTTAAAGACGAACCTATGTGGGCATCCAGTTGACCTTCGTGGAACTCAAAGGTGATGATGGAGGAGGTGGCCAAGGTCACTTTGGAGGAGGCAACTCCCTTCCAGAACTTGCATAAGTCCTTGTCAAGCTCCCCCATCTTCTCCTACCCCCTTGCCCTCCTGAAGCTGGTCTCTTTCTTTCCCTTGTTCACCCAATACAAGGGGAAACCGTCGAGGAGGGTGGGGTCTTGAGCGTTGCAGCACACGCGTATGAACTTCCCTTTCCAGTCCTTATAGGATTGATGGAAGATGGAGAGGATGGACCTCCCAGCAACCCCATTGAGGCTTACCCATAGGCGATCACCCGAGTTTTTAGCCTCGAACAGGTAGAGAAAAACGTCCACTGAAGCCGGATGCCCCAAGTGCGCGTAGATTATTTGATACGCCCTAACAAACGCCCAGCCGTTGGGATGAAGCTGGGCGGGGGCTATGTCAAGCTCCGTCAGAAGCTCCCTCTCGAAGCGAGTGAAGGGAAAGCGAAGCTTGACTTTTTTGAACATGGTGGCATAGATAAAGCAAAAGGGTCCGTCGTCGCTTCCCTGGTTGTCAGTACAAATGGGTTCCCCACGAGGGCAAGGACGAACGGACACCTTGTCGTCGTGTTCTTTGCTGAAAAAAAGGTGAACGGGATCACCTTTCTTGAGGCGGAGGACATCAACATCAGTATTGACGGAGGAGGTCTCACTTAGCAAAGCGGAAGAGGCCCAAGGGTACAATTGCTTGTAGTTTGGAAGGGGTCTCGCAACCGCACTGGTGTGAGGTGGGTGTGGTTGTGATTGGCTCGGTCGAGAAGACGAGGGCCTCACGACCTGGCTCGAAGGGATGGAGGAGGGTTTGGTGTAACTTTGGAGCGAGCCATCGGAAGAGCTGCAAAGAAAATGAAAAGGGAAGAAATGAGACTTTGAAAGCAGAGGGACCCAACAGAAAAGAAGAAGGCAGAGAGGACAAGGGGGGCTCGCAGAGAAAGATCCAGAAACCCTAAGCGCAGAAAAAGTGAAGCAAGAAAAACATCCCACAACGTATGCTCCAGACAGTTAATGGATGATGCAAACCGATTAAAATGCAACTAATATCAGTGGGAGTGATAAAAAAGTTACCTTTTAATGATCAGAAGAGCGTTCAGAAAGATGGTGATTAAGGAGACGAAGAGTTCGCTGGAGTATTTTCTCTAGAGTACTCAGGGGGTTTGAAGTGAAGAAGAAGATAATGAAACAGTGAAGTGGCGCGAAGGTTTTAAGAATTTCGAACGTTGCGAGAAGCGCAAACGACAATGAGTAATAGTTGTTGATGCGTCCACGTGTCGCGCGATCGAAGGATTTGGTGAAATGTCAAAGCAGAAAACAGTATGAGCGCCAACGCGCAGTGCCACGTAGGTCGCCGAAATTTCAACTCTTTAGTCTTTTCGCTGATCAAATCGCAGCTCAAGACTGGGGGGCTTGTGTACTGACCAGGTCACCGGGTGTGATGACGTGTCCGGCAAGTGACGGCGTGGGGCGTACTCAGCAGGACACGTGGACAAGAGAAAGAGGGATGGTTCAGAAGTGTACATGATCGTCGTTCGAGGAATTGGCGTTTTGCGGTGCACATAGTCGGTTGTCGCCGGATTTCTGTGTCATCGACGTGTTGAATAATGGTTGATCAGGTGGTCTGACATCGATGAAAGGAGCACATCGCCGGTTTTTCCCAATATACCTGGTTGAAGATGCAGGTGGCTCCGAAGAGCAAGTTGAGGCGTGTAAGTTTAGTAAGATGATTGTTGCGTCGGCATGGGATGTGAAGGTCGAGTGGGTTGAAGGGGACAACTTGCCCATCAGCGACAGGATTCCCAAAGCGGACATTCGTCAATGGCAAGGTCTCCTCAACCAGAGCATGCATGGCGTAGCAGTAAGGAAGGTGCCACTCGCGACAAGGGATATCACAGAGATGGTGTATTTAGTTGCATCCGATACTCGCCTTGTCTGGTGATGTTCCAGAGCGCATTACTTGCCAGTTTACTCCTTGAGTGGGAGACTTAGCCGCGTGATTGGCTACTATTCAGAAATAGCGCTCAAGTTACCCCCAACCCAGATGACGACACGTGTAGGGTTGGATGCTACTTGTTCCTCCAACCCAGATGATGCCACGTGTAGGGTTGGATGCAATATAGAAATGATGCTCGAGTTATCCTATCTTAGATGATGACACGTGTAGGGCTGGGTACAACCTTCGACCCCAGTCCAGATGGTGACACGTGCAGGGTTGGATGCGAGCCACGCGTCCAAAGCGTAACTACCTAGAGAGAGAAAAAACCTAGCTATAAAGGTAAACTTAACAGAATTTGCAGAGGTACGTTTTTCATTACGGCTCATTGCTATGGGTTGTGTGCACTTTAGTACGGTTCTGCAGAGTATATTTTCTCTCAATTTTTTGGTGTTCTTGTTACTGACTTGAGCGTCGGAGCGCCACCGGCCGCAGAGGCGCCATCTTGTGTTTTCAGGTTCTCAGAGAGAGATTTTTTGTGGTGTGGACTTGAAGGGCACGTGGTGTCAAGCTGGTGAGGAGGTTCGTGACGACGCAACGCTTTTGCGCTAGGTCAACTGGCAGGATCACAAAGCATAAGCATTCTCAAACCTTTTAATTGAAAATTGTTTTTCAAACTAAGTGAAAAACAACCTGTTGTTTTGTCGAAACAACCAATTGTTTTATAACTTAGATGTTTTTAGAAAGGACGAAAACTGTTTTTGATGGTTGACTTGATGTCATACCAAAACAACCGATTGATTCGTGGAAACAACCGATTGTTTGTGTACCGTCCTGGTAGTCGGAAGTGATGACGTGGCAGCGAGCTATTATGTAGGCGTGTTGAGCAGGGCCCATGGCTGGCAGAAGGGAAGGAAGTCGGGGGGCTCGTGTGGTCGCCAGTTATTAAGTTGGCGTGCCCCGGTCTCTAGCATATCTAAACCGGCGGATGCAAACCCAGGCGACCAAATGATCAGAGATCGCCGAAAGGAGGACATCGCCGAAGATGAAGTCAGATAGTCATTTCCTAGCTAGCCAGAGGATGAGGTCGGGAGACAGCTTACCTGAACATACACGGTGAAGCAAGTAAAGTAGATCATGAAGGCGGGCGGCGAGACCACAGGGAAGGTGTGTACGAAGGCACCCAAACTCGCCACTCAGAAGAGATCACGCTCTAAGGCAGCTATGCACTGAGTTGTGTCATGCATAAGTAACTTAGCCAAAAAGCCTGAAGAGTAAGAAGCGGCGCCCAAGTCAAGGATGCTCCAGATGGTGACACGTGTACAGCTGGATGCGAGCCACGTGTCCAGATGTGTAACTGTCAGGAGAGAGAAAGTGCACAGGTATATAAGAGATTCTAACGAACTTCTGAGGTACGCACGTTTAGATTACTTCTTTACGCTTGCGAGTCTTGAGTACGCTGAGAGAGAATTTTGCACGGTTCCAGAGAGTTCTTGAGTTTTTCTCTTAGTATTTGGTGGTTCAGTCGCTGACTTGGGCGTCGGAGCGTGATCAGCCGCAGCGACGCCGTTCTGTCTTTTGCAGGTTCTTGAGGTGAATTGCGGTGAAGGACGGAGGCTAACACGGCGCAGAAGTCGATCCAGGTTTGACGAGGCAAGGTTCTTGCGTCCCGGTCAACAGGCAGGATCAGTTTGTTTTCGGACCATAACAGAAAAATTGTTTTGTGCTTTGAATGAGCATTAAATGATTTTCTAACTGTTTACGCTCTGGTTTTTAATGCTTTGACCAATCTTTAAATGCAATTAATAGTTTGTTAAGATTATGCAACAAACAACTTTGTTTTAAATACAGAAAAACAGATTTGAGTTTTTAAGACTGATTTGAGATTTTAAAAAGTTGAGAATTGCTTAGAGATTGCATTGATCAAAGAGTGTGAGATAGGATTTTCATCTTGTATTGATTTCAGATTTGTTCTATAACAAGAGTAATCCTTTGTACTTTTGAAAGAAACTTTGTGTGTATTGCTGAGAAGTGATGTGTGTTCTTGAGGGGATCTAGATCAGCATTCTTAGTGGTGTTGTGCTGGACCAAAGGAAGTGTGTGTCTTAAGGGGATCAAGGTCACTTCTTTGGTTGTGTTGTAAGTAATCTAGGGTTGATTGCTTAGTGGATTTTGTTGAACCAAGTGGTTTTTAATGTTTTGAAGAATCCAAATCCTTTGAAGGATGATGAAGCCTCTGCTTTGTTTGATGCTGTTGTGCTGGTTTTAGCCTTGTTCTGGGGTAGTTCAATGTTGTAATCAACACTTAGATTAAATCTCAAAGCAATTAGCATCTCAATTTTATCAAAGCAAAATGATTTTCAAACTAAGTTGAAACAACCGATTGTTTTGTCGAAACAACCGATTGTTTTATCGAAACAACCGATTGTTTACACTTAGCTGTTTTGAGAAAGTTTGAAAACTGTTTTTGAATGGTGTTTTTGTTAAGTAACAAAACAACCGATTGATTCGAGGAAACAATCGATTGTTTGTTTTAAAACCATAACAGAAAAACTGTTTTCTTTGACTGAGCTTTAAATGCTTTAACTGTATACGCTCCAGTCATTAAATGCTTTGACCAATCTATTTTAAACGCAATTAAGAGTTTGTTAAGATTTGATAACAAACTATATTCTTAGATATATTCTGAAAAACAGCTTTCATATATTAAGAATCTTGAAACATAGTTTTGATCTAAGAAGAGTTTTTCAAAGTATTCTGAGATTGATAAAGAGTTGAGAGATTGATCAAGGTGCTAAATAGGGATTCTACTTGTATTGATTTCAGATTTCCATCTGTAACAAGTGTAATCTTTGTAAACTGCTGAACAATTTGTTTGTGTGTGTTGCTGAGATTGGCTGTGTGTTCTTGAGGTGTTCAAGATCAGCAATCTTAGTGTTAGCCAAGGAGAGTGTGTGTCTTGAGGTTTTCAAGGTCATTCTCTTGGTTGTGGTGTAAGTGATCAAGTGGTGATTGCTTACTGGATATCCTCAGGGTTTCTGAGAAGACTGGATGTAGCTCTGGATTGGAGTGAACCAGTATAAACAACTGTGTACTTTTTCTCTATCCCTGTCTCTTTAATTCAGTTTGATATTTTGGAACTGGTATAAACAACCGATTGTTTCGCTAAAACAACCGATTGTTTTTCCAGCTTTGTGCTTTTGCTGTTTGTTTTGGAAAAACTGAATCCTTAATCAAGGTTCTTCTGAAGTATTTTCATTCTAAGCTTAAAAGTTTTCAAAAATCCTTCTTAAACAATTCACCCCCCCTCTCGTTTAAGGTCATATATTCTAACAATTGGCATCAAGAGCTTGGTTCTTGAAAGTTATTCAAGTTGATCCAAAAATCTTTTTTCTATGGCTGGAAAACTATCTTTTGAGAAGGGTGCTTCAATCTACAAACCACCTTTATTCTGTGGATTGAATTACAAGTTTTGGGAAGCAAGAATGAAAATCTTTATTGAATCTATTGATCAAAGAATTTGGGACTCAATTGAGAATGGTCCTTACATTCCAAAGTTCAAAAAGGAAAATGCTTTCTTTACAAAACCTTTGTCCAAATGGATAGATGATGAATGTAAGATGGCTCAGCTTGATAAGTCTGCCCAAAATATTATAGCTTCTGCACTAGAAACTAATGAATTTTTCAGAATATCAAAGTGCAAAACTGCTAAGGAAATGTGGGAGACACTCAAAGCTGGTCATGAACCAAAGGAAGCAATGACAAAGAGTCAAGCAAGAAGAAAGAAAAGGCAAAACAAGAAAAGCCTCAATCTTTGCTTAATGGCCAGAACGGAAGATGACTCATGTAGTGTAAGTTCATCAAACTCTTCAAACTCTGAAAATTATGGTCAATTGCTTCAAGCCTTTCAAGAAACTCATGAAGAAGCAACCGATTGGCTCTCTTGAACAATCGGTTGAAAGAAAAGAATAGCTGGCTTGAAAACAGAGTAAAGGCACTGGAAGAGGATTTAGAAAACTCAAAAGTGGATTTTGAAAATCTGGAAATCATTTACAAAAACTCCTCTTGCAAGTGTGATACTCTAGTTTGTGAAAATTGCGAAAATCTTGAAAAGAAGGTCCACTATCTTGTTAAAACAGTGGATAAGCTTTCTAAAGGCCAATCTAACTTTGAGAGTGTGCTAGCATCTCAAAATTTTGTTTTTGGAAAATCAGGATTGGGTTTTTATCCACAAAACAAGCAAGATAGATTTTCAAAATCATTTTCGAAAATGCCAGAAAAACAATCGATTGGACCATCGAAACAACCGATTGTTACATGCTTCTATTGCATGAAAAGAGGTCATTATGTGCGATTTTGTAAAATCAGAAAACATGCTGTTCCTAAAGGGCTTATGAAGTGGATTCCCAAGAAAAATAAAGCTTGTATTGATGAGTATAAACCAAATGGACCCACATTCATAAGGGGACCAAACCTATGTACTTGATAATCTTTTTGTAGGACATCTTGGAGGAAAGAAAACATCTTTGGTACTTGGACAGTGGATGCTCCAAGCATATGACAGGGGACAAATCAAAGTTCCTGAGAATATCCTTCAAGCAAGAGGGTTAAGTCACCTATGGAGACAACAACAAAGGAAGAATACTTGGAAGAGGATCCATAGGAGATGAAAGCATCTTGGTGATTCATGATGTGCTCTTTGTTGAGGGCCTAAAGCATAATCTTCTAAGTATTAGCCAACTATGTGACAAGGGATATCAAGTAATGTTCAAGACAAACACATGTGAAATCTGTCTACCCAACACCAAAGAGGTAATGTTGGTAGGTAAGAGAGTTAATAATGTGTATCTTCTAGATATCTCTACACCATGTTCAATTGGATGTCTTCTATCCAAGCAAGATGAATCTTGGCTTTGGCATAGAAGAATTGCTCATATTCACATGAATTATTTGAACAAGCTAATATCAAAAGATCTTGTGATTGGGCTGCCAAAACTCAAGTTTGAGAGGGATCACATTTGTGAAGCTTGCCAAAAGGGGAAACAAGTGAAGAGTTCTTTTAAAACCAAAAATCTTGTCTCTTCATTGAGACCTCTTGAACTCCTTCACATGGATCTCTTTGGACCCTCTAGAACTATGAGTCTTGGTGGAAATTATTATGCTCTTGTTATTGTTGATGATTTCTCTAGGTACACTTGGACTTTGTTCTTGGAATCAAAGAGTGATGCGTTTGCTGCATTCAAAAAGCTAGCAAAAAGGCTTCAAAACACAAAGAACAGCAACATTGGCTCCATAAGAAGTGACCATGGAGGAGAATTCCAAAATGAGAAGTTTGCAAAGTTCTGTGAGAAGTTGGGGATCCTACACAATTTCTCTTCTCCAAGAACACCACAGCAGAATGGAGTTGTAGAGAGGAAGAACAGATCTCTTGAAGAGCTTGCAAGGACAATGCTTAGTGAATCATCACTTCCTAAGTATTTTTGGGCAGATGCAGTGAGCACCTCTTGTTATGTGATGAATAGGGTGCTTATAAGGCCCATCTTGAAGAAAACCCCATATGAGTTGTTCAATGGAAGGAAGCCTAACATCAGTCACCTCAAAGTATTTGGTTGTAGCTGTTTTGTTCTCAACAATGGAAAGGAAAGCTTGGGAAAGTTTGATGAAAAAGCTGACCTTGGCATTTTCATTGGTTATTCTCTCACAAGCCATGCATATAAAGTCTACAACAAAAGATTGATGACTGTAGAAGAATCAGTACATGTAGTCTTTGATGAGGTAGATCGCAGAATCAGTGAGAACCCAAAGATCAGTGTTGAGGAAGACGAACAAAGCATCAGTTTGGAGAAGCTAGATATCTGTGCAGAAAAACAACCGGTTGATTCGCAGAAACAACCGATTGAAATTCTGCAACAGAGTGAGATACCCAAAGAGTGGGGGATTCCTAGAGATCTGTCAGTGGATAACATCATAGAGCAGATAAAGGAAGGTGTCTCCACACGTAGCTCCATCTTAAACTTCTGCACTTTTGTTTCTCAAATTGAACCAAAGTCAATTGAAGAAGCTCTCAAAGATGAAAAATGGGTTGAGGCTATGCATGAAGAGCTAAACCAATTTGAAAGAAATGAGGTATGGTTTATTGTCCCTAAAACTAATGAAATGAATATTATTGGTTCAAAATGGGTTTTCAGGAACAAGCTAGATGAGGATGGAGTGATGACTAGAAACAAAGCAAGGCTAGTTGCCAAAGGCTACAATCAAGAAGAGGGCATAGACTATGGTGAAACCTTTGCTCCTGTGGCTAGATTGGAGGCTGTGAGGCTGCTGCTGGCTTTTGCTTGTATGAGTGGCTTCAAACTCTTCCAAATGGATGTAAAGAGTGCCTTTTTGAATGGCTACATCAATGAGGAAGTCTATGTAGATCAACCACCGGGTTTTGAAGATCACAAGTTTCCTAACCATGTCTTCAAGTTGAAGAAAGCTTTGTATGGTCTGAAACAAGCTCCAAGGCAGTGGTATGAGAGGCTTAGCAACTTTCTGCTATCACATGGTTATGAAAGAGGAATGGTAGACAAGACTCTCTTCATCAAAAAGTCTATTGCAGAAATTATTCTTGTGCAAATCTATGTTGATTACATCATCTTTGGTGCTACACAAGATGGGCTATGTGAAGAATTTGTGGCTGCAATGAAAGGTGAGTTTGAAATGTCTATGATGGGAGAACTATCTTTCTTTCTTGGATTGCAGGTTAAACAAACAAAGGATGGGATCTTCCTAAGTCAATCAAAGTATTGCAAGGAAATTCTCAAAAAGTTTGACATGGAGAATTGCAAAGAGGCAAGCACTCCAATGCCATCAAGCTGCTATATGGATGCAGATACTGCTGGAAAGAGTATAGATCAAACAAAATACAGAGGTTTGATTGGATCATTGCTTTATCTAACAGCAAGTAGACCGGACATCATGTTTGCGGTGTGTCTATGTGCAAGATATCAAGCAAATCCTAAAGAGTCACACTTCAAAGCTGCAAAAAGGATTCTGAAATATCTCAAAGGAACATCTTCTGTAGGACTATGGTATCCTTCTCATTCTCCTATACATTTAATTGGTTATTCAGATTCTGATTTTGCAGGTTGCAAGCTAGATAGAAAAAGCACAAGTGGCACTTGTCACCTTCTTTGCTCAAGCCTAATCTCATGGCATAGCAAGAAGCAAGCATGTGTTGCTCTCTCTACTGCTGAGGCAGAATATATAGCTACCGGTAGCTGCTGTACACAGATCCTATGGCTCAAGCAACAACTTGCAGATTTTGGATTACAAATCAGCAAAGTTCCCTTGATGTGTGATAACACAAGTGCAATCAATCTTACCAAAAATCAGATTCAGCACTCAAGGACAAAACATATTGAAATAAGACATCATTTCATCAGAGATCATATGCAAAATGGGAACTGTGAAGTGAAGTTTGTGGAGACCAAACTGCAGCTAGCTGACATCTTCACAAAGCCTTTGCCAAAAGAGAGGTTTTTCTTCTTGAGAAATGAGTTAGGTATTCTTGATCTTAATAATCTCTCTTAAATCTGTTTTTAATACGTGTTAAAGTCTATTTGTGAAGACAAATAGGGGGAGAATTATTGGTTCTTGTATATCTATGTCTTATAAGCATAAAATGTTTAAATCTCTGAATTTAAAATTGCTTTCTGCTGCTGCTGATAGAAACAACCGATTGTTTCGTGTAAACAACCGATTGTTTATTATGCTTAATGAGAGAAATCCAACTTGCTGCTGTAAGAAGCTTTGGATAGTATGAATGCTTTCTCTGCAGGACCTGCTTCAGATTTAATCAGTACAACACAAGCACCAGAGATTTGTCTTCATCAAATAGGGGGAGATTGTTGAACCAAGTGGTGTTCAATGTTTTGAAGAATCCAAATCCTTTGAAGGATGATGAAGCCTCTGCTTTGCTTGATGCTGTTGTGCTGCTTTTAGCCTTGTTCTGGGGTAGTTCAATGTTGTAATCAACACTTAGATTAAATCTCAAAGCAATTAGCATCTCAATTTTATCAAAGCAAAATGATTTTCAAACTAAGTTGAAACAACCGATTGTTTTGTCGAAACAACCGATTGTTTTATCGAAACAACCGATTGTTTACACTTAGCTGTTTTGAGAAAGTTTGAAAACTGTTTTTGAATGGTGTTTTTGTTAAGTAACAAAACAACCGATTGATTCGAGGCAACAATCTATTGTTTGTTTTAAAACCATAACAGAAAAACTGTTTTCTTTGACTGAGCTTTAAATGCTTTAACTGTATACGCTCCAGTCATTCAATGCTTTGACCAATCTATTTTAAATGCAATTAAGAGTTTGTTAAGATTTGATAACAAACTATATTCTTAGATATATTCTGAAAAACAGTTTTGATATATTAAGAATATTGCAACAGAGTTTTGATCTAAGAAGAGTTTTTCAAAGTATTCTGAGATTGCTAAAGAGTTGAGAGATTGATCAAGGTGTTGAATAGGGATTCTACTTGTATTGATTTCAGATTTCCATCTGTAACAAGTGTAATCTTTTTAAACTGCTGAACAATTTGTTTGCGTGTATTGCTGAGATTGGTTGTGTGTTCTTGAGTTGTTCAAGATCAGCAATCTTAGTGTTGGCCAAGGAGAGTGTGTCTTGAGGTTTTCAAGGTCATTCTCTTGGTTGTGGTGTAAGTGATCAAGTGGTGATTGCTTAGTGGATATCCTCAGGGTTTCTGAGAAGACTGGATGTAGCTCTGGATTGGAGTGAACCAGTATAAACAACTGTGTACTTTTTCTCTATCCCTGTCTTTTTAATTCAGTTTGATATTTTGGAACTGGTATAAACAACCGATTGTTTCGCTAAAACAACCGATTATTTTTCCAGCTTTGTGCTTTTGCTGTTTGTTTTGGAAAAATTGAATCCTTAATCAAGGTTCTTCTGAAGTATTTTCATTCTAAGCTTAAAAGTTTTCAAAAATCCTTCTTAAACAATTCACCCCCCTCTCGTTTAAGGTCATATATTCTAACAGATTCCCCAGTAGTTTCTGGGAAGACTGGATGTAGCTCTGGGTTTAGAGTGAACCAGTATAAACCTCTGTGTGCATTTTCTCTATCCTTAATCTCTTTAAATTCAGTTTTTATATTTGTGAACTGGTATAAACAACCGATTGTTTCTGCGAAACAACCGATTGTTTTTCTGGTGCTGTGCTTATTTGCTTTGTGTTTTGGCAAACTGAATTCTGATTCAAGTGTTTCTCAAAGTAATTTCATTCTTGCCTTAAAAGTTTGTGAAAGGTGTTTCAATCAACAGACCACTTCTGTTTTGTGGTTTGAACTACCAATTTTGGAAAGTCATAATGAAAATCTTTGTGGAATCACTTGACAAAGGTATTTGGGATGCAATTGAAAATGGTCCTTTTGTCCCAAAATTTGAAAAAGATGGATCTTGCATTGAAAAGCCTTGGTCTCAATGGACTGATTCTGAAAGCAAGAAGGCCAAATTTGATTGCATTGCTAAAAACATAATAACCTCTACCTTAAATTCAGATGAGTTTTTCAGGGTCTCTCAATGCAAATCAGCAAAGGAAATGTGGGACACCTTGGAGGTAACTCATGAAGGTACCAATGAGGTGAAGCGAGCTAGAAAGCATACTCTAATCCAAGAGTATGAAATGTTCAGAATGCTCAAGGGTGAGACAATTGCTGAAGTCTAGAAAAGATTCACGCACATCATCAATCATCTCATGAGCCTTGACAAGACCTTTGAAAAGGAAGAGCTAAACATCAAGATTTTGAAATGTCTTGATAGAGCTTGGCAACCTTAGGTAACTGCAATATCTGAATCTAAAGATCTAACATCATTGAGTATGGCTTCTTTGTCTGGGAAGCTTAGGGAACATGATGTTGGGTTTAATAGTGTCAAAGTTCAAGAGGGGGGGGGGGGGGGGGGGGGGGAATTGACCTTTTAAAAGTTTCTCCCAGAATCAGTATCTATCACAGTACACAGAAAATAAATCAATCTATTTGGAAATGAACAGATTTATTTTGGCACTGTTTATGTTTGAAAACGTTTATATCAACCAAGTAATTCTTGATATTATGCAGATTAATTTGCAAGCCACACACACACTGGTATAACAGAGAAAAACAGTGAATCACACAAAACAGCAACCTTCAATTTTAAGCAAGTGATTAAGGTTCAATTATTAGCTTGACAATCAATTGGGTAACCTATCACAATCAACCTGTTCCAGTGATATTTAACAGATCATATATCTTCTATTCAGAATCAAACTGTTTTTCCAGAAAATAAGAATTGTATGAACAAGCCCAGAAAGAACAGATTTATTTTTAATTGAACAGATTCAATTTCTGGAAGATTAACAGATAAGCGTGAATTAGAGTGCAAAGATTAAGGGAGAATGAACACAAAGCAATTATACTAGTTCACTCCAATGAGCTACATCCAGTCTTCACCTAAACCAAGGTGAAATTCACTAAATCACAATTCAAACAACCACAAACACCACTGTTTTTGAACCCTACAAGAACTTTGGTACACTTGCTGAAAAACACTATTTCAGCATACACACTCTTCAAGAAACCCTATCAAGAAGAGTTTACAACCACACTTTTACAAGAAATGAAATGTGAAACGAATACACCTGATAGAGGATGCAGAAATCTGCCTTAAACCAGTAGAACAGATCGCCTAAATAGTAGCAGCACCTCTCACCAAGCTTTGGAACCAAACAAGAACAAGTACACTTTTGATTTTTGGAAATCTTTCAAGAACAGATGCTAATTCTTTGTAAATCCTTAATTCTCTGATGCAAAACTTGTTTTCTCAATTGTATGATCGATCTTTAAACGCAGGAACAAGTTTCCTTTTTATAGAAAAACAACTTATAACAGATTTTCAAAATACAGTTAAAGCTGTTATAAAAAGAACAAATTGAAAATAAAATGAACAGATTTATTTTCAAAAAGCAGTTAGAGAATTTGTTACGTGAAGGTGACTCAGTTAACCATTCTGGTGCAGGGAAAAAACGAAAAAACCGTTTAAGATAAGCATTGCACCAGACTAGAAAGAATCTATTCATTTACAAATCAACAGATTTATTTTTCAAAACGATAAAAGAAAAGACTTAACTATTGAAACACAGTCGTTTTGAAAGAGTGAAGACTTAGTCAAACTACTTGATTGCACAAAATTTGATTTTCACAAGACTTAGCCAAAGCATCAGTTTAAAAAAGAATCTGTTTATTTAGAAAAGAACAAATTTATTTTTATGCAGTAAAGGTGTTTTTTGCAAAACATGTGAAAAATTGTTTAAGAAATTTTGTGCTTGCTCTTATCACATGGTCAGGGATTAAGAGGTGAGTTACTCAGCAAAAAGCCTACTCTTAAACAACCTCTAAACTCTACCTAAGACATTCTTAAAGCAAAGGTAAATATACATGAAATGTACACAAATGGCTTCATCAAACACATGTCTTGAAGGGGCAGCAACCATCTTCAACAATCTCCCCCTGTTTGATGGAGACAAATCCCCATAGCTCTGTTGCTTTAAGAACCTGTACTGCACCAAATACTAAACCAGAAAATTGAAACATTGCATAACATGTGAATTAGTTTTAAGGTGCAGTATGTAACTTTCTGTTTCAGCTAGCTTCACCTAGCATGGTGAGCTATTTTTCTACCCCTTTGGATTCATCAAACAACATTTAAGCATAAGGGAAGATAAAACAAAAACATAACCATAATAGTCCATAAACAAATACAAATTGTTCAACATTGCAGAAATATAAACTGGTGAAAGAAAAGCATGGAAAGCAAGATACTTCTAATCTTTGTAATATAACTCTGCAAGCTGCAACTGAACTCCTTCAATTTTATCATCAAGATGCTGAAACCTTGCTTGAGTGGTCTCAAAATATGCTCTCTATTCTGTTGTCATGGCATCAAGGCGATACAGAACGTGCCTTTCAAATATGGATAATGGTTCACCTCTGTACTCTGGAGTTTGATAGGCAACAATAACATTCTGATGAGTTGCAGTAGCCTCTTCATGCACTGATTGGGGAGCAGGTGAGTGTCCTCTGATTTCTATAGATGGAGAGCTTGTCCTATGACTTCCAGCATGACCAGCAGATGGCTCTTGCCTGTAGGAGTGATGGATAACATAACATGAGTGTTCTGCAGCTTGAACCGTGTCATCTTCCATGGGAACAACCTCATCTCCATCTTCATTGTTGAGGTTTGAGGCTCCACGTTCTTTTTGAGGATCCTTACCTTTGAGAATCACCCAGTTGTCCTCCACTTTGTGAAACCCCATTTTTGTGAGAGTTGAGTTGTCAATCTCACTCACATCTTTGATGGTATCATTTCGCTCATTGGAAGTGTCAATGCCAAAGTGGTCAATCAATTTTGAAACAAGTATAGCATAAAGAAAGCGATAATCAGTTAATCTTTTGGATTTCAGCATATGCTCATTGATGATATACACTCAATTAACCTTGATCAGGTTCATGATGCAGTATAAAAGGATTAAATCCTCTTCATGTAAAACAACATGATTTGTATCTCTTGGGATGAGCTGCCATGCTATAATGTAGGCAACAAGACGTGGTGTTAGGTTCAAATGAACTGCATGGAATCTGCTTATGCTCTGGGAAGGATTCCTCATACAGCTTTTGTAATACTAAAGTTTGTTGAACTCCTGAATCCCACTTGTGTTCCCTTTTCCAACCTTTAGACCAGAATATTTGATTCCAACCACTGAATTCCAGACTTCACTGGTGACCTTCATTTTGATCCCTTTCACATAGGAGACAATGTTCTTTCCATCCAAGGTTAGGTTAGTGTAAAACACTTTGACAAAATCAGGATACACATTACCCGTTAATTCCAGCAGCTTTTTCAGTTTCTGGTGCTTCAATGCAGTCTTCAATCAATTTCTCTGATGTCAGCCAGTTGAAATCCAGTACCTTAGGTATGTTAATATGCTTTCTGCTCATCTCGTGGATGTAGGCATTGATACCCTCTTCGTCTCCAGCGAACCAGCCTTCTAGCTCTCCTTGAAATGTGCTTTGCCTGTCCTGGTTTTTCTTTTTCTGTGTTGAAGAAGAAGCCATGGTTGAACCAGAATTTTCTTGTAGTTTCAAATGGTGAGAACCGAAAATGGACAACCAATGTGGGTAGCAGATTTTTACACAGATTTATATTGTAAAATGAATGAGTTGATGTGGCAGTTATGAATGGATATGCATGAAGATTTTATGCTCTGAAATTGTGCAGAGAATCTTTGAAAATATGAAGTAAATATTTAGGGTCACGAAGCACACATACCACACCTTGATTGAGCACCCAAACCATCAATCAGTTACATAACCATAACCAAAACCGTCAAAGGTACAGAGGTTAATGCCCACTAAGTCAGTCAATCAGTCAAAGATCAGAATTTCTCTTTCCTAGTCATCAAATCATATCAATACCAAAAATAAACACATTTAATTGCAAATAAATAGATTTAATTTTTCACTGTGAGGTACAATTGGCATTGATAATTCCCAATTCATTAAGTAGAAAATTAAACCTATCTTTAGCCAAAGGTTTTGTGAACAAATCTGCAAGCTGTAAATTTGTACCAATGAACTTAATCTCACATGTTCCATTTGAAATGTGTTCCCTTAGGAAATGATGCCTAATTTCAATGTGTTCGGTTCTTCAATGCATGACAGGATTTTTGGTTAAGTTGATTGCACTTGTGTTATCACACAACAAAGATATATGGTTAAGTAAGATACCAAAGTCATTCAATTGTTGTCTTAGCCATATGGTTTGAGCACAGCAACTCCCTGCTGCAATGTACTCTGCTTCAGCAGTGGAGAAAGCAACACAAGCCTTTTTTTTTTGCATTGCCATGAGATCAAGCTTGATCCAAACAAGTGACAGGTTCCACTGGTGCTCTTCCTATCAATTTTGCAACCTGCAAAGTCTGAATCAGAATATCCAGTTAAACTTAATGAGATGTTACCTGGATACCACAAGCCAACTTCTTTAGTTCCTTGCAAATACTTCAAAATCCTTTTGGCAGCATTGTAGTGTGATTCTTTAGGAGCATATTCAAACTGAGCACACATGCACAGTGCAAACATTATGTCAGGCCTGCTGGCAGTGAGTTACAATAGAGGTCCTATGAGTCCTCTGTATTTGGTTTCATCAACAGAAATTCCAGCTTCATCATGATCCAAGTGACAGCTAGTTGAGAAGGGTGTGCTGATTGGTTTGCACTTGTCCATTTAAAATTTCCTCAGCAGATCTTTGCAATACTTAGCTTGATTCAAGAAAATGCCATCCTTGAGTTGTTTGACCTGCAAGCCTAGAAAATAGTTCAACTCACCCATCATTGACATTTCAAACTCACTCTTCATGAATTCCACAAAAGTTTCACACAATTCTTCATTGTTTGATCCAAAAATGATATCATCCACATATACTTGTACTAGAATTGTGTCATCCCCTTTCTTCTTGATGAACAAGGTCTTATCTGATGTGCCTCTGTCATAGCCTTGTGAGGTGAGGAAATCACTTAGCCTCTCATACCATTGCCTAGGAGCTTGCTTGAGCCCATAGAGAGCTTTTTTGAGTTTGAACACGTATTCTGGATGCTGATGGTCTTCAAAACCTGGTGGTTGTGAAACAAATACCTCTTCATTTATATAACCATTCAAGAAGGCACTCTTCACATCCATTTGAAATAGCTTGAACCCTTTGATGCAGGAGAAGCCAAGTAGTAATCTGACAGCTTCTAGCCGAGCCACTGGTGCATATGTCTCATCATAGTCTATTCCTTCTTCTTGATTATACCCTTTAGCCACTAGCCTAGCCTTATTTCTGGTAATCACCCCATGCTCATCCATCTTGTTTCTGAATACCCATTTTGTTCCAATTATATTCATCTCAGGTATTCTAGGAACAAGAGTTTAGACCTCATTAAAAGCAAATTGATTCAGTTCCTCTTGCATGGCCAGAATCCAGTTGTTGTCCTTGAGAGCTTCGTTCAGAATTTTGGGTTCCACTTGAGATACAAAGGCCATTGTTTCACAGAAGTTATTCAAGGATTTTCTAGTTGACACTCCCTTCTCAATGTTCCCAATGACATTATCAAGGGTTAGATCTCTCGGGGTTTTCCACTCTTTTGGCAAACCTGCAGACACAGTAGGTTCTTGCATAACATGTGCATCAGCAGTATCAATATGAATCGATTCATTTTGATTTAAAACAGATTTAAATTCATCACTGTCAAGGTCATCAGCAACAATTTTAGATATGCTATGATCAGTTTCATCAAATACAACATGCATTGATTCTTCTACTATGAGCAACCTTTTATTGAAGACTCTATATGCATGACCATTCAAAGCCTAACCAATGTGCACACCTTCATCAGATTTAGCATCAAACTTACCTAGATTTTCTTTGCCATTATTCAATACAAAACATTTACACCCAAAAACTCTAAGGTGACTCACACTAGGTTTTTTGCCCTTATACAATTCATATGGAGTTTTCTTAAGGATGGGTCTAATTAAGGTTCAATTTAACACATAAGCTGCAGTATAGACTACATCTACCCAAAAATACTTAGGAAGCTTGGATTCATTTAACATAGTTCTAGCTAGTTCCTCTAATGATCTGTTTTTCCTTTCAACTACACCGTTTTGTTGGGGAGTCCTAGGGCTGAAAAGGTGTGTGATATCCCATGCTTCTCACAGAACCTCTCAAAACTAGCATTCTGAAACTCTACAATGCCCAAGATACACAGTTTTTCTTCCGTGTTTCAACTGCTCATAAGATGTCTTGTCTTCACATATTGGATATGCTATATGGCCTTTCACACTATAATCTGACAAGTTCCCATATGCAAGGAAGTCATTGATAGTACAAAATAACATCGCATGAAATCGAAAAGATTAATTCCTAAACGCATCAAACACATCAACCCCTTCATTCCACAATAACTTCAAATCTTCAATCAATGGATTAAGATAAACATCTATGTCATTTGCAGGTTGTTTTGAACCAGAGATCCTCATAGATAACATCATGTATTTGCGCTTCATACACAAAACAGGAGGTAAGTTGTAAATCACTAACAAAATGGACCATGAACTATAATTACTACTTAAATTTGTAAAGGGACTCATTCCATCAGTCACTAATCCAAGTCTTAAGTTTCTTTATTCTTTTCCAAATTCAGGAAATTCTTTTTCAATCTTTTAACACTGCAAAGAATCAGCTGGATGACGAAGTAGTCCATCACATTTTCTATTATCTACATTCCACCTAAGGTTTTTAGCATCATTTGCATTTGCAAACAAACGCTTAAGTGTTGGAATTATTGGAAGATACCAAACAACCTTAGTAGGAGAACCTTCTTTTGTGAATTCATCAATTTCATCATTCTGACCAACTTTAACCTTATAATGTGACAAACCGCACCTAGGACATCTTCTTAAATCTTCGTACTCATTTTTGAATAAAATACAATTGTTAAGACATGAGTGTATTTTTTTATATTCCATACCCATCGGACAAAGAATTTTTTTTGCCTCATAATTTCGATTGGGTATATGTATTTCCTTTTGGAAGCATGTCCTTCAACAATTGGAGCAATTCAGTAAAGCTTTTGTTGGTCCATCAATTCATTGCCTTCAAATTCATCTACCTTAACACTGCTGATAATCGTGTGAAGTTAGTTGAACCAGGATACAAAGAAGTCTCTGCATCATTAGACATATTTTCAAAAACTGCATTAGCAAAAGATTCTGCTCCCACATTACAAATCATGTCTTCAAATCTATCGTCCATTGAGAAATCAACTTCCTCCGAAGCTCCGCGCACAATTGGCAAGTCTAACAATTCACCATGCCACGTCCATGTTGTATAGTTTTTCAAAAATCCATCACATAAAAGATGATCTCTAATTTCGAAAACACTCAATATCCTTCCATTCAAACAATTGACACAAGGACACCTTATTTTTACTCCATTATGATTACTAAAGGCATTTTGTTGCGCAAACTGTAAGAATTCTTCGACCCGTTTTTCGTAAGCATCAGTTATCCTTGGTGTATTAATCCAACTCCGATCCATAGAACTGGTAAACTAAGAAAATATAAATCAAAATTGTCAAGGATAGGACACCCCCAAACTCATAATCAACATGTTCAATATATACAAATTCTATAATTAAATCAAAATTGCCAGGGGACGGATACTCTCAGACTCAAAATCAACGTCTTATATAAATAACATACTATAATTAAATCAAATGTGTCGAGAATCGGATACCCCCAGACTCAGAATCAACGTGTACAATAAATATAAATCCTATAACTAAATCAAATGTGTCGAGGGTCAGACACTCCTTGACTCACAAAGTGTTGAATAAATACCTATACTAATCATTACTAATCAGCACATGCAAATATTTATTATAAAATTAATTAAATAAATTAAAATACTAACTACTATAAATATAAATACAAATATTTATTATAAATTTAATTAAATAAATTAAAATACTAACTAATATAAATGTACATGCAAAATATTTATTATAAAAATTATTAAATAAATAAATATAATAACCTAGGATAATATTTATTATAAATTAAATTAAATTAATTAAAATATTACTAATATAAATATACATGCAAAATATTTATTATAAAAATAATTAAATAAATAAATAAACTAACCATTTTCGTTTTGGCATTCAGTTAGAGGAAAATGGAAGTCCCACGGTGGAGGAAGCGGGAAGCGAGCCGGCTAGGGAAACACGGTGGCTGGTGCGGTGGTGGAAGTTGGTTGGTGTGGCACGCAGAGGTGGCTGGCGGCGGATGCTGAAGCCGAACACAGATCTGGTAGCGACACGCTGTGGTGTCTGGTGCGACGGAGAAGGCTGACGAGGAAGGGAAGCTCACAGCGAGAGGTGGAACGACGCTCCTGGTCGCGACGGGTACTGGGAAGAACCTCGAGGTCGCGGCGGGAGCTGGGTCTGAAGGAGCAGCGACTGCTTGAGGCGACGCGTTCAGAGCAGAAGGCATTGTCGAAGCAGCTGGCGGCGCGGTCGGAGCAAGTGACACGACTGGTGGGTTGGGAGTGTGAGAAAATGAGAGTGGAGAGCATGTGCGAAAATGAGAGTGAAAATGAGTAAAGGAAAGAGAAGTGCGCGCGTGGGATTTTGTTTTCTGTGAGCAGCGTATCCACGATGGTTCTAGACAAAATTGTCTTTGTTTCCACACACCATCAAAAAATTAAGAACCGTCTTTGTTTCCTGAACCGTCATTACAAACCCAGAAATTTTTATTAAATTTACGAAAACGGCCACCGCGTCTCTTGGTACGAATGTTCTTAAAGAACCGTCTTTATAGGAAGTCGTAAATTACGCATTTTCTACTAGTGTAAGAGCTCCTCCCTTCAGTGACGTGGGAAACAATCGGCACAGGACCGCATTGTATGAGGTATATAGGCTCATGTGTATAGTGTACGCATCCATGTACTCATCTGGATCGGTCGTGCCATCATAGAAATCCCTGTTGAAGCCTTTCCACATATCCGGTAGTGAAACTCCGATAATAGAATCGATGAAAGGGTGTCGGCGCACCGAATCCAGGGTGTTAGTCGTGCGGACCGACTTGTTAGGACAAAACTCACCATCCATCTCCCAAGTGGGGGCCTTATCCTTGGTCTCTTCAATCACTCTCGGGTTGGGAGGGGAGGTGAATGACCTACCAACAAGATTAGTTGACACAACGGATGGTCGTCCCTCGACCAACTTCTTCTTCATATCCTCGTTTTCCTTATGAAGAGCTTGGATCTCCTGCTCACTTCTTTGTTTCTCCTCCTCAGCTCAGCCATCTCTCTCTACAAAGACAACAACAACATCATTTGGTCAGCTTCGATCATCCTCTCGCTTGTCATGCTACGGGTTGATACTATCTACTAGCGTTTTTTTCTCGATTTCTCTCGGCCCACGATGGGCACCAATTGTTCTCATATGAGGGTTGGGGCCTAGAGAACTATTGAGAGGATTCTTCTATCTCTTTCTATCAGTCGATCGTACTATCCTTAAGCTCCCTTCCTTGCAAACTCCTCGCTTTTTCTTCCTTGCTTCATCTCTCGGTCTTCTCGTAATCAAAGCTCGCAGGGTACCTGTAGAAGGCACTCCGACGCTCAAGTCAGCAAAGACGTACCTGATTCTTGGAATATATGTTATTTATAGTACCTTTGGTGGGCTTTCCTTATTGGGTCAGGTTAAGGAGTTGGATAACATTAGGACTACATTACCTAACTTTTAATTGAAAATTAGCTTCGCTGACCTTGATTGGGCGTAATTGGACTTGTGCTGTCGGTCGGCCCCACGTACGGTCCTCACTGGTACACATTCCAAATAGTCTTTTGTTGTGGACGTGGGTTAGTAGCATGTATAACCCAAATGTTTATTTCTAAAAATATTTTGGGGTTTCAAACTTGAGTACTTCATTGTTTTTAACGAGGTTTTCAAATTGTAGTATGAATTTAAGATCACATTTTTCATCCATTAAAACTTGTCGCTAATACTAACAAGGGTTTTCACTGGGATAGCCTTGCAAGTCGTGTGCATTTACATAACATTTCCTCTTCATTCCCTAGTAAAACAGGTGAGCGATTTCAAATGAACTACAAAATTACTGAATTAAACATTAATTAGCTCCTATATTTATGTCAACTTTTCATTATGATTCGTATATTGAAATTTTTACATCTAAGTCTTAAAAATGAAGAATTTTAGTTTATTCCAATTTCTATAACTAGTTTTATAATTGTATAAAAACATCACAAAATGAAGGTATATATATGTGTTAACTAGTAAATGGGATTTGATGCAAACCAAGCCCACAAGGAGATGCCCAAGGATGTTAAAGCACACAAAGAAGAATCATCTCAAAGTAGAGACCTCACCAGAGGGAGAATTAGACAAAGACAAGAGCACCTAAAGTTCTTCCTGCAAGTCTTTTTAATATCTAGAAAATTGCTGTAAACAAGTTAGGCTCTCTTGAGGGGTCCAAATAGTAAAATAAGCAAGAGTAGGTCTATATAGCAATAATAGGAGGTGAAGACATAAGATTGGGCCTTTGAGATGTCCATTAGGGTAGGAAGGAAACCCTACCTTCTAGAACATGTGAAATGGTGCGGCATTGACCAATGTCAACACCTAGCCGCACCATATTTTGTGCCTTCCCATTCTACCTTATTTTCTTCTCTTCCAAGGCTCCTAAATCTATAAATAGGGAGGCCTACCTCATGTATTCACAATTTGAAATTAGAGTAAAGAAATCCTGCACAATTTTTGTGTGATTTGTGAGTGATTGAATCTCCTCCTAAATTGATTTTATCTTGTGAGAAATGAGCTCTCAAGTGGCGGCTTTCATGCACTCATCTTGGTGATTCCATCCCATCAAGTGGCGTGTCTCATCCTAGCTCCACTTCCATAAGTTCTTCTTTCATCTTCTCTTCCATTAATCCATTCCATATATTGATTGTGTTAATTCGGTTTTCTATTCTTGTTATTAGTTTTGTTTCCTTGCTTACAATTCGGTCCATGTTCTTACTCTTCTAGTGTTTGTTAAATTTACGCAACATAATTGTCATCATTCTCACCATTGAATTGTGTTTTTCCTTTGCCTTTGTGAAATGAACCTTCGTATCTACTTAACCACTTGATTAAGTTAATGTACAGCGGGGACTTTCCTTAGGTTCTCACCTATAATTGTCTTAAAATCCAAATCTAAGTAAATGAACAATCCTAAAATCAACTCACATAAAGGATTTAACATAAAATAAGAAATTTTTGAAGAGCAAACTGCTAATTAAGACACTAAAATATGGCATAAAGTTAAGAAAAGTAGGGTTTGTTGTTCCTTCTGGAACAAATGAGTGGGGAAGCGACAAATTTATTTTATTAATCTTGTTGATTTTGTTTATTTTTTTTCTTATGAAGGAAAAACATTCCAAAGAATCTTACAATTTGACATGTATCTTCTTCACCCTTCCACCTTACAAAAGGAAAGGCTATGACAAATTTCTAGTTACTTCTCGTAAGTTCTCTTTTTCTACAAAAGGCACTTTTTTTTATTTAAAGTTCCTAGATGATAAAGTGTGACTAAAATTTGTTGAAATTTTAATCATTGAAAGTCATATATTGTCCAAGAAGAAGGAGGGAAAGTTGGGACACCTGAAAGATCCCTTTGAGACCTTGGACTACTAAGCTACAAAGGGTATTGGACATTCTGAAGAAGCACAAGGCGAACATTTCTATCCAGGTACTTATTATGAATGTGTACAAGGCAATGACACTGGTGTTTATTGAATGACTTATATTTCAATTTTAACAAGAAATGAGTGATATAATTGTCATTAAAGCTAAATATATATTAACCACCCTCCAAAATCTACAATACAAAAAAACATGTTATGCGTGTTGATCCGAAAGTTTTGGATCACCGTCTTAAAGTTGTTGAGAGGGGAATTTAGAGGTTGATATTAGCCAATTGATTAGGACTCCTTATAAGCTAATCCATAAAAAAAAAATACCAACATGTAACTTGCACCTTTGATTATAGTGAGAATAAGAATGAAACATTACCGATTCTAGTAGTTGTAATTGTAGCGCAGGTACATGCATATGTATTTGTTGTATTATCTCTTTCTTCCTATCTTTTAATAATAAATGGCATAAACAAATATTTTATTTTATTTTAATAAGATGATTACATAATGTTAGATATCAGCGTAAATACTAGTACAAAATCATTTGCTTACTATCACTATAATTGTCATTATAGTGTTTTTAAATTAACTCAAACTTTGAAGCAAAACAGATTAATCTAGAAATAATTCTTTTTCAAATATGTGTTCAGATGAATGATATTATCATGAGTACAGGAAATCTCGTAAATAAAAAATTTAAGAAAACAATAACTTACTATGTTATCTTAATAACCATCATAAGAAAAAGTAATTTATATTATGATGGTTGTGGTGTTAACTATCATAGTAACTCACACTTTGATGTAATTCTAGAACCATCATAAAAAGTTTTATAAATTCGTTATAAAAAGTCTCGCTAGTAGTGAGTTCTCAATTGCATTGGTACTTGCTTACGTGAGTAAGTTTGTATTCATCAGTCAAATTAGACCAAGCTTTGTAAATGTAGTGTTCTTGCTAAGCTGAAATAGAAACAAAGATTTTAGACTGTGTTATGTGTTTTCCTTATTGTATTTGATTTGGTCATGTGGGAGGTCTTTATCTCTTGGTATCTGTTATGACCCATTTTTGGTCAGTTAAGATTAGTTTGAATAAACTGGGAAAGGTTTTTGCTGATAGTGAAAGGAACAGATGGATGCTCTAGGAGTATAAATATGGACGGTTCAAATCTCGCACCTAGAAAGCCAGGGTTGACAACAGGAATGCTTCCTTCAGGATCATAGTGTTTTGTAGTAGACAACTTTCATTATTGAGCAACTGGTAGACCATCTACAAAGGATCAATCTTATATAGTTGGAATATACTAGTGCAAAATGAAGAAAAGACTGTTATTTATTTAGTGCGGTTTTGCGCTTACACGCATTCGTAAAAAATACGGTGACATTTTTGAAATTATGTTGATTTACAAATGCGGCTTTACCTAATAGCCGCAGTTGTAAATCTTTTTTACCCTAACATTTGGAGCGCGCCACATTTTTTCATACTTTCTTTCTCCTCTTTGTGTTTCCTTTCACTGTTCCTGCTCCGTTCCAACTCGTGTTTGCGCTATTTCTACTCCATTCAATCTGTTCTTCTCAGCTTCAATCATTTTGTAAGTTCTTCGTCCTCGTTTTGTGTTGCACCGAATGTATATAGAATTTTTTTCGTTTTTCTCTGGTTTAGTTAGCTACTATTACATTGCCTTTGTGTGGGTTTGATGGGTTTTTCTCTTTGCTCTGTAGCAGCTTCATTGTCCACCACTGCTTCCGCTGTCGCCGCCCCCGCTTCCGCTCCTTGTGCACTCTTCACCAATGAAGCCTTCTCACACAAGGTTGGTGGGTTTTTAAAATTTTTTGATTTTTTTGAATGTTATGAATTTGTTTTTTTTATGTATTAATTATAATTTTTATTTTTTAAAATTTATATTATTCAGTAATTATTATAATTTGTACTTATGTTATGTTAGTTGTTAGTTTTGAATAGAATATCATTGTTGTATTGAGTCTGAGGGTGTTCGACCCTCGACAATAATACGTGCTGGGATTGAGTCTGGGGTGTTCGACCCTCGGCAAACATGTGAGATAGAACCCTGATTCTGAATGACTATTGCAGAATATATAATGGATCGAAATTGGATGAATTGTGTTCGTATAAGTGAGGAGTACGAAAGAGGAGTAGAAGAATTTATACAATTTGCACAATGTAACACGATTAATAGTGGTCAGGATGGAGCAAAGATCAGGTGTCCGTGCGTTAATTGTTTGAATGGAAGGATACTGGATGTTAATATAATGAGGGAGCACCTGCTATGTGATGGGTTTCTTCGATCTTATACAACTTGGACATGGCATGGTGAATTATTAAATTTACCAAGTGTTTCCATAACTGAAGAATACATGGGGTCCACCATGGATGAAGCAGTACACGATGATGTAGATGATGATCGATTGGAGGACATGATTCGTGATGTAGGAGTTGAGTCTTTTGCAAAAGCGCATGGATATGGAAGTTTGTCAAGCGATGCAGAGACTCCATTGTATCCTGGATCAACTAACTTCACACAGTTGTCGGCGGTGTTAAGATTGATGAATTTGAAGGCAATAAATGGATGGACTGATAAAAGCTTCACGGAATTGCTTTAATTGTTGAAGGATATGCTTCCAGAGGGAAATACTCTACCTAATCGTAATTATGAGGACAAAAAGATTCTTTGTCCAATGGGTATGGAGTATAAAAAGATACATGTGTTAGAAAAGATAACTTTAAACTAGAGGGGAGGTGAATTGTTTAAAGAGGGTTTTCGCAAACTTTTCAAAACTATAATGAATTTATCTCAAGAACCAATTGATTCAGCAATTCAGTTAGCCAAAACAGCAAGCAAAAGCTGTAGTACCAGAAAAACAATCGGTTGTTTATACCAGCAAACAACAAATAAACTGAATTTAAAGAGTTAGAGATAGAGAGATTGTACACAGTTGTTTATACTGGTTCACTCCAAACCAGAGCTACATCCAGTCTTCTCAGAAACCCTGAGGAAATCCACTAAGCAATCACCACTTGATCACTTACACAACAACCAAGAGAATGACCTTGAACACCTCAAGAAACACACTCTCCTTTGCCAACACTAAGATTGCTGATCTTGAACACCTCAAGAACACACAGCCAATCTCAGCAAACACAGAAACAAATTGTTCAACAGAGTACAAGGATTACACTTGTTACAGAAGATAATCTGAAATCAATACAAGCAGAATCCTATTCCAACACTTTGATCAATCACAAACTCTTAGCAATCTCAGCACTTTGAAAAACTATTTGGAAAAACTTTGTTAAAGATTCTTAATTGTCAAATCTGTTTTTCTGAATTTATTCAAAGATGTAGCTTGTTATCAAATCTTAACAAACTCTTAAATTGCATTAAAAGATTGGTCAAAGCATTTAATGACTGAAGCGTAAGCAGTTAAAACATTTAAAGCTCAGTCAAAGAGAAAACATTTTTTCTGTTATGGTCCCAAAACAAACAATCGGTTGTTTCCTCGAATCAATCGGTTGTTTGGTACTTTAACAGTTCAACCATTCAAAACAGTTTTCAATCTTTTTCTCAAAACACCTAAGTATAAACAATCGGTTGTTTCGACAAAACAATAGGTTGTTTTAACTTAGTTTGAAAACATTTTACTTTCACAAAGATTGAGAATGCTAATGCTTTAGATTTAATCACAGGGTGGATTACAACATATAAACTACCCAAAACAAAGCTTAAACCAGCACAGCAACATCAAGCATAGCAGAGGCTTCAACATCCTTCAAAAGATTTGGATTCTTCAAAACATGAACACCACTTGGTTCAACAACATGCATATCCTAATGATTGTATATTATACCGAAAAGATTTTGAATTGTTGAAAAGTTGTCTGAGGTGTGGGTTATCACGTTATAAGTTGAAACAAAAAGATGATGATACTATTGAAGATATAGAAAAGCATGGACCCCCAATGAAGGTTATGTGGTATCTTCCCATCATTCCAAGGATGAAGCGTTTGTTTGCAAACTCAAACGATGCTAAGAATCTTAGATGGCGTGTAGATGAGAGGAAATGTGATGGCATGTACCGACATCCAACTGATTCTATTCAGTGGAAGAAATTTGATGATGAGTTTCCAGAGTTTGGTGAAGAATCAAGAAATATCTGACTTGGTTTAGCTACAAACGGAATGAATATGTTTGGTAATATGACTACAAATCACAGTTCATGGCCTGTTTTACTAGTTATTTACAACTTACCTCCTGGATTGTGCATGAAGCGAAAATACATGATGTTGTCTATGATGATATCCGGTCTGAAACAGCCAGGGAATGATATTGATGTATATCTAAGTCCTCTAATTGAAGATTTGAAGTTAATTTGGGACCAGGGTGTTGAAGTATTTAACAGATTTGCTAATGAAACTTTCAAGCTTCATGCCATGTTATTTTGCACCATCAATGACTTTCCGGCATATGGTAACTTATCAGGTTATAGTGTTAAGGGTCATAAAGCATGTCCAATATGTGAAGAAGACACTGCTTCTCAACAATTGAAACATGGAAGGAAAACAGTATATCTTCGGCATCAGAGGTTTCTTAGAAGTCATCATCCTTACCGGAGGTTGAAAAAAGCCTTTAATGGACACCAAGAGGCTAGTGGTCCACCAACTCCATTAACCGGTGTTGAGGTTTACGAAAAGGTAAATAACATAGACCACACCTTCGGTAAGTAAAAAAAAAAGTCATCTGTGACAAACATTTGGAAGAAGAAATCAATCTTCTTTGATCTTCCGTACTGGTCGAGGTTAGAAGTTAGACATTATATAGATGTAATGCATGTTGAGAAGAATGTGTGTGATAGCTTAATTGGTACACTTCTTAACATTAACGGGAAAGTGCCACAAGGACGTTCCTCAAATGTGAAGAGCCTAGTGTCAATGCAAGATTTGAAGTTAATTGGGTTGAAGTCTCATGATTGTCACATCTTGATGCAACAATTGTTGTCGGTAGCTATCCGTGGGATCTTACCAAAAAATGTTAGACATACCATAACCCGTTTGTGCTCATTCTTCTCTTCTATCTGTTGTAAAGTTATTGATCCATCAAAACTAGATGAACTTCAAAATGAAATTGTTGTTATCTTGTGTGAATTGGAGATGTTTTTTCCTCCGTCTTTTTTTGACATCATGGTTCATCTAGTGGTGCATCTGGTAAGAGAGGTTAGATTATGTGGACCAGTGTACTTAAGATGGATGTATCCTATTGAGCGGTATATGAAAATTTTGAAATGTTATCTTCCAGAGGCTTCAATGATTGAAAGGTACATAGCTGAAGAAATTATTGAATTTTGTTCAGAGTACATGACAAAAGCAAATCCAATAGGACTTCCAGCTAATTCATGGCACCACAGGCATTCTACAAGTAATTGTTTACGTGGTGTGAATATTCTAAGCAAATCTCGATCAGAAGTCTTGCAAGCACATTTGTACATATTGAATAACACAGATGAAGTTATACCTTACATAGAAACTCATAAAGCCATTGTGAAGGCAAATAACCCAAGACAAGCAGAGAAATGGGTCTTGATGGAACATAATAGAACTTTCATGCCTTGGTTTAAAGACGAGGTGTTCAAGGATTCAACGGCATCAGACACCTTGACCTGGTTGGCTGCTGGATTGAAGTTTGATGTCATCTCATGTACAGCGTACGAAGTGAATAAATGTATATTTTACACGAAGTCCATGGATGAAAAGAGTACTATTCAAAATTCTGGTGTTACTTTTGAAGCCGAGTTGTACCCGCCCATCCCCGGGCGTTGACCAAAGTCAAAGTCAAAGTCAAACATATGGTGGGACCCACCAAGGGCTCCAAGGGAGAAAGTCAATAGGTTGACCACTTTGGGCGTTGCCAGGTGTGGGTGTCGCCAAGTGTGGGCATCACCAACTATGGGCGTCGTCAGGTATGGGCGTCGCTAGGAGCGGGCGTCGACAGATTCAGGTGTCCAACTCATAGCACATAGCCTTCCAAAATGATGATCCAAACTCAATAAGAGTGTTATCTCCTTGTAAACATCCATGGAACAAGATTACTAAACACAAATGAAATAATAACACAAGGAACCGAACAGAAAATTGAAGAACAAGCTAAGAACACAAAATCAATCGGTGGAAAGATGAAGAACACTAAAGGAAAACTAAACTACCGATTGGAATTGAAATTGGAGATGAAAGGAATGAAAACTTATGGAATGAAGCTCGACTGGAATGGGGAATTGGAACTGCATCACGCCACTTGGAGGAATTGTTCCAAGATAAGTGAAGGAAGTCGCCACTTGAAGCTCTCCAATAGCTCACAAGATGAGACCAAGCAAGGAGATTCAAATCTCACACAAATCTCTCTCCAAATGAGTAGAGTTTCTCTATATCAAATTTCCAATTCTGAATTTACAAGAGCCCACACCTCTATTTATAGTGTGAGGGTGCTGAAAAATAGGTGGGAAAATTCAAATGAAACTCATTTGAAATTCCCACCAAAAACAAGTCACATGGGAGGTGTGACCTTTTTCTACTATGACACCTCCTAAAAACTACACCTACACCTACTCTCCTAAGTCACATGGGCAATGTGACTTTGTTTTACATATTCACACTCCTTTATTTAATATCCACACCTCCTACAACTATACAAGAGTAATTCAAATGATGCACTTTTATTTAGTGTTTGGCCTTGCCCCTCATGGGATGGACTTGGGCTTCAAAGGCTTGGGCCTTCTTGGGCTTGGGCTTTGGGCTTGGGCATCATCTTTTGAAAAGACTAATAAGAAGAACTTTAAATGATTTGGCCCTTGTCCATTCTTCCTATTAACAACATCTTTTTGATTCTCATCATACTCCCCAAGTTGGAGAGAATTCGTCCACCAATTTAGTACTCCTGCATAACACAAAGTCAGTTTGCAATTAGATAAGAGAATACAAGAAGAAATAGGTAAACATGACTTATCACTTTGAAACGTTGGGAGTTCAGAAAAAGATGTCCTATACATAACCCATGTTGGAAAAGATTGTTTAGAAATGATATTATTTGGAAAACTAGAAGGTATGAAAAAACTATCCTTAACATTCTTTATCCAATATGGTGTATAAGTAGGAACCTTGGTTAATGAAAAAGACAAAGAAGAAGAATACCTTGTAGGCGTAGCGCGAGTCAAAAAAAGTGATTTAGTTGAGAAGGTATTAAGACTCGATTTATCATGTACTTCATTTGCTTTTTCATTTTTCTTTTAGTTTCTTTGGGATTGGTCCTATATGCAGGGCGATTTGGTAAAGAAACCTCAGGCATGAAGTCTATTTGGTGTTCAATCCCTCTTAGAGGTGGTAAGCCTTTAGGAGGATCTTGAAACACATCTTCATATTCCTTTACCAAATTGTCCAAACATGTGGGACTATCCTTAGCCGACTCACATTCAATAGTCATAGGAATAGCTAAAAAAATAGGCTTTTGAGTAACTATTACCTTTTTAACTTGTTGTGTGGACATGAGAAGGCTTCTCTTGGAACTTTTTATATCATTTTCTTTCTCTCTCTTTTCTCTCATTTTAACTTGGTCCTCATGCACTTTCTTTGGAGAGAGAGACTTAAGAATGACTTTGTGCCCATGGAAGTTAAAAGAAATTTTGTTGTTAAAGCCATCATGAAAAACTTTTCTATCAAATTGCCATGGCCTACCTAAAAGAATATGCGTGGCTTCCATTGGGACAACATCACACAAGACCTCATCTTTATATTTACCAATAGAAAATGTAATAAGGACTTGCTTGTTAACAATAATCTCACCTACCTCACTTAACCATTGTAATTTGTAGGGCTTGGCATGAGAGATGGTAGATAATCCAAGCTTGTCTACCACTCTTGTGCTTGCCACATTAGCACAACTCCCCCCTCCACAATCAAAGAGCATAGCCTATCATTAATAAGACACCTTGAATGAAAGATATTTTCTCTTTGACTTTCATCAAAGGGTTTTTAAACTTGTCCAAGCATGCGTCTTATTACCAGTAGGTCACCCTCATGTGGGCTTTCAGTCTCATTCTCACTTGGGGACCTAGAAGGTGAGGAATGTCTAGAGTTTTCGGACTCATGCTCACTAACCCCTACCCCATCATGCATATACATATTTCGTTTAGAAGGGCAATTAGAAGCAATATGTCCATAGCTTAAGCAATTAAAACACTTCGTACTAGATGATTTAGTTGGTGATTTAGGCCTAGAAGTGGAAGTGGAAGGCTTAGAATCTCTAGATTTGAAAGTAGAGTCCTTAGAAGGGAGATTTGAAAAAGAGCTATTTTTATTTTTCCAAGAAGAGTGGTAGTAGCTATCTTTAGAAGAATTTTTTAAAGCATTTTTCCTTGCAATTTGATTTTCAATTTTACTAGCAAGGTGAACTACATTTTGTAATGAAAAATATTCGTGTAGCTCTACCACGTCTTGAATGTCCCTTCGAAGGCCACTAACAAACCTAGCTATTTTAGCTTCCTCACTCTCATCCATATGAACTCTAATTAAAAGTGTGTCTAGTTGTTTAAAGTAATCATCCACACTTAGCGTGCCTTGATGAAACCTTTGGAGTTTCAACAATAGGTCTTTCCTAAAGTGTGGAGGCACAAATCTAGCGCATAGATAAGCTTTGAAATCATCCCAAGAGACCACGGGCGATCTCTTGTGTAGGTCAATGTCCAAGAGAGATTGATGCCACCATTGCATGGCATAGTCTAAGAATTCTAAAGATGCTAATCTAACCCTATGATCATCTATAACCCCATTTACATCAAATATTTGCTCAACCTTGGCCTCCCACCCTAAGTACACATTAGGATCACTCTCACCACTAAAGCTAGGTACTTTAACACTTTGAAAATAAGGCAATATCACATGTTGGCTTCTATCTTCACGTTTATGTATTTTCCATTCTTCCTTTTTTTCAAAGCTCCCATAGGTGTTGGAACTCTTTAAAACATGCCCATGATGATGTTGGTCGTGAGCATTGGAAAAATCTTTGGAAGAATGCCTAGGAAAAGGATGTCTTTCATGAATGGAATGTGAAGATCTTTCGTACTTCAATTCAAGTTTTGACAATCTTTTCTCCATGCGTTTTACTTCTAAGATTCGAAGCCTTGCCTCCATTTGTCTCATCATCTCAAGAAATTGAGCATTTGATTGTCTAGCATTTTTAAAATCTTCAATGACAGCTGCCTTTTGAGGTGAGTGAGGCTTACAAGATTCATTGCTAGAAAAATTATCCATGATAATAAAAGGCACAAAAACAGAAACAAACAATTAAGGAAACTTGTTAGCAAAATAAAGCAAGATGTAGCTTGCTGGAAAAGGCCAAAAGAAAGCACTCAAACCACTCCAAGAAAATAATTTTCTGTCCTTTACCAAGCCTCTCTTGTGGATTGGATGAGCTTCAAGTGAAATATGCCAAAGCAAACCACACTTAATCAAGGAACAACATCACCACAAAAACTAGAGAAACAAAGAAGACAAGCAAGAAAAGGTATAAGCAAGAAAAGCTAAACCAAAACAGAATGTAAGATATGACAAAACTGGAAAAGAATATGAATTAAAAGACAAGCAAGAAAAGTAAGGCACACAATGAAAGGATAGCACACAAAGGAGTCCTAAACAATAGTACTAGAATAGATGAAGAAAACAAAAACAATGCTACTGAAATTTTTTTTGTTAAAACTGTGCGTGACTTTAAAGATTTAACTGTAACTGTAGAAAGCGAACTGGAATGTGAAATTTTAACCACTGGAAATTCAAGATGTTATCTAAAAATTGGCACTGGAATCACTCAAAAAACAGTAAGCCAATTAATTGTGATAAATTTCCGAAAATTACTGCCGAATCACCGTTTTCCAGCGTTAGAATTTTACACACTGTACGTATTTCATTTATCATTTTTTGTGTATATTGAATTTTGATGTACTTCTCTTTTTCACTCTTTTGTAACACTTTAAACTACTTAAATCCAGAAGTTCATAATTTTCCAGTAATCACAGAAATTTTGATAAACCAAACAGTCAACACGTTTTTATGAAAAACAGAGGAACCTATACTGGAATGACAAACAGAATGGAGAAACTTCAAAAGACACAATAGAATTGATGTTTAAGAACTTGTATAGATCTAATACACAAGCATGAACTCAAAACTAAAAAAACAATGCACCAAAGGATCAAGAAAAACAGAAACCAAAATTTGTACTCAAATAAAAGCAATCAACCAAAGATAGCAAGAAAAGTACTACAAGGAATTGATGACATTATAGGAAAAAACATGACTAGACAAAACAAGTAGGGATTCAAAAATTGAAAAGACTCAAGCACAATGAATTAACAAGTAAAACAGCAAGAAATACTCAAAAAAAAATAAAAAAAATAGAATCACTAATCACAAAAACAGAATCAAAGTGTCCAGCAACTCAAAAAAAATTTTGCACACAACCATAGCTCTAGATACCACATGATATGAGTTGGATTGAACATAGACACTTTTAAACTCTTGAACACAACATTATATGTGAATGAAAACAACAATTCAAGGATCAAAGAGTGCCTAAACAATGAAAACGAAATTACATCAACAAAACAGAATGTTGAAAACAGAATTGGACTTCAAGGAAGCTTAAGGAATCATCAATGGAGACATAGCCATCCAAAATGATGATCCAAACCCATTAAGAGTGCTATCTCCTTGTAAACATCCATGGAACAAGATTACTAAACACAAATGAATCAAGAACACAAGGCACCATACAGAATTGGAAGAAAAGGTAAATCTACCGATTGAAATTATCAAGGAACAAAATGCACCGATTAAAAATGAAGAACGAAGCCTAGAAACAAACTACCGAATGGAATTGAAGAAACAAGGTGAAGGAAGATGACTTATGTGGTTGTAGATCGGTTGGAAGATGGACACGCCACTTGGATGATGAAAGGTCCAAGATAAGTGCAGATTTGCCGCCACTTGAATGCTCCCAATGCATCACAAGATGAGACCAAGCAAGGAGATTCAAATCTCACACAAATCTCTCTCCAAATGAGTAGAGTTTCTCTATATCAAATTTCAAATTCTGAATTTACAAGAGCCCACACCTCTATTTATAGTGTGAGGGTGCTGAAAAATAGGTGGGAAAAATCAAATGAAACTCATTTGAAATTCCCACAAAAAACAAGTCACATGGGAGGTGTGACCTTTTTCTACTATGACACCTCCTAAAAACTACACCTACACCTACTCTCCTAAGTCACATGGTGATATGATTCCAATAGCAAGATATAGATGATTCTTTGACATTTTATGGAATCAACTTGAGTTGGAGATTGAATAGGCACTTTTATAGAAATGGATCAATGTTCTATGTTTCAAGAACTCACCAAAACTTGCACCAGACACCAAAGCTCACATGGAAGTTCCATTTCTTGTCAATTGAACCGATTAAAAGGAGTAAGAAAGCAAATGAACCGATTAAATTGCTTAAGAAATTAAATGAACCAATTAAAATGCTTTAAAACTGAAATGCACCGAACAAAATCAAAGGAGAAAGAAGATGAACCGATTGAAACATGAAAATAAGCAAGAACACCGAATAGAAAGCAAGAAAGGAACCTAAGACATGTTTAGGAATTCAAATAGGCACGGAAATGGAATGAGAAGATGGAGAAGAAAGATGACTTATGTGGTTGTAGTTCTTGGTTGATGAACACGCCACTTGAAGTGTGAATGCTCCAAGATAAGTGTGAAATGCCGCCACTTGAGGGAACCAAGGCTCTCAAGATGAGACTAGGAAGAGGAGAAGGCAAGTTCTCACTACACTCAATCACCAATTTGGGAGAGTTTTGTTACTTCAAATATCAAATCTCAATTATGAAGGACCCAAGCCCTCCTTTTATAGGAGCAATGACCGGTCATTAGCTTACAAAGCTTGCATCCTAAGCTACTCAAGAGTCTCCTAAGCTACTGCCCCTCCTAAGCTAATGCCTAAGCTTCTAGAATTTTCTAAGATAAAGCTTAAAGATGCTTTTACAAAAGAGGTGTCTAATGTTTCTCTCTAAGCACCTTCCTAAAGACTATGTATTTAAACATTCTACTTTTTATACAAGAGACACTATAAAAAGAGAAAACAATCTACCACTACTTCCTAATTCCTTAAACTTGCTCCTTGTAAGCCTTTGAGGTAAGGTAGTGTCTCCTTGACCTTCTTCTACTTCGGCCTCTACCTCCTTTTGTCCTTGATCTTCGGCTTCTATTTCCTCTTGAGCTTGATCTCCATCACATGGACAATGTGACTTTATTTTACATATTCACACTCCTTTATTTAATATCCACACCTCCTACAACTATACAAGAGTAATTCAAATGATGCTCTTTTATTTAATGCTTGGCCTTGCCCCTCATGGGATGGACTTGGGCTTCTTGGGCTTGGTCCTTCTTGGGCTTGGGCTTTGGGCTTGGGCCTCATCTTTTGAAAAGACTAATAAGAAGAACTTTAAATGATTTGGCCCTTGTACATTCTTCCTATTAACAACATCTTTTTGATTCTCATCACTTGTGCACCTAATCTCTAGCCCCATCTGCTTCGTGGGTGCCCTAAGTATTCACGTGCCATGCATGCAACTTTCCCTGGAAGCCCTAACCCTAATGGGCCTTAACGCCTCCTAGGATTATCCACACGTGCTACACCTTCATGCGTCATACGCACCACGTGGATGGATCCCTCGTGACTTAGGCTTCCCACATATCTCTTGTCTTTAGCTGTTATCTTAACAAAACTCTAAGGCCCACCTTATGTGGCCCTCTACAACGTCCTGACGACCGATGTCCGATCTTCTCCCTCTACTGGTGAGGTTCGATATCGATCTCCAACATCGGGGCTGAGGATACAAATATCAAAGACTAAACAATTCCCTGGTAGGTGCGTCTGGGGTACACCTCATGATATGAATCCACTAGCAAAGAAGAGATGATTCTTTGACATTCTATGGACTCAACTTGAGTTGGAGATAGCTTAGGCACTTATAATAGAATTGGATCAAGGTTCTATGTTTCAAGAACTCACCAAGACTTGCACCAAACACCAAACTCATTTGGAGGAGCCATCTATTGTCAATTGAACAGAACAAATTGTGTAAAAAGGCAAAAGCACCGATTGAAACTCTTAAGAAAGGAAATGAACCGAACAGAATTATGAAAAGAAGCTACTGAACTGGATTAAAATAGAATCAAATGAAAACAGCCGAACAAAAATGCAAGGAAAGGAAGATGAACCGAACAAAAGAAACTAAGACTTGTTTAAGCTTCATATAAAATGTTGATGAAAGAAAGAAGAACTTATGGAGATGGATGCTTTGGTTTGATGATCACGCCACTTAGAGGATGAAGGCTCCAAGATGAGTGAGCTAGTGCCGCCACTTGAGAGAACCAAATGCACTCAAGATAAGACAAGGTGAAAGGAGAAATCAAATTCTCACAAATTCTCTCTCAAATTGAGTAGAGTTTCTCTATTGCTAATTTCCAATCTGATTTTTTCAAAGGCAAGCACCTTTATTTATAGCCTAAGAGGTGCTGAAAAATAGGTGGGAAAATTCAAATAAACTCATTTGAAATTCCCACCAAAAACAAGTCACATGGGAGGTGTGACCTTTTTCTACTATGACACCTCCTAAAAACTACACCTACACCTACTCTCCTAAGTCACATGGATAATGTGACTTTACTTTACATTTTCACACTTCCTTATTTAATATCCACACCTCCTACAACTATACAAGAGTAATTCAAATGACGCTCTTTTATTTAATGCTTGGCCTTGCCCCTCATGGGATGGACTTGGGCTTGGGCTTTGGGCTTGGGCCTCATCTTTATTTTATGTCTTCTTTTAATTTTGAGAAGACTAGAAGGAAGAACTTCAAATGTGAAGGCGAATGTCCTCTTCCTTCATTAATAAAAGCCTCCTTTATTTGATTCTCATCATACTCCTCGAGTTGGATAGAATTCGTCCACGAATTCTAAATCCCTGCATATAACAAAGTCAGTTTATTTTTACAATTAAAAGTGGAAGAAAAAGGCAAACATGACTTAGCATTTGTAAACAATGGGATTGCAGAAAATGAGGTTCTATAAATCGACCAAGTTGGAAAAATTTGTTTGGGAATGATCATATCTTTTGAAAAAGGCCTCTTAAATGGTGACAACCATTAGGAGGTATGAACAAATCATCCCTAACATTTTTTAACCAAGATGGTGGTGAAGTAAGAACCTTTGGTAATGAAAAAGATAAGGAAGGAAAACACCTTGGATGTGGAAGGATAAGACCCATGTCAACTTGGCCTTCTTTGTCTTTTTCATTTTTACTTGTGGTAGGTGGGTGAGTTAGGTCTTGTTTTACCTTGTTTATTTTTAAGATTTGCTTTTGTGGACAATGAAGAGCTATGTGCCCAAAACCTAAACATTTAAAACATTTGATATTTGAAGTTTTGGTAGGTGACTTAGGAGTAGAAGGATTTGTAGTAGAAACTTTTTTTGGAAACATGGTTTTTTTGGAAAAATTGGAAGGAGAATTTTGAGTAGAAATTTTGTTGACATCCTTCCTAGAAGAGTTGTAGAAATCATCATCATGAGTATTTTTTAAAGTTGTTTTCAAAAGATAGGATTCCACCTTGATGGCTTGGCGAAACACTTTCTTTAAAGAAGAGTACTCATTTAATTCTACAATTTCTCTAATATCTCTTCTCAAACCACGTACAAACCATTTTATCTTTGAATCTTCAATAGCATGCATATTCATTTTAGTCAAAGTTGTTCATCTACCATCCTACCATCTTTAAATTATTCATCTACCATCCTATGTCCTTGAGGAAGCCTTTGGAACTTCAACAAGTGTTCCTTCCTAGAAGGAGGAACAAACCTCGCGCGCATACACTCTTTCAAATCATTCCAAGAAACCACGGGAGGTCTCTTGTGATATACAATGTCCATTACAAGTTTATGCCACCATTCTTTGGCATAGTCTAAAAATTCTAAAGAGGCTATTTTCACCTTTTGGTCTTCATAGACCCCATAGGTTTAAAAATTTGTTCACATTTAGCCTCCCAATCTAAATACACATTAGGATCATTATTACCACTAAAGTTAGGTACTCTTAACACTTTGAAAATAAGGCAATATCACATGTTGGCACCTATCTTCACGTTTATGTATTTTCCATTCTTCCGTTTTTGCAAAGCTCTCATAGGTGTTGGGACTCCTTAAAACATGCCCATGATGATGTTGGCCGTGAGCATTGGAAGAATCTTTGGAAGAATGCCTAGGAGAATGATGTCTTCCATGGATGGAATGTGAGGATCTTTCATGCTTCAATTCAGGTTTTGCTAATTTTTTCTCCATCCTTCTTATAGCTTCATCGTTGATAGTAATGGTGCCTTTTTCTTTTTTCAATTCATCAAAACAAGAAGCTTTACTAGGAGAATGCTTTTTGGAAGAATCACTGCTGGAATATGAAGCCATTTATAAAAGAAAACAGCACACAACAAAACAGCAAACAAAGTTAAAAAAACAAAGTTAGCAAAATAAATTGGAACCAAACTGCCGAAGTGAACTGTCACTTAAAATCACTCTCAAAGAAAGAATACTCCCTTTACCAAGCTGATCTTGAGGCCTTGAGTAACCTCAAATGAAATATGTCAAAGCAAGAGCACACAATCTTCAAAGCACTTCACCACAAAACCAATGAATAATGAAAGACAAGCAAGAAAAGGTATAAGCAATAAAAGGCTATAACAAAAGGAATACTAGATGTATGACAAACTCAAAGAGTAATGAATAAAAGACAAGCAAGAAAATAAGGTACTCAATGAAAAAGAAGGCACACAAAAGATACCTATTGAAAAGCACTAGATTAGATGAAGAAAACAAAAAACAGAGCTACTGGAAAAAAAAAATTATGCAAACTGTGCTTGATGTTCACTGATTTAACTGGAACGATATAAAGCGAACTGGATTATGAAATTTTAACCACAGATATTTCAAGATCTTAGCTCAACAATGGCACTAGAATCACTCAAAAACAGTTAGCCAATTAATTGAGATAAGTTTTTCAAAATCACTGCCAGATTACCGTATTTTTTTCGGCAGAATTGCACACTTTTTGTTTTTGATTTATCATTTTTTTTGTAATTTGAATTTTGAAGTACTTCTTTTTTCTACTCTTTTATAACACATTAATGAACACAAATCCAGAATTTCAGAAATTTCCAATGAGTAAATCAATTGTAATAAATCGAAACAGTAAGCACAATTTCTGAAAAACAGAGGAATCCTAATATAAATGAAAAAACAGAATTAAGAACTAGCAAAGACATGATGGAAATGATGTATAGGAACTTGTATAGGTCTAAAATACAAGTATGAACTTAATACTAAAAAGAAAAATGCACAAAGGAAGAATCAAACTCAGAAAACTATATTACACAAAGCAAGAAACAAAAATTACAATAAAAGGAACACAAGGAATTGATAACATTCTTGGAAAAACATGACTATGACAAAACTTGTATGGATTCAAAAAGGAAAAGACACAAACACATGATAGGCACAATTAAGAAAACAGCAATAAAACTCAAAATAAGCCTAAAAACAAAAATGTAAACAACAAGAATTATAGAGCTCTTGAATTAAAGTGCAACACAACTCAAAATTAAACAAGAACACACCTAAACTCTAGATCCATTACCAAGCATCGGTGCGCGATGTCTGAGGTCAGTCTATGAGTCAATGACCGAGGACTGGTCGGTACACTGAGTAATTTTTCGATGACTAGTGATAATCATGCTAGCTCTACTTGTAATTATGCTTTTGTGACTTGTACCTTTTGCGGGAAGAATGGACACACTAAAATTGTTTGGTTTAGAAAAGTTGCTTTTTCTTATCAAGAAAATAAGTTTTTCAGAACTAACAACAATAAAAATGTTTGCACTTATTGTCAGAGAAATGGTCACACCATAGATACCTGCTACAAGAAAAACAGGTATCTTTCAGGTTACAAGTTTTATACCAGTAGGACCAATCAGGTTTGTTCATCTAATGAATTTTTTTTTGAGAAATGTCAACAAGGACAAGACAGTGGAGATATTCGCCTCTCAACATAATATTATCAAATCCTCTCAAACCTATTCAAACAAAATAACAATAATAATTCATAGTATATAAGTGGGTGCAAACCTCACCTTATAAGTCAATTTTATAAGGTTGAGTTAGGCTTAAAGTTCACTTTTTAATAGGTTGTGCATTATTTTCAATATAACATCCCCATTTACCTTATCAAATTTCTATGTGATATTGTTTATTATATAAATAAAGTTTACATGAGTCTACTATTATATCATTAATTCTTATCCTTTCATATATGTAATTCCAAATATTTACTCATCAAACAAACATAAAAAAAAAAACTTTAAAAAAAATCCACCAATTTCATTATGATCTCTCAAAACCTCCCACATTCTCTACTCATGTGTAACACACGATCATCACATATTTTTTTTTTAAAAAAAAGAAGAACACCAACAAGAAAGTAGGATAAGCTAGTGATTCTTTAAACCTTCACTACAAAATTAAATTTCAATCATCCAATCACAATCATGTGTGGCATCACACTTCATTTGTTCCCAAAATACTAAACAACCAAGTGTAATTATCTCATGTTTCACATCACTCACTAGAAATTCACTAACATAGTTTAATACCACTCACATAAAAAATCCATTGACATCCACACACAAAAACTTTATTCTACTTTCGGAAGACTCGTTCATTGATTCAGACAAAGAGATATACACATGTCATACTACCCTGTTGTGAAGTCCACACAGCCATGCGCATAATCATTTGAATATCAAATCACCTTATATGACATGGTTATTTCATATGACCCGTCAAACCAAGTTTTTTTTCAAACCGTAGACAAAGTCGTGTGAACCTCCTTTAACTCTCACCACATGAATATCTTCATCTATATAATTCTAATACATCACTACAGTCAGAATATCTCCTTTTAGACGAATCACTAACCAATGCACATCCTAACCAATCTCATTTTGTTTCTTAAAATTACCTTGTCTCGATCACATATTCATATTTTATATCTCATATTATATATAAACAAACCACTAAATCACATCAAATCTTAAAATTTAAAAAAAAAATCAAAATGTATCTAAGAAGTCACATAAAAACATAAAATAAAGGATTTTCAATTAAATATACAATTAAAATTTCACATTTTCACATGATTCACCTTGCATCTCATTTCTCAACATATCATTCCATCATACAAAAATTTATATTTTTAACATTGGTAGAAAATATCAACAATAATCACATAATATTAAATTTCATAAATCAATTAAATAAGTTGGTTTAAACACTTATGATGCATAATGTTAGTCAAATATAAATTTGTAATCACTTCTAATTTATACATTGATAATTTTTTAAAAGATTTAATTGAATTTTACAATTATTTATAAAAGAGAAACAAAAGGTAGTTAAGAAAAAATAAATAAAAAAGTTGTCAAAATGGTTGAGCGAATTTAAAATTGGCTTAGCCATAGGAAAATTGAATAAGCGAATATAAGTTTAGCTGAGTAAATTTGAGACAGAAAATTCCCAAAAATTGAAATCTCAAATTCGTTGAGCGCATAGGAAAATGTTAAGTGGATTTGGGGTAGAAAGCACCCCAAAATTTCAACTCCAATCTGCTGAGAGAACTTGGAGATTTAGATCTCCCCTAACTCTGCATCTAAAATCCGATATAAGCATAGGGAAAATGTTTAATTCGCTTAGGCAATACGCTGAGCGATTTAACACACTTTACATACAAAAACCTGGTTTATACGAGTAATCTAACCTTTTCAGCATCTCAAATATATTTTTGAAGTTATATTTAAAAATATTACTTTCCTTTATCTAGCAAACTTGCCTCTAAATAAATTTCCAAAATCAAGTGTTTGAATTATGCACTTGTATAGACAAAGTGGACCTAGATAGTACGTGTGATTAGCTGTAACAATTGTTGTAGTGTCGGATGTTTCTTTTCTCTTCAATGCTCCACTTCTTCTGACTTTAAAGCTCCTTCTCCTTAATTCTTTAGTGCTCAATCGAGATTGACCTACAAAAGGTACCTCGACGATTAAGTAAGTACTCTGTGTAAAGAGTATAGTGAGAACTGATTAAAAACATACCTTACTCCATTGAAGAGAGTTTATTTATAGTATTGAGTCATGGGTCATCTGAATGATGGGTCAAATCTAATATGTATTAGTGTTAGCTGATTTTTAGGGTGGTTATCCTTATTTCTCGAGACATTACCCAAATTTGATGGGATGTGAACCTGATTCTTAGGGAGTTTCCACAAATGTCATAATTTTCATTTATTGTAACTATGTTTTAAATATACTTTTTAACGGTCGGTCAATCCCCGAGGCAGATTACTCCAAAATACCGGTCGTTCGGTATCCAACCGGTACAAATTACTCCAAAATTCTAGAGATTCTATTTGAAAATAAAATCGGACAAATATTATCATTGATTTCTCAGCTACCTAGAGTAAAATTCTATTAATCTTTAAAACTCTGAAACATATAAGAGTTGGAATGAGAAAAGGTATTAAGGAAGAAAAGGAAATGAGAAGAGAGAGAGGTGGTGGTTTGGAACCTTCACGTTAGCATTTTCTCTGTGGCTGCTGGGTTATACATATACATACATTTTATTGGAGCGGTTTTGTAGGGGGGGAGAATTGTCCATCTCCTAACGCAGCTTCACATTTTCTTTTATATGTGTGTGTGTGTTAAGGCGGTTATGCAGTTTTAGGATGGGGAAGATTGTTGCCAAATCTCAATTGTTGAGATTGTTGCCAAATCTTCAACATATATTCATATATTTCTAATTTTTTATAAAGTGCATGAAGTTTGGTCCCTTGGTTGAATTAAGACGGATGATTCTTCGTCCAATTCATTCTCTTCTCCAATTTTCATCACTCACTGTGTTTCCTCCACTATCAAATGAGTAAGACACTAACTTTTTTCTTTTCAGATATCCACATGACGTCTTGCTTATTTCTTCAATATTTTCCCTCTAAATCCTTTTTCTTTTTTTTCTTTTTATTAAAGACTCAAATGTTCTTTTCTTTTTCTTATCAAGAGCACTAAAATGATTGTTTTATAAACATTAACCATTCACCACTTATTTTTTGTCTTCAAAGATAATTTTTTTAAGTCTTTAAAACTAAAAAGAGATAAATGTGTTATTAAGTTATTACATGTTTTTGTTTTGTTCTCATGCTTCTTGGATATGAATGTGTAAAAGTCATTAATTTAGAGGGGTGAAGCAAATCGAGAGAACAAAGTACAAGAGGAAGATGGACATAAGAGTGTTTATTTATTTATTTTTTCTCATCTCTTCTCTTTATGTAAAGGAAAGAGATCGTTACTAGAGATGATGCAATTATATATTTGTATTTGTTCGAACGTAACATTAATGATAACACTAAAGTTATTAAAATATTTTTTTTATACATTTAATTGATGGATTTAGTTTTAATAGAATAAATTGTTTACTTATAAATCTTATTAAATCTAATATATATATATATAATCTCTTTTATTTAATTTCTAATATTAAACATAATTATATATAAGTAATATAATAAAAAATACATATATTGTTTCCACTTATGAGTATAAAGAAAACATATATCTGTTGGAATTGGGAAAGCGATTGATCTCCTATGTTTATAAAATTTGGGTGCTTGGTTACATTTAACTAATCCCAAATCACAATCAATATAAAATACAACTCAACAAATTCTTTATTGAGGATATGAAACTATTTTTACGAAATATATTGTTTACATAACTTTATAATACTTCTAAGTTTTTTTATAAGAAAAAACGAATAAATTAATAAGAAATATTTCAGGGATACCTCAATTCTTATACATAGACTTCACTGAGACTCTCATCTTCTAACCACCTAACAGCAAGAGAGAAACCAAAAAGCGGACACCTTAAAGTCAGTCAACCTATCTCCTAAAGACTTTAACTGACATCATGCAAATGAAAGGCTCAAGACACCAATCAGAATACGAGAAAATTACACTGCGCGCTTTAGCCGAGACTCAAGACCAAGCCTTCATCTATGCAAAAGAGAATATTTCAAAGTGATCAATCCTACCACCTCTGAAAATCCTCTTATTCCTATGAGACTACAACTCTCCTACGACTGCTATCCACACACATCCCCATATCTAATTAACACTTTCCTTGACTTCGTTCATCCTAAAACCTTCATAATGTTTCTTTGGTTCCCTGTGATTTTTCGCTGCCACCCTCATCTACTCGTAACACATAGACCACACAAGCCAAGCAACTCTACATGTACAAAAAAGATGGGACGTGGTTTCCTCTTCCTCCCTGCACAAACAACACATTATGGTAGAGATGCATAACCCCTTTCTAGCCAAGTTTGCTTTAGAGGCTATTTTATCTTCCAAGACCCTCCAAGATGTGAGATGAAAAGGTGGTTGTGCCTTCAGCCTCCAGAAATCCCCATACATCTCCTTCTTTGCCCCCCTGAACACCTTGTTTGAGAAAATTGTACACGGATTTGACCGTGAGCACTGTTGACTCTTTATCTTTCCAAACCCAGGAATCCTCTTTGTCCATCCTAACCCTCTGTTCCCCCAACATTTGTATCAACGTTGTTCGCGATTCTGTTCCCATTAAAACAAATTTCTTCTCCATTCGATCTTCCAAGTCCACTATGAGTTTTGTGACCTCTCCCCCGCATGCCAAATAGATGAATCCTTGTCAGAACAAATGATGCAAAGTATCGGGAATGCGTCTTTGAGATTCGTGTGCCTGTCCTCTCATAACCTTATCTCCTTCCCATTCCCAATCTCCCACGAAAAGGTATCCTCAAAATTATCTTTCCACTCATCAAGAGACCAAACCTCCTACAAAGCCCTCCACCAAAGAGAATCGGTGCTACTTTTCCTTTGACTCCTAAGATCCGTCCAACCTCCATATTTTGAATCTAGAACTTCTTTCCACAAACCCGTCTTCTCACTACCTAATCGCCAAATCCACTTTCCCAACAAAGAAATATTAAAACGCCTTAAATCAATCATTTTGAGCCCTCCCTCCTCTTTTGACTCACAAACCTTTTTCCACGAAGCCCATGCAATTTTCCTGCCTTCCGAACCCCATCCCCTCAAAAAGTTCCTCTGCAACCTCGTTATCTCCTTCAACACCATAATTTCATTTTAAATAGAGACAAATAAGGGAGAGCGGACAACACCGATTTAATCAAGCAAAGTCTACTTGCCAAAGAAATAAACTTACCTTTCCATATGCTTAGTCTTCTTCTCAATTTTTCCACCACCTCTTCCCATAACTTACTTCTTTGGTGACATCCACCTACTGGAAATCCCAGATATTTAAACGGAGCCCTCATCATCTCACAATTCAAAATAGTTGCGAACTGTTGTATCAACAGCGGACTGCATCCCACCCCTCCCATTTTGCTCTTCTGATAATTGACCTTTAAGCCAGAGGCTAACTCAAATCAATTTAGAATGGCCTTGATAACGAACACACTTTGCGCTTTCTCCTTTCAAAAAAACGTGTCATCTGCATACTAAAGCACATTCACCTTTATGGCCCTGCCACTGATCTCCACACTTTCTAACCGATCTTTCTCGGCCACCTCCTTGATAACTCCAGCTAAACCTTCTATCGCTATGAGGAAAAGAAACGATGCTAAGGGGTCTCCTAATCTCAACCCCTTCCTCGGTTTGAACTCCTTAGTAGGACTCCCATTTACTAACACAGACACCGATGAAGACATTAAACAAGCTCGTATCCAACCAATCCACTAGTCATAAAACCCTAGCATGTTCAACATGCAGAAAATGAACTCCAAACGACTGAGTCGTATGCCTTCCCATAGTCAACTTTGAAGAACACACAACTTCTCTTTCTCCTATTGACTTCTTTTAACACTTCTCTTGTTACTAGTGCATTGTCCAAAATCACTCTGCCATCCAGGAACGCGGACTTCCTAGTGTCTATAACCTTATGCAACACTTTCTTCATCCTTAGAGACAAGATTTTTGCCACAATTTTGTACAAACATCCAACCAGAGAAATATGTTTAAAATCATTCAGATATTGTGGATTATCGACTTTAGGAATCAAGGAAATAAAAGAGGCATTTGTCTCCCTTGGCCATCTTCCATCATCCTCAAAATTATGGACTGCTCTTACGATGTCATCATTAATCTCTTCCCCACAAAACTTAATAAACCCGAAGTTAAAGCCATCAGGACCCGGACTTTTATCGCTGTCACAACTCCACACTGCCCTAGTGATTTCCTCTTCATAACTCCTTCCTACCAACACGACATTGTCTTCATCTCTAATTTTTTTGAACCTGGCATTATCAAGCCTGACTTGTTGACAAACTTCTCTTGAAAATCTTTCCTCGTAAAATTCTCTAACCTTCTTCTTCACCACATCCTGATCGTCGTACCACTGCCCTTATCTCTCAACCCGCACAAGTTATTCCTTATTCTTCTCCACTTAATGACCGAATGAAAGTACTTTGTATTCAAGTCCCCCTGCTTAAACCATCTAAGATGAGCCTTCTGTTGAAGAATAACTTCCTAATATAGATTATTTCATCTCTGTTCAGATAGAACCCACCTTCTCTCCTCCCTTCTTACCTCGTCCAACTCACTTTCGTCATCCTTTTCATCAAGCTCTTGTATCCTCCTCTGAATATCCTCCCCTGTTGGAAGGCATTGTCGAAGACCTCTCTATTCCAGTCTTTTAGATCAGATTTCAACTTCTTCATCTTCACTTTAAACACGAAAATTCCACTTCCTTACACTCCCACTTTTTGCGAATGAAATACTTAAACTTGTTGTCTTTATGCCAAATGTCCAAACATATGAACGACTTTGAGCCCCAATCTATCATAGTTGTGTCCAAAATCAAGGCACAATGATTGGACAGCAGCCGGTCAGTTACCCGATATCTACTATCCGACCACTTATCCAACCACTCCTTCGACACTAGAATTCGTTCGATTCTACTCTTTATCAGACCATTTGGCTTATACCACGTATACTTTCTTCTCTTTGTTGTAATATCAAATAACTTTGAACCGTCAATAAAATCATTAAACCTTCTCATCTCCCTTCGGTGATCGCCATCCATACGCACATTCCTTCTTTCACCAACTCTCCTTATTGAATTAAAGTCCCCTACCACCAGGCCTTTGAATTTGTCACCCTTCTCCATTCCCGAACCTCATCCCACACTACTCTTTTGTCTAACAGAGAACCAGAGTTGTACATATTAACAAGGGTAACCTTTAAGGCATCTCCTATCCTCCACTCCCCTTCTAGAATACTATAATTATTCCCGTTAAAAGCGTTGCTAAGGAGAAAGCAAATTTTCCTCCACATACAAGTTCCCATTCAACCTCATTTGTACCCCACATTTTAAAAATCTTTCATTCCCATCCTTTGACACTTCGTCTCTTGTAAACATACCACATATGTGTGTTCTTTCTGGATCAACTCATGTAAATACTTCTTTTTATTGTTCCCCTCTACTCCTCTTATATTCATACTAATTATCTTCGTCATCATATAAGCTATTCTCCACCATGCTTGTGCCCTCCTAAAGTTGAATTTTCTCTTAACTCCAAGACATGTAACCGACCTATAACAATATCATCTTCTCTTGAAAAAGAGAAACCCAACTCCTTTCCAATATTTCAAACTCTAAACGGTTCAAAATACTCATTATTCATCCAAAACAATCTATTACCATTCTCTACCGCACTCACATAAACGGTTGGTAAAGCTTTGAGAGTCTAGCCTTACACCTCTCTGTTCGGACGACAAATTCTTCAACTATATGACCCCAAATGATCTTTTCCTCCCCATATATGAATTGAGCAACCCTCCCTTTCCACTGCCATCGCCAACGTCATCTTCCCCCTTCACCGTGTCCCCTAGACTTAAGCCGCCACGGCTGCCATTGTTGATTTTGGCTTAATCTCAAGTTTCACATCGGTGGGTTCATTGTTTGGGAAGGAGGTTTGAGGGTTATAAATTAACATCTCCTCCTTCACTGACCGAACTCCGTTAATTTTCTGGTGTGTTTTTTTTCCTCTTTATCTCTTTTATTATTCCGCTCTATTTATTCAATATTATTTGTCGGGTAACTTTTTTAGAGTTCTGTTTTAGTTGAAAAATTATCCGTTTTTTCCAACAGCCATCGCCCTTGCCCTTGCGTGATCTTTGATGATTCTTACGCAAGGGCGGATGGAGACACCGCACTGCTCCGAGTGGTTCTCTTCTTCATCGACGAACCCGCGCACTCCTGCCCCTGCATCGTAGATGACGAACCCGCGCACGCCTACCCTCTCTTCACGGTTTCTAATCCTCAATACACGTCAAGCAAGGATAAGGGGCACACTTTGCCTTGCCTCAAGTTGCCCCTTCTCTCCTTGCCAAAAACATCACTGCTGTCGTTGTCCTCCTTGCCACCGCTTACGTCGTCCCCATTACCGCTGCTGCCGTCGTCCTTAAATTCGAAAAGCAAACCCTGTGAAGGCTTTCCTTATGGCACCCCTCGGACTGTTCTTCTTCCACTTCCTTTGGACCCAGACCCGAAAAAGCACAAAGTTCACTCCCTTCTTCAAATAGGTCAAACTCATTTTCCCACCCACTAGCCGTTGCCTCCCCCTTACTAACCCTAAAAACCTTTTGCGCTGACAAGCACTCAAAAAGCGCTTTATCCTCTTCCTCTTTACTCTTGCAGCCTTCTTGTTGCTCCAAAATGGGAAACCTACCTTCACACCTAGAAACCCTACCCCCATTCGTACTTCCATTGCACGTGTCTCCTTCATGGACCGCCTTCTCAAACACCATAAACCTTACTGAGGGTTCCTCATCACCGTGCGGATTTGCTTCAAAAAAAAGCCATCTAGATCAGAACCCTCTAACTCTAGAAGCTCCTCACCTAACTTCCCTTCCAAGCCCTCGTCTGACACCCCTCCGCGCGCCTCCCCTTATAGACGTTGAAAGCAATTGGCTCATGTGTTCGTAAAGAATGGTTCCTCTTCGAAAACAGCTTGGCACAAGGTTTCGTTGATCCTCATGTTTTTCACCATGCGAAGCTCTCTTCCAACAGGAGCTCTCACCCTTAACCTTACGAACTCGAGCACTTCACGTTTTATCGTTGAGTCGTCTACCTCTACCAATGTCCCAACTTGAGCTGCGACTCGTTCAAAGAAGGTGTTGTTCCAGAATCTGAGAGGTATTCCTCTGCATCTAACCAACACCAACTTTTCCTGAATCTCAAGGCTACCCATTCAAAATTTCAGCAAACAACTCCTTATTTTCTTCAATCGATTTTTGAAGAACCTCTTCTGATTGTCCAGACAACAACATGCAAAGGCCCCCTAAATACCATACTCTGATGAAATCGAACCACTCCATAAGAAAACTCTCCTTCACTGTTTGCACCTTCCTTGCATTCGCCACCTTTCCAATAAAACAGTTCTTCAACCATTTGGTGTCTTCCTCCTCCACTCTGAAATGAACACTAACAGGTTCCTTTACCCCTTGTGCATTCCTATCGTCCTCATTCCTCATGGTCTGCGCACGCTTTTGGCCATTCTCCCTACCCAACGCATGTGCATATGTTTGATGTGGTTCTTTCTGTCTCCATTCCCGCTTCTGTTGGGTAGGTCTATGCGTTCCATTCCACTCCTGCCTTGACCCTTGTGATCTCCTATATTTTGGTTTATTCACCCTCACCTTCCAAGTCCCAATCCAAATGGCGTTTAATCTTCTTTCGAGCACATCGGCATCTACCACCTCTTGGAATCTTACAAAGTTAAACCTCTGCCCTTTGATATTCAATCTGCTTGAGATAAAGATATCTTTAATCCGTCCCCATCTTTAAAAAATCTTCCACATATATCTTTCATTATAATTGTGAGGAAACTTGGAGAAGAAAAAACTAGCCTCCATCTCATTAGTTGCAAAACTCTTGTAGTTCTCAATACTGGTGTCAAAGACTTCTAAGTTTGTTCCGGCCGGTTGACCTGGGTCGTCTTTATGCGTGGCTTGTTCTAACGAGCTAGGGCACCTTCGTTTTGCTTCGTCTGTCAGTACCTGAAAAAACTGTGTGGCCCTAATTGCCTTGTGCTCACAGCTGGGTGCGCCGTCAAGAACAACTAGGGGCTACTATTCTGTAACTTTATGAGAACTAGGCTAAAACTCATGTAACTGTGAAAGCGTACCTCTCTAGGGCTTATTTGTGCCCTATATATAGGTGAAAACTAGGGTTTACCTCTGCGTTGCCTGCTATTATCTAGGGTTCCTTGGAGAAGGTCCTTGCGCCGCTATCTTTAGGATCTTAGCGTATCTGGCCCATGGACTTCCCTTATCTGGAGTGCAATGTATAACCTTATGGCCCCTTGGGCTCTAACTTGAGCGTTGTATTTATCGCGCCATAATACTGTTCGAGTGCCCTAATTAAACACGTGTCATGCATGCAGCCTTCCCTGGATACCTTTAGTGAGCACGTGGGCATTACCACGTGCCCTTTTGACTTGATCATTTATTCTGTGCATAGGGACCCACAGTGCCGCCACCCAACTTAGGGTTATCCCATCGTGTGGGCCCCCTCTCTGTGAAATGCTTACGTCATGCGGGTTGACTCTTCGGGCGATGTCTTACTTAGGCGATGTCTTACTTAGGCGATGGGCAATGATCCATCTTGGCGGTGACACATCTCGGCGATAACCGCTTATTTACGCTGCAGAAGGTCGCTTTTACATTCGACGACTACGTTGACTTCTTGACTACCTACCTTTCTCTTGTCCACGTCATCACACCCGATGACCTGGTCGGTACAAAGTTCTTGTGAATGCAAAAATTCTTGAAAATCACGTCAATTTTAGGATTGTATTTTTCTATTAATTTTACATTCCAGTTCAAATATTAAACATAAGTTAGTATTAATTAGTCTGAAACTACCAACAAATTACATTGTTTACTCTCTGAACAAGCTAACAAAATGACTATTTCATGAAGAAATTAAATGAACTTTAGTGTAGTTTCTTCTTATTTGTATGGTTTTTTTAATAACTTTTAGGTATACTGCAAATGCAAATTATATATATAAATTGAGATGAAAACAAGTGGGAATCATTAATGTTTTTACACACATATATAATTTATTAAAATAAAAAAAGGAAATTTAAAATAATGAAAGCTCAAACGAAATACTAACAATTAGTTATTTCATAATAGAATTTTAGAAAGTGCAAAATAAGAAGAACCATGATGAGACCAAGCTCTTTCAGCTGAGAGTTTGAGTTCTTTAGCCCTTTCCCTCATTACACAACCTTGTTTGTCATCCTTGTCCATTATCTTCCTTATTGCTTTTGCTAACTTTTCCCTTTGAACCATGTTGGTAGAGGGTGATACCTCTACTCGAATTGCATTGCCAACTTCCTCTGCAAGCATTGTAGCATTCATCATTTGGTCGGCAAAAATAGGCAATCCAATTATTGGCACCCCACATGCTACACTCTCCATCACAGAGTTCCATCCACAGTGTGACACAAAACCACCAATGGATGGATGCTTCAAAATGTCCAGTTGTGGGGCCCAATCAGTGATCACAATCCCATTGCTCTGTATGCGATGAAACTCATCAGGAAACAAATTTGATTTCTCAACATTAGACACCACCCCACTTCCAGTTCCACTTCTCTCCCCTGCAAAGGAAACAATATTAAACTATAACATTATTTCAGAAAAGAAAAATATTAGTTTCAGAACTCCACATTAAAAATTTACAACTTTATTAGGTCAATACAATTTTTAAATTATTTCATTTCAAAACTTTCATTAGGTCAATTTTAAAATTGTTTTATTTCAACAACTTTGATTAGCTCAATACAATTTTAAAATTGTTTTATTTTAACAAAAATATTTCTTTTTTTAATTGTAATTTGATACATAATTGTCTCATAACAAAAATAACCACATAAAAATATTTGAAAATTAAATGTTTCAATGTTTTATAAGTATAATGATTAAAATTGTCAATTAATAATTCCATTTTTATTCAAACTTCAAAAGTTTTATACTTATGTCTTGAAGGGTTTTCTCTCTATTTCTACATACTCAACATTTTAGTTCCACACTCTTAATATATGGGTCCTGAAAATCAGTGATTAAAAAACTACATATTTAAAAAATTGAAATGAGTGATGGTAGTTTTAACCACAGCAATATAAATTAAAACAAAAATTATTTATAGAAAGTCAAAGTTGAAGATATTATATTAAAATTCATGTGACGTTGTACGACTGACCTGCCGTGAGATAGTGATCATGGCTGGCTTTGGTAACAGGTGGACGCACAAACCAGACAAATTTGTTTCCACTTAGTTCCAACCCCAGAGACATCTCTTTGATTTCTTCACATGACATGGTGTATCCACTCCCAAATGATATATACACCACTGACTCTTCTTCTTGCTTGTTTAGCCACTCAACAATTTCACGCCTCTTTCCCTCATCACTACTCGGGCTTGGGCTTGGGCTTGGTTCCCTTACTATTGGCCCAACCGGGTACACGGGCACCTTGCTAATGCCTCCACTACCTAGTGCTTCGAGAGTCTTAGGTTCCAACTCATGAAATGTGTTCACAAAGATCCCATTAGCCAATGCTACCCCTTCACACGCGCCAATGAATTCATGGTACAACCTATGTGTCCTGTCTTTCAACATTTCGAACATGTCATGGGGATGAATGGGTTTGCAACCAGGGATTGAGATTGGTTCGATCTCATTGACATATTCTCCTTGTATTTGCTTATCCAAAGTGGGAGTGTGAAGACCAAGTGCAAGAAGCCATGCATTAGTTGGCACAAAAGCAAACATGGGTAGGTTTAGATTTTGGAGTCGAGGTAGAAGTTGGCATAAGAAGAAATCGGTGATGATGATGGTTGGGTTGAGGTTCATGGTGGAGATTGTGGACACAAAGAGGAGTGGGAGTTCATGCATTAAGACTGCTATTTTGTCTTCTGAGGAGGCATGGGGGGCAACTTTGGTGGTGAGGTCAAGTGGGGGGAGTTGGATTAGGTCAAAGAGGTTTTCCTTGATGGCTGATTGAAGAACTAGAGTTTCAGGCTTGGAGGAAGATGAGTTTTGTAATGTAGTGTAAAACAAGGTGAGCTTGGGAATGATTTTGTGAGTGACTAAACGTTTGGCTAGTTCTAGGACTGGGATCAGGTGACCCATTCCTGGTGAAGGGAGCAAAAAAGCATGATGAGTTCTTGAGATCGCCATGGATGGAGAATGGAGATTTGAGATTTGAGATGGTAAGAGGGAGAAATGAAGTCACTTTTTATTGACAATGTTCTTCCTATCTGCAATAAAAAATTGAATTAGTAACAAAAAGATTCTTTGATACTCTCCATGTTTGAAAAACTTAAATTTGAAAACTACTAAAAGTAATATAATAATATTTTACATTATAAAAAGAAAGAAATATAATTAAATTTAATAAATCGTTAAGTGAATGCATTTATTTGCAGAGTGTAAAAAATAAATATAGGTAGCTAGAGTGTTACAATCCATAAACAACTCCTAACTTGTACACATATTATAATGTTTGTCCTAACTTATACACATATTATAATATTTGTCCTAACTTATACACATATTATAATGTTTGTGGAGAGAAACACATTCATCTGTGGTTTATTATTGTAGAACTTTTTTCAATCCACAATATATAATTGAACAGGAATCCTCTTTAAAGAACTACAAATACCACTCGGAGTAATTTATTGAAGTATGTCTATACTTCAAATTTTGTTTTAAACACCTTTTTATCAAAAATATAAGTTGACAATATAATAAAAGATAGTTTTGTAATTAAATTATGTAAAATTTATTAAAATAAATTATTGGGTGATGAGCGAAAGAAGAGTTGTCAACATACAAAGAATCTATTTTTTTTTCATTCACCACTAATAGATGTCATCATTAATTTTTTTTAATTGTGATATTTTAATAAGTCACATAATTTATACAACCACATATATGATTATTTGTTAAATTTTTATTATTATTATCTAAATATAATTTATTTTATTATTAAAAGAAAATTCCTTACCGACTAATTATAGTTTCTTTTAAATATGTTGTTTTTTTTTATCTATAAAACTCAAAACACATGTTACGATTTATAACAAATAACGTATTCTCTTTACACTAGTGCAGAAATGTAAAACAACGACCCTTTATTTAGTGCGGCTTTGCGCTTAAACGCATTTGTAAAAAACGCAGTGGCATTTTTGAAATTAAATTGTTTTACAAATGCGGTTGTAGAGTAAGACCACATTTGTAAATCAATTCAAATGATTTACAAATGCGGCCTTTACTATGACCGCATTTGTAAATCAATTCAGAATGATTTAGAAATACGGTCTTTACTATGACTGGATTTGTAAATCATTCTGAATTGATTTACAAATGCGGTCTTTAATATGACCGCATTTGTAAATCATTTGAATTGATTTACAAATGCGGTCTTACTCTACAACCGCATTTGTAAAACAATTTTACCCTAAAAAATTGAAGCGCGCCACTAGTTTCACTTTCACTTTCACTTTCCTCTTCTCCGCTCTTCGTTTCAACGTTGTGCGCTCAGTTTAGTTTCTTCTCCTCTGCATTTTGTAAGTTTCAGTTTCACTCATTTGTTTTCGTTTTCGTTTTCGTTTTCGCATCATTCATTATTCACTTCGTTGCCATTGTGGCATTAGGTTACTGTTCCATTGGTGTTCGCTGGTGTTTTCCTGCTCCGCCACCGCCACAGCTTCCGTCGCCGCCTTCACCTTTGTCTTCCACTCCGATCACCATCAAGCTTCTTCACGACGGAAAGGTTGGTTTTGTATTTAATATTTATTTAATATTTTGAATTTTTATTTAATATTTTGAATTTTTATTTTTCTGTATTATAATATATATTTAATTAATAACTAATACAACTTGAAATTTATAACTAATAACTAATAATTTATATATTTCTGTGTATTTTGAATTTTTGTTTATTATAATTTATATATAATTTAATAAATTAGTTACGGAAACAATTAATTTATATATTATTATATATAAATTTGTATTATATAATTTGTATTTTCTTAAATTTATATTATATATATATATTTAGTTAGTTGTTAATTACATTTTAATAAAAGTTTTATGCTATGTTAGTTATTGTTACTTTTAGAATAGAATTATCGTGTTTGGATTGAGTCCGAGGGTGTTCGACCCTCGGCAAATGTGTGAGATAGAATATAATACTAATTATTAGAAAATCCTAACTATTCCAGAATATATAATGGATCGAGGTTGGATTAATGTTGTTCGTATAAGTGATGAGTACGAAAGGGGAGTAGAGGAATTTATACAATTTGCGCAGCGTAACGCGATTATTAGTGGTCATGATGGAGCAAAGATCAGGTGTCCGTGCGTTAACTATTTGAATGGAAGGATACTGGATGTGAATATCATGAGGGAACACCTGCTATGTGATGGGTTTCTTCGATCTTATACAACTTGGACATGGCATGGTGAATTATTAAATTTACCACGTGTTTCCGTAACTGAAGAATATGTGGGTTCTACCATGGATGAAGCAGTACACGATGATGGAGATGATGATCGATTGAAGGACATGATTCGTGATGTGGGAGCTGAGTGTTTTGCAAAAGCGCATGGATATGAAAGTATGTCAAAAGATGCAGAGACTCCTTTGTATCCTGGATCAACTAACTTCACACGGTTGTCGGCGGTGTTAAGATTGATGAATTTGAAGGCAATAAACGGATGGACTGATAAAATCTTCACGGAATTGCTCCAGCTGTTGAAGGATATGCTTCTAGAGGGAAATAGTCTACCTAATCGTAATTACGAGGCCAAAAAGATTCTTTGTCCAATGGGTATGGAGTACAAAAAGATACATGCATGTCCTAATGATTGTATATTATACCAGAAAGATTTTGAATTGTTGAAAAGTTGTCCGAGGTGTGGGTTATCATGTTATAAGTTGAAACAAAAAGATGATGATTCTATTGATGACATGGAAAAGCATGGACCCCCAATGAAGGTTATGTGGTATCTTCCCATCATTCTAAGGATGAAGCGTTTGTTTGCAAACCCAGACGATGCTAAGAATCTTAGATGGCATGCAGATGAGAGGAAATGTGATGACATGTATCGACATCCAGCTGATTCTATTCAATGGAATAAATTTGATGATGACTTTCCAGAATTTGGTAAAGAATCAAGAAATATCCGACTTGGTTTAGCTACAGACGGAATGAATCCGTTTGGTAATATGAGTACAAATCACAGTTCATGGCCTGTATTACTAGTTATTTACAACTTACCTCCTGGATTGTGCATGAAGCGAAAATACATGATGTTGTCTATGATGATATCCGGTCCGAAACAACTAGGGAATGATATTGATGTTTATCTAAGTCCCCTAATTGAAGATTTGAAGTTAATGTGGGACCAGGGTGTTGAAGTATTTGACGAATTTGCTAATGAAACTTTCAAGCTTCATGCCATGTTATTTTGCACCATCAATGACTTTCCGACATATGGTAACTTATCAGGTTATAGTGTTAAGGGTCACAAAGCGTGTCCAATATGCGAAGAAGACACTGCTTCTCAACAATTGAAACATGGAAGGAAAACAGTATATCTTCGGCATCAGAGGTTTCTTAGAAGTCATCATCCTTACCGGAGGTTGAAAAAAGCCTTTAATGGACACCAAGAGGGTAGTGGTCCACCAACTCCATTAACCGGTGTTGAGGTTTACGAAAAGGTAAATAACATAGACCATACCTTCGGTAAGTAAAAAAAAAAAGTCATCTATGACAAATATTTGGAAGAAGAAATCAATCTTCTTTGATCTTCCGTATTGGTCGAGGTTAGAAGTCAGACATTGTATAGATGTAATGCATGTTGAGAAGAATGTGTGTGATAGCTTAATTGGTACACTTCTTAACATTAACGGGAAGACGAAGGATGGTCTAAATGCTCGTTTAGATTTGATTGAGATGAACATACGCGACGAGTTGGCACCCATAGAAATGGGTAAGCGTACATATTTGCCCCCAACCTGTTACACAATGTCAAAAGATGAAAAAATTAGTTTTTTTCAATGTCTAAAAGGTGTGAAAGTGCCACAAGGACATTCCTCAAATGTGAAGAGCCTAGTGTCAATGCAAGATTTGAAGTTAATTGGGTTGAAGTCACATGATTGTCACATCTTGATGCAACAGTTGTTGCCGGTAGCTATCCGTGGGATCTTACCAAAAAATGTTAGACATACCATAACCCGTTTGTGCTCATTCTTCTCTTCCATCTGTTGTAAAGTCATTGATCCCTCAAAACTAGATGAACTTCAAAATGAAATTGTTGTTATCTTGTGTGAATTGGAGATGTTTTTTCCTCCGTCTTTTTTTGACATCATGGTTCATCTAGTTGTGCATCTGGTAAGAGAGGTTAGATTGTGTGGACCAGTATACTTAAGATGGATGTATCCTGTTGAGCGGTATATGAAAATTTTGAAAGGTTATGTGAAAAATCATTATCGTCCAGAGGCTTCAATGATTGAAAGGTACATAGCTAAAGAAAGTATTGAATTTTGTTCAGAGTACATGACAAAAGCAAATCCAATAGGTGTTCCAGCTAATTCATGGCACCACAGGCGTTCTACAAGTAAATGTTTGCGTGGTGTGAATATTGTAAGCAAATCTCGATCAGAAGTCTTGCAAGCACATTTGTACATATTGAATAATACAGATGAAGTTGTACCATACATAGAAGCTCATAAAGCCATTGTGAAGGGAAATAAACCAAGACAAGCAGAGAAATGGGTCTTGATGGAACATAATAGAACTTTCATGCCTTGGTTTAAAGACGAGGTGTTCAAGGATTCAACGGCATCAGAGACCTTGACCTGGTTGGCTGCTGGATTGAAGTTTGATGTCATCTCATGTACAGCGTACGAAGTGAATAATTGTACATTTTACACGAAGTCCATGGATGAAAAGAGTACAATTCAAAATTTTGGTGGTACTCTTAAAGCCGAGTCAATGCAGTTTTCGACTTTGAAAGATACAAATCCAGTACTTGGATCAATGTCATACTATGGGTTTATAGAAGAGATATGGGAGATTGACTACACTAAGTTTTCCGTTCCAGTTTTCAAGTGTAAATGGGCTGACAATAAAAGTGGGGTTAAAATTGATGATTCAGGATTCACACTAGTGGACTTTCGAAAGATAGGGTATCGAGATGAGCCATTTATAATGGTTCAACAAGCATCTCAAGTTTTCTACGTGAAAGATCCTACGTCAGAACATTGGTATGTCGTTTTACACGGCAAAAAGCAAGGGGAGACCATAGATGATATTGAAAATGGTGACCCCTGTTCATTCACACCAAAGATAATTAATAAAGATGACGATGTAGTTGATGATGTACATGCAACCCGTAAAGACCACAGTGAAGGAATTTACATATGAACTTTCAACCTCCATGCAACCTGTAAATAAGCATTTTTTATTTACATTTTTATGTATTATTTTTATAAGATTTTAATTCGATGCAGATTAACTAATGTTTGTTACCTAATCTTTTTAACAGAGACATGGATGACGATCAGACCCCAATCAAACCTCGATCCGGACGAGGAAGCAGATGACCTACTAGATTGAAGCGTCTCGCATTGAGACGTGCTGCTGGTGAGAAGACACGTGTTGACATTGACATCAACATTGGAGTGGCTTTTGGTCCTAAGGCAGATGAGTTTATAAGCTATCTTGGAGTTGTTTTTCGTGAGAGGCTCTCCATTCTGATTAATTCATGGGATGAGGTGTCAGAGGTCGACCGTAACATGATCTGGGAGGATGTTCTGGTAAGCTTTACATTTTGATATAATGCTTTTTAATATTCATTGATTAATTTTAATTTGCTGATGTTATTTTGCAGGCAAACTTTGAAATTCCTGATGTGGAACCACTTCGATCAAAGATTATATCCAATATCAGACTCAAATTTCGTACCTTTAAGTCAATACTGACTTCGAGATACATTTTTGGCAACTTTAAAGACAAAAATCCATGTTTAAAGTACCAACATATTGATGAAGAGACATGACGTCTTTTTAGAGAAAACCGTGAAAATGAGGCTTAGATGGTAAGTGAAGTAACATTTTTGTTTATATAACATTAATAAGTTTATCTTATTTACTTCAGTTTGTTTATTTCAATTATGACAGGATCGTCGGAAGAAAGCTCAAGAGATAGCTTTGAAGAATCTTACCCCGCACGTTATGTCTCGTTCGGGGTATCGAAAACTTGAGCAAATACTGATGGTGGAAAAGGAGAAATCTCAACAGGGGACGTTGTCTGAGAATGTGGAAACAGGGGTCACTTTTCCTCCATCACCACCTTTTCGCCATGTAAAATGGAAGAGGGCCCGAATTAAAAAGTCGGGTGCACCAAGTTCTGAGCAATCCAGGGTTATCATCGAAAAAATTGTAAGTAATTTTTGTTATTTTCATTTTTTTTAAAGCATTAATTATATTAATGATTGAAAATATGATTTTTGTGTACTCTTGCAGGATTCCTTGGAAATCGACGGTAAATTTGTTGCTGAAGGTCGTCACGATATCCTGGTTGAAGCAATTGGACGACCTGAGCACTCTGGTCGTGTTCGTGCAGCTGGACAAGGGGTCGGAATTAAACTATATTTTGGAGTTTCAGAACGACAGCCATCCTCCTCCTCCAAAGAGAACGAAACTCAAATGAAGACTAAGATACGTGAAGAAATAATGGAGGAGATGAGAAAGGAGACTGATTTGATGTGGCTGGAGATGAAAAAGGAGAATGATCGAATGCAACAAGAGTTTCTATCGCAACAAGTTTGTGCTGAGCCGATTGAACCCCTTGTTAGTCCCACTCCCAAGAGCACAAAGGGGAGTTGTGCGGCTCCTCCAACATCAGGGGATGATATCAATGGGCAGACGGAGGATTGTGAGCTACTGGTAGTGGGCGGCAAACTTCCTCGGGTGGTGGCACTTGGAAAAGTCTATAAAAACGCCACCACCTTACATAACGTTCCTCTCTCCCCTGATGTGGCAAAGGTAACAGTTGAAAAAGTACGATTTCCTGATGCTCGTGTTCCACTACCTTCAGATGAGGTAACCACTGTGGCCGATGAATTTCAGACATTCGTTGCCTGGCCCAGAGAGCTCATTCGATCTATGCCCGAACCTCATGTAATAATTTCATTTTATTATATTATTTTTTATTTATATTTATATATTACATATAATTTAATACAAATGTTGTTTATCTTGTAGAAACCTTTTCAGCCACCAAGTCCGGAAAAGAAGCGTGAGGTTCCAGTTGACGATCCTATAGCTTCCCTACGTCTCATTGCTAGTCAGATTGACAATGATCCTTTTCCAGTTCCGTGGGATAATACATTTTTTCAAATAAACATTGAACTGCCACTAATGATTTACAACACAGATTTATCAGAATTTATATCTGAGAAACAGGAGCTCAATATAAGTATAATTCAATTTTTTATGATGTAAGTATCTTTACCTATTATTCAATTTACTTTATGTTAAATTATTATTGATTATGCTTTAACTAAAAACTTGTAGGTTTTTGCATAGAGTCTGTATCACTGAGGGGAAGGAAAATATGTATGGATTCTTAGATCCTGCATATACTAATCCCGTTGGACCAAACTCATATGAGACTCAAGCATACATCACTAACACCCTGGAAAAAGAGGGAAAACAAATTTATTTATGCCCTTATATTAATGAGTAAGTTTAATTATATGTCATCAATTATTATCATTTCATGTTTTAAATATTTACTAACTCTTTTCATTGATGATATAGGCATCATTGGCAGTTACTTGTCTTATCAATGGTTGATAAGACTGCTGTGTGGTTCTGTTCCCTACACAAGAAGATTCCCACAAAATTTAAGGATATCATTGATACGTAAGTACATTATAAACTGAACTTTGTATATGTTACTAATTAACCATCTACTAACGAGGTTTTTTGTATTAACCAGTTCATGGCGTGAATATAACATCCTAAAAGGTCGATCAAATTCAAATAATTTGAACTGGATAAGAATAAAGGTTTGTAATTTTTTTCTTTCTCTATTATCATTGTTTATCAATATACTAACATATTACTTTTTATTGAATTATAGTGTAATAAACAACCAGGAAGCTATGAGTGTGGCTATTATATTATGCAATGGATGATTACCATTATAAGACTAGGTGTTAAAACTGGTTGGAAAGAGGTACTATATATGTTAAATCATTTTTATAATTCTTGAACATATATATATCTAAAAACTAATTTATGTCAACTTTGCAATGCAGTTATTCACAGAAGAAACACCAATGAATGAGGAAGGCATTTCATATGTTACAGATTCTTGGTCCACATATTTCATAAATTTTTATAACTCTAGCATAGGTAAACAATAGTGGTTTTATTATATGTAATTTGATTACTTGTAAATGTACATTTTGATGATTTGAATTGATTACTATATTTCTGTATTTGTCTGGCTGGGTTTGATTATTATGCAGGTTATTAAATTATATGGTTTATGCACAATACAAACTGCACTTTAAAAAAAAAAACCACTATTTACAAATGTGGTCATTTACCAAGACCGCATTTGTAAATGTGATTTATGAATGCGGTTCTTACCAATACCGCATTCGTAAATCCTAAACCCCTAACCTTCATCCCTCATTCAGAATAATATACAAATGCGGTTATTTTAAGTAACCGCATTTGTAAATATGATTTATGAATGCGGTCCTATGACTGCATTTGTAAATGCCCGATTTACGAATGCGTGCTTATCAAATTCGGTTCTATGACCGCATTTGTAAATATAAAATAGCCGCATTTGTTTTACATTTCTGCACTGGTGTTAACCAAGTTACTTAAATCTCTCTTTATTGTAATTGATTAGTTTCTTACTTGAAAGCATGTGTAATTAATTAGTACTTTAATAATGTAATATATAGTTGTATTTATTTTTCATTCTACTATTTTATTTCTTTTGTTTCATTTTATTTCATTATTAATAAACTATTTTATTTTATTTTAAAATGATCAAATTTGCTTTTTTATTTCAAATTTACTATTTTTTTATCGACTTGGAAAAATAAATAAATGAAAATATTTAATGTATATTTCAATCTTTATTAAAAGAATAATTACCTAGTAACCCTACAAAAACATTTTCCAATAGCATACACACTCCCTATTATCCACATGATCAAAAAAGCCTAAACAGTTTTTTAAAAACCTTACTGAAACTAGGTAAAAGAACCAGTCAGAGCTGTACAATAAAAATTAAGCCAGTAAACCAAAAATGAAACCAACAGGTAAAGGAAAGGTGTTCAAAGTTCCTCCAATTGAAGCAAAGAATAGAGAGGTTTATATTCTACATCATACTGCTTGGTACAATCATATTGAAGTGTTGCACCAACATCATAATGATCTGAATTGCTTCACTAATAGGGGGAAGAATTGCTTTCGTAACCATTTAGTATAGAAAAAGAGTTAAAACAATCTTCGGAAGCCAAGTAGAAGCACACAACAACATAAGCACAACCAGAGAGAAACACTACAATGCAGATTTAGTTGTAGTAGAAAAACATAGTCTCTTTTACCTATATTTACTATTTAATTGTTTCCAACCAAATCATAGGGCATAAAATCCAATTTGAATAGGAGAACGTAATATGAGAAGCTTTTGTTTTTCATCCAAATCCAAGTTTTAAGTTGGGTCATGTGGAATATTTCATAAACATTAATTTTCTCTTGTTTAAAAACTACTTTGTGTCTATGATTCAAATACTCACACCATTGTTACCCACAAATCCTTCCAGCTTAGTGTTCTTTTTATTAACACCAAATAGATGATATTGTTCATAATTATAACATTACATTTTGCTGGACAAATATAATACCCACCCACCTCCAACATGCATCCCAATCTATTGAAGTAGCTTGCATGATAAAAATAGATGTTTCACAATTTCCTGAGAATGTTGCCATAAAGGACATATTAGGGAAATACCTCTACTGATTAAATTAATTCTTCTTGGACATTTATCTAATAAGATCCTCCAAGCAAGAATTTGAGCATTACGAAAAACTTTTATAGACCAAAAAAATGCCTAAAAAATTGTTATGACGAACATTGCTCCTAGAAAAATCTAACTGAATAATAGTAATTTTTTACTCAACCAAAATCATATGTATTTTGTAATCCCCTATGCAATCAAACATTACTTATTAAATTTTCCATTCTAAAATACTCAATTAAACTTATCCCTTCTACATTGTAAATTTCACTTGCAACTTGTAAATGTCCAGTTTCCAACCTTCCGTAGAGTTTGAGTTTTTTATCAGCTTCCGTACAGTTTGATATTGATTTAAAGAGATGGAATAGAGTTTAGGAATGTTTAAGACTATTTTCACCGATCTATATCTCCATTTAGAATAATACAAAACTACATAAAAATTAAAGAGTGAAATTGTATATAGTAAATAAATGATTGGTCATAAAGTAATTAAACCTAATAAACAGGTTAAATTATTACGTTAAATTATAATTTTTGATTTTTTTAATATTTTATTCTTGATTTTGGTCATGTGACTTTAGTTTTTATATTTTAAAAAGTCAGTAATTTTCTAATTCTCAATTTTGTATAAGCATATACTTTTACTATAAAAATATTTTTAACCAATTAAATTTTAAACTAACATCTTCATTTAAATTATGACAAAAATATAAGTAAATTAAATTAAATTAATGTGTTTAAAACTAAAACAGTGTTGTGTATGATAACTAAAATTCTATGAACACCTTTTTTAGAAATATATAAGTAAATAAAGAAGAAAAGTTTATGAATAAATTATAACTACATCATTCCGACAAACATCATCTCTCAAGTATACATTTTTCTATACTATTTCTACATTTATCCACTTACTAGTCATTTGTTTCAGTCGAGTACATTCTTGAGTTTGCAACAACGAGTTAAGCGAGATAACCTGATTAGATTTTTAATCTGGATAAGTTTTATTTTTCGTAGACAGTTTTTTTTATCACCAATAAACAATAAATAAATGAGAACTAATTCAGGGATGATTCAACCCTTATACAAAATTTCACAATATCTCACAATAACCAACTTTTAACTAGAACCGTCTACCTAACTGACGAAAGCACTAACTAAACTAACACATAAAAACTTAAAGGAACCATCCTCAAGCACGCCGAAGGTTCCAAACACCAATCAGAATAGGAAAATGAAGCAGAACAAGATTTTGCGGAAATTCAAGACCAAACCTTTACTTGCACAATTGCAAACACTTCTGACATATCAGCCACACCCCTTTTGAAAATGATAAGGTTTCTGTGATTCCAGATTTCACTCACAACCCCCACCCAAATTGTACTCCACACAATGTTAACTGAGTCTGAAGACTGACTCATCCAGAAATGAGCAAAGTTGGACATAGGATCAATGTGAGATACAAACGACACTCCAAGCCACTTATAGCAAAAACACCAAACTCGCCAAGCAAAACAACAATCGAAAAACATATGGTGGTAAGACTCTTCCTCCTTCCCACACAGACAACACAAAGCGTTTTCAATCATCCCCCCTCGCCTTTCCAGATTGACCCTAGTAGCGATCTTATTCTCCAGAACCCTCCAAGTAGTAAATAAAGAAGAAGGCATGACTTTACACCTCCACAACTTACTGAAAACCGGAAAACCTTCCACCTCACTATCCCTCCTAACATGCATATAAGAAGAATTAACTGAAAACTTCTGAAGACCCCTGACCTTCCAAACCCAACTATCTGCCTCTCCCAAAATCAGCCTAACACCTTGCAAAACCTGCCAAAACTGATCCACCAAAGGCTTCTCCCATTCTAAAAAAGGTCTTCGCCAGACTAAATGTCAAACCCAAACACCATTAGACCAAGATCCAAGCTCTGCCACCTTTGCCTCTTTGGCCAAACACAGAGAGAATAGTCTCGGAAAGGCTCTCTTCAACGCATCGCAACCCAACCAATTATCCTCCCGGAAGGAAATATCCTTTCCATCACCAACTTTCCAATTGAACCCATCTTCAAAACTTCTTCCCCAACCCTGTGAGGCCCACACTTCTTTCAAATCCTTCCACCAAAGAGAGCTTCTACGACTTTTTCTTTCCTCTCTCAAGCACCTCCAACCACATATTTTGAAACCAGAATCTCCTTCTAAAGACCACCCTTATCCGTACCCAACCTCCAGATCCACTTTCCTAACAAAGCCAAGTTAAAAATCTTTAAATCATAATACCAAGCCCGCCAAAATCGCGAGGCTTACATACCTTTTGGCAAGAAGCCCAAGTGATCTTCCTTCCTTCAGATCCCCACCTCTAGAGAAAATTCCTTTGAATCCTAACTAATTTATCTACCACCCCAATCTTTTTTCTTGTATTTTTGGGAAAAACTTTGAGTGGCTTAATAATCTAGAAAAGAAATGTGTGATAATATTGATGACTTTTTACGGCAAGTGCACCGCTTTGTCAGAAGTAATAATGTGTCCCTAAGGATGAATATCGAGTCCACAAGGAACAATTGAATATTCAAGTAAACACTTCTCTAAATAATAAACAAAGTAATAAAAAATTGTTGAGAGTTGTTATGATAGCAAGAATTAACAAGAAAACAAGTCAAAGAGTTTGTTGCTTCAAATGGAAAATTAGGGATTGGGTTTCATCTTTCTCACTCTTTTGTATTTTGATTAGCATGACAACATTGTGCCCTTTGATTGATATTGATGCCTTATAAAAATCATTTATATAGATTCCTCGCATATAAAATTATTAAGATGATTCCTAAATATCGATTCCTCGCATATTTATAAAAGTAAACTTATCTTTCAAGATTAGACGTTAATAGCAATTAACATTTCAAGTCTATTCCTAGCACTCAAATATGTTAAGTATTATTGTTTAGGTTAGAACCCTAAAAATACTTTCTAGTCAAATTTAAGATTCTAGATCAAGAATTAGAAGCAAACAAAAAATACCAATAATCGATCAAGAACATAATATTATGTTACGATATCACCTCAATAAATAAGAGTTTGAACAGATTACTCCCAATCCCAAAGGTTAGAATTAGCCACACATCTTATAACACCTTCGATTCTCCAATTGAGTTAATTCACTCAATGGTGTTTTCCTCTCAATCTCGCACACTAGGGTTAAGTCTCAAATCCCCTATTTAACCTAATTTGCTAGGGTTAGGTGACTTCACACGTCGCGCTAACGGGCTTGTTGATTAAAACATAAAATGGCCCAATGTTTCTGCCGCTTTCTTGCTCAAACGAGATGTAGCTTGCTCAAGCAAGAAAGGCGACGATTTTTGACATTGCCACTAGAGCATTCTCGCTCAAGCGAGAATGGGCTCACTTAAGCAAGTTGCTCTGCTGTTGAGTTGGGGTTTTTGTGCGTTCCAGGGCCTTCCTGCTTTCATCTTGTAGCTTATATTATTCCTTTTTAGCCCAGTCATTTCCATTCTTCCCTAGAAATATGAAATTAATACCAAATTTGGGAATAAAATGCTCTTATTCAAATAAAGATAAAAAAATATGTAAAAAGATATAAATTCATAAATTAAGGATTATTTTATATGTATTTTAGCAATTAATACTCATAAGTGCCTATATTTTAATATGAAATATTACTGATATTAGAGATTTTCCAAATATCTGATAAAGAGGAGATATTGGGTTGTGTAGAATTAGAACTCTGTACAAGGTAAATGCCTAATTTCAGTAATATTTCATATTAAAATATAGGCACTTGTGAGTATTATTTGCTGAAATATATATAAAATAATCTCTAATTTATAAATTTATACCTTTTTACATTTTTTTATGATCTTTATTTGAATAAGAGCATTTTATTCCAAATTTGGTGTTAATTTCAGGTTTATAGGGAAGAATGGAGATTTGGACTAAAGAGGAATGATATAAGCTAAAAGGAGAGAGATAGAAGGCTTAGAACGCACAAAAAGAACAAAAAAAAAAAATCCAACTTAGCAGCGGAGTATCTCGCTCAAGCGAGATATTCATGCTTGAGCGAGAATGCTCTCGTAAAGTTTTCGAAAAATGACGCCTTTCTCGCTCAAGCAAGAATTCTTCGCTAAAGCGAGAATGCGTCAGACAAATTGGGCTATTTTTATGTTTTATAAGGAAACCCATCAACGCAACATAGGAATACCATTGAGTGATTTGTAACCAATTGGGAGAATGTAAGGTGTTAGAAGTATGTGTGGCTAGTTCTATCCTTTGGAATTGGGAGTAATTTGTTCGAACTCTTATGTATTGATGTGATATTTGTTGAACATGATGTTGAACATGGGAGCTTTGATATTTCAAATCCATGATAAAGCTTGAAATTGTGTTGCTTTTTATTTTGGGTTTAGTCTAGGGTGTTTAGAATCTTTGTAAGATCTTTCCTAGTCCCTTGCCCAAGCTTGATCAATTTGTTTTGTTAAAGAAAAGTGTTTTTCTAAGCAAAGAGTAAAACAACAGGTTGAATTATCGAAATAATCGGTTGTTTGTCACTTGTTTTGTTTAAAGGTTTTAAAACTATTTTTGACTTGGTTATGTATCTGCCTAACCAATTCAACCGGTTAAAATGAATTTTCAACCGGTTGATTGTAACATTTCATAATAGCTTTTTGAAAACCTGTTAATTTGTTTTGGATGTGAATCAAAACTGTTTGGGAATAAATGCTGCCTAGAACGACTAGTTTAGTGTGCTATAAATATAGCCTTTATTTCAAAACAAAATAAACAAGTTTTATATCAAACAAAGTGAGATTGAGATTGATTTGAAAGAAGTTTTTCAAAAGTTTTGCAAGATTGTTGTTTAGCTGTGCACTAGTACAAGGTCTGATCATAGAAGCTTCTTGGTTTTTGTAATCTTAGGTGTTTTATATTCCTTTCATGATTCTTGTAATAATACTTTCATAAACTTGTAAGTGTGTGTGAAATCTTGTAAAGTCAGAGAGTGTTCTAACTTGAGGTTTGTGGTTGCAAAGAGGGTGAGTGGGTCTTGTGGTTTTCAAGGCCACCTCTTTGTGGTTGTGTTATTGTAATCTGTGAGTGATTAGTAGTGGAACCCAATGGTTGTTCTGGGAACTGGATGTAACTTAAGGTTGAGTGAACCAGTATAAAATTGGCTTTGTAAATCTCTTGCTCTCATTCCTTATAACTGTTTGTTTTAATTTTGCTTTTGCTACTACTATAAACAACCGGTTAAAACGTATTTTCAACTGATTGAAATTCTACAAACAACTTCTTAATCATTGTCTGATTGCTTTCCTTGATTGCTTTATCTGTGAATTGTGTTAAAGCGTCATTCCTAATCAATCTTTGTGAAAATCTTTGATAAACAATTCACCCCGCTCTTGTTTAAGCCATCAATTCTTACAATATTTAAATATGATATAACATTATGTTCTTGATTGAGTATTGGTATTGTTGTTTTGCTTCTAAATAGTTGTGACATGTTTGAGAATCTTAAATCTGACTGAAAAGTATTTTTAAGGTTCTGACCTAAACAACACTTAACATATTTGAGTGTTAGGAATAAACTTGAAATGTTAATTGCTATTAACATCTGAGCGTGAGGAATCAATATTTAGGGAACATTCTTAATAATTTTTTTATATACGAGGAATCGATATGAATGACTTTTTTACGGGCATCGATTTCAATCAATGAACATAATGTTAACATGCTAATCAAAATACATAAGAGTGAGAAAGATGAAACCTAATCCTTATTTTTCCAAATTGAAGCAACCAATTCTTTGTTTGTTTTCTTATTGATCATCGCCAACATAGCATTTTCAACATACTTTTATTGTTCTGTTTTATATTTAGTGAATATTGCACTTGATAATTCAAATGTTCCTTGTGGGATCGATATCCCTCCTTAGGGACAAATTATTACTTCTGACAACGCGATACACTTGCTGTAAAAAGTCATCAATACACTTTGTCAACTTTTTTGGACAGTTAAGAGATCCCAGAGTTATTTTACTTATTAGATAAGCTACCTTCCAAAATAAGAGAAACTAATTTAGTTACATTTATTTTCTTTTTCATTTGATTTAGATGTATGAGAATATGCTATTGTTATACAATAAAGTGAAGATATTTAAAGTTAGTAACTATGTAGCGTTATTGTTAGATTAGGGTGTTTCAATTGAGTTGAAAGTTAGTTATAACAACCATTCAAATGTACATTGGTTTATTTTGGATGATTATGTAATTGGTTTAATGGTAATTCCAAACATTATAAATTGGAATTTTTGTTGTTTTGGGCATATATAGCTTGACCAATTGGTTGTCACTTAAGAGACACTTAAGTAGTGAGTAATCATTACATGCATAAATCAAGTCACTCAAACATTAGTATGGACGCTTAAGAGATAATTCATATTGCCAAACGATGACTTGTGATTTGAATGAGATAGACATCGAGACAATTCTCTTTCCTTTAGAATACTCACTACTCAAGTGACAAGGATCAATAAAGCAACAAATGGTTGTTCAAGCAAAAAGTGATTCTCTAGTCTTTAAGAGGTGATGCGCATAATGTTTCTAGAACTTGTTGAAATGTCAACAAGTTCCCTAGCTCATGCATAGTGTGATGCTTAAGCGATATAAGGGCAGAGATGCTTTCTCAGGTGATAAGTGAATGCTCATGTGAGAGAGATGTCAAACTAATTCTTTCTCCTTTGTGGCTACTATTACTCAAGTGACATGCACTTGATGAATACATGTTTTGAATTAAAACATATATGTGTAGATGTAATGAGATGCTAATTATGTGATGAGATATGAGATATGCATGTTATATATGTGATTATATGATCCTTCAATATTTTTTTCTCTCTGTCACCAAAAAACAACTCAAATACACAAGAACACACCTAAGACTCATGATACCACATGATATGAACCCACTATGAGTTGGAACATGAATAGGCACCTTTAGAATTGGATCAAGATTCTTTACCCTTTCAAGAACTATTCAAGAACACATGAACCAAGCCAAACTCACATAGAAACCCATTTTTAAACATATGAACCGAATGAAACAAGGGTAGGAGGTAATTGCACCGATTGAAACTTTACTAAACACAATTAAATCCACAAGAAAAACAAACCAAGAAAAACTACCAAACATAAACAGAAACCAAACTAGTTCTACCGATTGAAACAACAAGAAACATTAAAGACGTGTTTTAGAGTTTGATATGGAATGGGTATGGAAGGAGAAGATGGAAAGGAAAAGGAAACTTATGTGGTTGAAGCTCTTGGAATTGTGCATGCCACTTGAAGGATGGGTTGGCTTCAAGATGAGTGTTGCCGCCACTTGAGAGCCCAAGAGATCTCCCAAGATAAGACTAGAAGAGGAGAAGATACAAGCCTCTCACACTCACTCACCAATTTGGTAGAGGTTCTTTACTCTCAAAAATCAACTTTAAACTTATCATTTCAAAGAGCCATGCCACCCCTTTTATAATAGAGAGGGTCGGTCCAAGTTAAAAGGAATAAAAGAAGCTTGAAAGGTCATTCTTCTAGTCCCTTCTCAAACTAGTGCCTAAAGAGAAGGAATTAGAAGAATCACTTCTTCTAGCTTCTTCCTACAAACTAGCACCTAAGGTACTTTACAATAGAGGTGTCTTTTTGGTTTCCCTCTTTAGTACCTTCCTAAACACTACTCCTATATGTTTTCAACTTTATACAAGGGTAATCATAAAAAGGGAAAACATTTGAAGCCTATTACCCAAAACTTTAGCTTTGCTCCTTGTAATCCTTGGAGGTATGAAGGATGATGAGCTAATTTGTCTTTGAGAATTTTGAACTTGAGCCTCATTCTCTTCTACTTGATCTCCATCAGTCAGCATTGGGAAAAAATGTTTTTAATTTCTAGGTCCTGATTTGTAATTTTGTTCAAACCCAGTGATATCTGTGGTCAATATTGTATTAATTACATGTTTGGATACAATTTGCCTTTGCTATAACTGCTCTTAATAAATCATATTCTTCTTATCTTGGAAATTAAAGTTGCTTTTAAAGTTTGGTCAAATCAACATGTGAGTATCTGTACTTTCTGTTTGACTGACCAAAACAACTTTATGGTTCAAATTTGATTTGTTTTTCTGTTTTGAAAACAACCCACATAATGCCAACTTTGACCAAGAGTTATGGCTATATAAGGATTGCAATAAGCTGTTGTTTTTCACACAAACAATCTGTTGTTCTTTTTTTTCCTCTACTCTAAAGTTTTCTTTGCAGTGTGCAAAAGTTCCTCTCTGAATTAAGCTGTACCGTACGGTCCTCGGGCGTTGACCAAAGTCAACATGGTGGAACCCGGAGCGAGGAATCCACTAGAAGTACTGCAAAGCAAGAGAGGGAGTTTCTTTAAGGTTCACGACCTCGGGCGTTGACCGGCCTCGGGCGTCTCCAGGATTAGCATAATAAAGGCGTTTGAGGCGGTTTTGTAAGCCAGGAAGGTGTTCCCTCCAGATACCCACGGGTAAGGATAACTACGGAGGAGGCATCACGATAGGGGCGTGGACGCCTTGGGCCTCGGCACCCCAAACAGTAATAATAGATAAAGAGAGGTGGTTTTCAAGCCACACCCCCAGTTCCAGCAGGGAGAGACCCAACTCACGAGGGATCCGTACATGAGGTGTGGGAACGCGACAGTACGCGCCACCGTCGGAAAGCCACTGGGACAAAGATGACCTATGGGAGGGTCACGTCCCAGAGGGTGATCTGTATGCATGGCACGTGAGGAAGGCGAGGTACTCCCAGGGCGAATGACTCGGAGATTGGGCGCATGAGTTGGCACCCAAGCAGTCACCCCCGCGCAGGTACGCTTCGACGGGGCAACCTTACACACAGAGGGCCCTAAGACTGGGAACAATGTTGTTAAGGAGCGCCCACATAATATGCAAGTTTCAGGCTGACACATGGACATGAACACCAAGAAGGTATATAAGGTTTATGGGAAACAGAATAAGGTACATTTTTTACAGATTCTAAGTTTGAGAGCATTGAGAGTTACGCATTTCTCTGAACATTGACCTTACGGTGTTCTGTGACGAGAGGTGTTTGGTGTTTCCTGTCCAGTAGCTGACTTGATCGTCAGAGTGCAAACGGCCGCGAGGGCGCCATTTGTCTCTCTATTTCAGGTGTTAGTAGCGGAGGAAGAACAACGTGGGAATAGAAGCAAAGGCGTTCGTGAAGCGAAGCTCGTAGAGACGTGCGAAGGTGTCCAAGGCAAAGCGGCAGGAACATAAGCTATGGCCAAAACTCCTCCATCTGCTAAAAGGATGAAAACCAGGGTTGTTAGAAGTGGTGGGAAGCTTGAAGGATGGTTCTCTGGAGAATCTGAATTGATTAACAAATACCTACATGAAACTAGTAACAAAAGTGTGAATACACCCAAGCTTGTCTGCTTTATATGGATGAAACAACAAAATCTGAATACTGTGAGGAGCCTACTCAAGGAACAAAGGCAGAAATGTATTTTATACTGACCTTGAATTCAATGGTGACTCACTTGTTTCTCATGTGAAAAGTGTAGAAATGGTCATCACAAATGATATATGGGTTGCTGTGGCTGGATTGAAATTCTATGGTATGAGAATCAACAGAGGCAATCTAGGGGTTGTTGAAGAGTTCAACAAAATGCAGTTCTACAAAAGTTGTCTCAAGAATCCCCTCTCCAAAGTGAGAAATTTTTCAGTTAGAGGGTTAAAGATTGATGAAAGGCTCACAACCTTCATTGTGTCATGTATCATCACACCAAGAGGGAGCAATCACTCCACTCTTTCTGAGGAAGACCTACTGCATCATGAATAAAGTGAAGATCAATTGGATCCACACCATCAAGGAGCATATGCAAAAATCCATAAGGTTATGTGATTTCCACTATCCCTATGCAATTTTAATCTCTAAATTTCTTCACTATTTTGCAGTGGATATAGAAGGGGAGCTAGCTGAAATTATCAAGCCCTCAAGTAAGATTAACAGTGGATCCCTAAGCAAAATGGGGTTTACTAAAATTGGTGGGAGATGGGTGAGCAAAGATGGTGATCAAGCTGGCCCAAGTGGAACGAATGATGGGGATGAACCTGAAGGTGCAGCCACTGAAGATGAACCTGCTCCTGAGACCCAAGAGGCTGGTCACAATGATGCTTACATGGGAGAAAGGATGACCACAATGCCTCCTTTTGAAAGATTGATGATCAACCGCATGGACACATTTGCTGAGAATCAAAGGAATCTCCATGATTTGTGTGAGTCAAGGTTCAATCATATGGATTCACGTTTTTCAACCCTGGATGAACAAATAAAAGAGGTTCATAATCAAATTATGGAACTACAATTTGAAAGGGAGAATGGTCCTTCCTTTTGATTTGCTTATTTAAATTTTTGAACAATATTTTTTTTTTCTTTTATGCTGTTTTTTAATCCTTCCTTTGTCTATTTGATAAGACAAATAAGGGGAGAAGTATTGGGTTTTGTAATGTTCTTATTACCTGCACTTATTATTGCTTTGAACATTGTTGCTATAACTGTTTAACTAGTTTAAATTTTAAATTTTAAAACTGTTTAAACTCTGATACAAAATTTCAACCGGTTATTCCTGCGAAATAACCGATTGTTTATCTGTGTTTGCACCTTTGTATGTCGACTGGTTTCTCATCTGATTTGGCTGATGTTCCTCTATGGAAATCACCTAGTGGGAACTAGTTTATGGTGCTTATTTGATTGGAATAGATTACCATGTGTTTCTTTGTTTGCTCATGAATGCAGGTTATACAGATTCTAAACAAGAACATTCCAAAAAGCATCCCAAGGATTTGTCTCCATCAAATAAGGGGAGATTGTTGAGCATGGGAGCTTTGATGCTTTAAATCCAAGATGAAGCTTGAAGCTGTGCTGCTTTTGGTTTAGGTTTAGATTAAAATGTTTAGAATCTATGTAAAGATCAGTTCTTAATCCTTGCACAAAGTTTGACCAATATGTTTTAAAGAAACAAAGTGTTTTTCTAAGCAAAGAGAAAAACAATCGGTTGAATTATCGAAATAATCGGTTGTTTGTCACTTAGCTGGCTTGAAGATTTTAAAATTGTTTTTGACTTGGTTATGTAACTGCCTAACCAATTCAACCGGTTAAATCGTGGTTTCAACCGATTGATTGTCGGTTTTCATAACAGTTTTTTGAAAACCTGTTATTCTGTTTTGGGTGTCATCAAAATTGTTTTGCCTCATTAAATGCTGCCTTGAACGGCTAGATTTCAAGTGCTATAAATATAGCCTTTCTTTCAAATCAAAACATAAGTTTTACAGAGTTTGAAATAGAGATTGAGATTTGTTTTTGAAAGAAGTTTTCAAAAGGTTTGCAAGATTGTTGTTAAGCTTTGCACTGGTGTAAGATCTGACCATAGGGCCTTCTGTTTTGTGTAATCTCAGGTGTTTTCTATACCTTTCAAGATTCTTGTAATTGTACTTTTATTAACTGTAAGTGTGTGTGAAATCCTACAAAGTCAGAGGGTGTTTTGACTTGAGGTGTGTGGTGTTGCAAAGAGGGTGAGTAGGTCTTGTGGTTTTCAAGTTCACCTCTTTGTGATGTGTTGGTGTAATCTGAAATTGATTACTAGTGGAACTCAAAGGTTGTTTTGAGAACTGGGTGAAGCTCATGGTTGAGTGAACCAGTATAAATCTCTCTTTGTAAATCATTCTATCTCCATCTCCTTATAACTAATTGTGTTAATTCAGTTTCTGCTTCTGGTATAATCAACTGATTAAAACGCAATTTCAATCGGTTAAAATTCTGAAAACAGTTTCTGTATCATTGGTTGATTGCTTTCCTTAATTGCTTATCTATGATTATTTGATAAAGGTTCATTCTTAGTCAATCTTTGCGAAAATCTTTGACAAACAATTCACCCCCCTCTTGTTTAAGCCATCAATTCTTACATATTCAACTATTTTTCTCTACAGAAACAACCTATTATTTTTTTTCCTATTTCAAATTAAAATCTGTAACAGTGTGTGGATTCATCAGTATCTATGGACTTTACACCACCCACTGCAAAAAGAATAAAAACCAGGGTTGTAAGAAGGGGAGGACGTTTGGAGAGCTGGTATTTTGGAGAAGGAGAACAAATAAAGAAATACCTTCATGAGACAAATAGGAAGGTAATCAATAATCCAAAGTTGATTTCCTTCAGCTGGATGAAGTAGTAAAAGCTCATGGAAGTAAGGAACTTGTTGAAGGAGCAAATGCTGAAAAGATTTATGCAAATGTATGGAAACATATATCCTGATTTCGTAAAATTCTTCTACCCAAACCTTCAATTTGTTGGTGATAATCTGTGTTCTCATGTGAAAGGGGTAGACATAGAAATTACCCATGATGTGTGGACTGCCATAACTGGGATGAAGTATACTGAACTAAGGATCAACAAAGGCAATATAAGAGTAGTTGAAGAATTCAACAAAATGTAGTTTTACAAGAGCTGTCTCAAGGATCCTCTCTCAAAGGTGAGGAATTTTTCAGTAGGAGGGCTAGAGCTAAATGTGAGTCACACTGCCTTCATCATCTCCTGGATGCTCACACCAAGGGGCAACAATCACTCCACACTTTTAGAAGAAGATCTAGTCCTCATATATTTTATTATGCACAAAGTAAAACTCAATTGGATCCATATCTTCAAGGATCATATGCAGAAATCTAAAAGGTTAAGTGATTATCACTACCCTTATGCTATTTTGATTTCTAAGTTTTTAAATTATTTTGAAGTGGACTTGGAAGATGAGCTGTCTGAAATTGTGAATCCCTCAAGTGAAATCAACAATGGTTCCCTAAGTAAGATGGAGTTTACCAAAGTTAATGGCAAATGGATTAGATTAGCAAAGGAGGAGACCAAAATGGATCATCAAGTGGAGCACAAGTTGAGGAAGAAAATGAAGATGCTTCCATTGGAAATGAAGAAACAATTGAAACTTTTGAAGCTGGACCAAGTGTTGCCACTGAACATGAAAGGATTACATCCATGACCCCATTTGAAAGGCTTATGGTGAGTAGAATGGACAGTTTTGTAGACAACCATGAGCTATGTGATACAGAATTTCAGAACATGGATGCAAGGTTTCAAACCTTGGATGAGCAAATTGAAGTTGTACAAAAGCAACTTTTTCAATTGTAGTATGGCAAGGATGACTGAAGCCAGTTTACAACTTTCTTTCCCATTTATGGTTTAAATTTCTGAACAATTTTTTTTTCTTTTATATGCTATTTTTATCCTTCTTTCACTCTATTTGTGAAGACAAATAAGGGGAGAAATTCTTTGGGGTTGCAATGTTCTTATTCTGCTTGAACATTGCCTTAACTATTTTTAGTTGCTGCTATAAATCTGAATTTTAACCGGTTAATCCTGTATTTTAATCGGTTGTTTTTCTGTTGCTGCATGTTTGAGTGTGTATCTGGTTTTCACACTGATTTGGTTGATGTTCCTGTTTGGAATCACCTAGTGGAAATTGGTTCTATGATGCATGATATATCTAGAATAGATTATCTCTTGTACCTGCATCTTTTTGTGATTGCAGATTGTGCCAAATTCTAAACAGAACTTCCCAAAGCAACCCAAAGAATTTGTTGAAAATGAAAATAGGTGAAAATGAAGCTTTGATGCCTCCAAATCCGTGAAGATAGCTTGAAGACTTTGTTTCTGTGTTTAGGGTTTAGTTCTAGGTAGTTTAGAATTTGCTAGATCTACTCCTAATCAATTCACAACTGAATCAATCTGGTTTTAAAAAGGAAAAATGTTTTTCAAAGATAAGTGAAAAGCAACCTATTGATTTCTCGTTTTAATCAGTTGTTTTTCCTCACCTGTGAGGGGTCTTTTGAAATGTTTGTGTTTCGGTTGACTTAACTGTCAAAACCAATTCAACCGGTTAAATCAACATTTCAACCAGTTGATTTTTGAATTTCCTAACAGATTTTCATAAAACTGTTAAATCTGTTTTCAGTTATTTACAAATTGTTTTGGCTCATGTTTAACTGATTAAAATGGCTACTTTGATGAGCTATAAAACTTTGATTACCCTTCCTATTTCAAATAGAGAAAGAGATTCAAAAAAAGGATTTTTAAGAGTGGAAATTTGATTCAAGAAAGCAAGATTGCCTTGGGTTGTGCTTTGGTTAAAGGGTGGATTAGGAGCAACTATGATTTCATGTAATCGGGTGTAATCAGTTCCATACTCTCTTGTAATTGTTCTTTAGTTTGAATTCTTGTAAACTGTGTAACTGCAAGGTCAGAGGATTGTTCTTACTGTGTGTGTGTAAAGTTAAAGAGGGTGTGTGTTCTTGAGTGATCAATATCACCTCTTTGAGGTTGTGGTGTGTTGTAATATGTTGTTGTTACCTAGTGAATACCCAGTGGTTTTCTAGGGACTGGATGTAGCTCTGGTAAGGAGTGAACCAGTAGAATTGTTTGTGTGATCTTCTCTCTCTCTCTCTCACTCATTTAAAATCAAGTTGAATTGTGATTTTATCTCTGCTGCCATAAACAATCGGTTAAAACGTATTTTCAACCGATTGTTTTTCTTATAATAGGTTTAACAGTTCTGTTTTCTTGGCTGATCAGATTCTTTGATCTGTAAATCAATATCAATCTTCATTCTTAACCAGTATTTGCGAAAAACTTACCTTAAACAATTCACCCCCTTCTTGTTAAGGCCATTAAATCTTACATTATTCTCTTCTCAAAATGAATTTTTTAGGGGGAGATGGTGGTGTAGGGTATGATTTTGAAACTTTATCGAAATTGTTTTGGATTTTTAGAAGTGTTAAGGGAAGCTTTGTTAGTAAGAACACTTTAATCCAGGTAAAAGGAGTTAATTTTTATATCTTTTCAAAGTATTGATTGTTTAGATGGGTGAAACCGTTGTTGATTGGATGATTATATGTATATAAATATCAATATATGTACAATATATGTGTCACCACTTAAGTGTTGTGTCACTACTCATGCGACATCCAAGTGATGTGCAATGATTACACTCACTGCTTATCATTGTTCAAGCAACGATATAAACACTCAAGTGATGATGTGTGTAGCTCAAGAGATAACTTGTAGTTGAATTGAGGAAGAGATTGAAACTACCCTCACTCCTTTGAAAGGATATTGCTAAAGTGGTGTGTAGGTTTCTTAAGCAAGGTGTGAGACAGTGTGCATTAATTTTGGAACTTTAGAGAGTCATGCACACATGTTTGATTGTTCAAGTGATGAACGTAATATTCAAGTGATAATAATGTGGTGTGATAAGGATTCTCTTATGTTTTAGCTTGAAAGAAGTATTTAGAAACAAACTTGCTTAAATTTTGTTAAGAATTTTTAGATTATAGGATGGTCTCAAAGACGCTTTTAGATAAACATAAATTTAATCTAAAAGAGTTATATAAGTTTGTAGGTTAGCATCTAAGGGAAGAGTATGATGGGAAAATAAATAAATAACAAGACAAACTAATCACATTAAAGAAGATATTGACAAAAGTAAAAAGAGAAAATATAAAAACACAAAAGAATTAAAGAAACAAGTAAGTTAAAGTTTAAAATGGATAACACTTTGAAGATGAAAGAAGGAGAGTGGTTCTTCAAGATGAAGGATTCTTCATCTTTACAATGATATCCATGAAAAATCACCAATTAATTCATTACAATCAAATATTATAATTACTATATAATTACTATCTTGTTTCTTTTTTTTCCAACTTATTAATATGTTTGTTATTATATATAATTTTCTTTTCTCTACAAATAACACATCTTGATTTAATAAATATTTTTTTCCTTAATAAGATATTATAAGTGTTTTTTCTACATTCATCTTAATAATTTTATTGTTTATCAATAAATGTCATGAATGAAAACTCTATATGTCTCATGTTCGACTTCTAATAATATGATTATGTCTACTTTAGATGTTAATTTTTCTTTCAAAGGGTTTATTTTTTTATAGTATTTTTGTCAGTCCTTTAATTAAAAGTAGTGTCCTCGAACGGGATTGGAACCAAGAGAATGAATCAGACACTCTTTCGACTAGTCGATGGGTCGACACCTCGCTCCTTCCTCTTAGCTGAATTCTCACATTCTCACTCCTCCACTCTTCTTCCGACGCTGAAGTAAAAATTCGGTATTCAGCACTCAATGTTCTTAGTACTGTATGATTATGTACCTGATTCTTGGAATCTGTGTCTATTTATATGATTACCATAGGCTCTTTGTTAATGGGTCAGATTAGGGAGTTGGGTCACCTTTAGGAGTGCATTACCTTGTGCTTGAACGTTGATTAGTCTAGTTAACTTTGTTTAGGTGTAATGCTTTTGGTGTCTCTGTCGATTTGGAACGAATGTCGAGTAACAGTGTCGGTCATGCGGACACACCAGTACACTTGCCTCAGAGACTCGAGGACATTTAATCCAAAGAGTCTTTGTCCAAGGTTGTCGTGACAGTTGGTCTTCCCGAGGTGGGACGTGACGTTGGCTGCGCCGAACGCGTGACATGACGCGTAATTATGGCAGGCTTTTTTGGTGCCATTCGTTGTGAACTGATGGATTGAGAGAGATCTAACGGTTGAGATGAGAGGGACGCTTCATCTTTCGTTCCATTCAAAGGCTATAAATAGTGGTGCCCAACTATTTCGAGTTACTGTTTCCCTGCTCCAACATCCGAAACTGAAATCTATTCGCTCTGGCACGCTGCATTCCTTACATCCCGAGAGGTTAGTCATGTCTTCCTCGTCTTATTCCTCATTTTCTTCTTCCTCTTTGTCTTCGTCTTCTTCTTCTTTTGGATCCTCCACCAACAAGCCATTATCAGTCGGGGGAATTCAAATGTTTCACCTCGTGGAGGATTTTGTAAGGGTTGACGACCCAACAAGTGTTGTCGATCTGTCAGATCCTATTGAAGAGTCACCCCATCTTTCGGGGCTTGATTGGGTGGACTCTAAGGTGACAGGGTTAGCCTCGGTATACCTGGATCAGACTTCCATTTCTTCCTTTATAGAAAAATATTCTATCTTGAAACCAGATGCTAATGATGGTATTTTGGCCATTGGTTATTGTCGACGGACTAATACCATATGTATGGGTTGATCTCTCTAAGAGTCCTTTTTTTTTTTTTTATGCTTGACTTTTCTCCAACTTGCATGTCGTCTTCCTCTTCAATGACTTTACCATGGGCTTCCTCCAAAGGCTTAATGTGGCTCCTTCACAACTCCACCCAAACACATGGGCCTCCCTTCATGCATTTCGCCTTATCTGCGATATAATTTGCCTCTCCATCACTCCTTCTAATTTCTTAAATTATTATACCTCCCACCTGGCTGAACTCGTTAGCTGGATTTCACTTCTCAGTCGGTTATGTAATACTCACTTTAGTCAATTTACCACCTCATACAAAAACATCAAGGGAAAGTTATTTAAACTTTTTATTTAGCCTGAGGGTTCAGGTTTTTTCTTTGATTATACTGGTCGGTTCAATTTTCCTCTATATTGGACCAAGAACGCCGCTCGATTTAAGGAATGGCCTCATTCGTCCCCAAACGTCGAGGAAATTGAAATTTACGCTCTTTTCGACAACCTCCCTCGAATGCTCCCCACGCAAAAACTCTTATCCGTGTTCAAGTTTTCCCAACAGTTGAACAATTTTTATGGTATGTTTAAATTGTTGTGTGTCTCGGTCAGTCTTAGATTCTTAACTTATGTATTTTTTCTTGATGCATATATTATGATGAAAAAGGCTCCCCGGTCGGGCAGTACCATGGCTTCCTTCCGCGTTAAGGCACTCGAGAAAGGAAAAGGTAAAGGTAGCCTGGAGACGGTTATGACCGGCAACCCGTCCGCTGTCGGAGCATTTGGCCCCTCAACTGCTAATGGGAGAAGAAGGAGGAGGAGAAAGGAGTCCTCCAATATAGCCATTGTTAGAATATATGGCCTTAAACGAGAGGGGGGGGGGGTGAATTGTTTTAAGGGGTTTTTGAAAACTTTTTCAGCTAGAACAAAATCATTTGTATGAAACTCATTCAGAAATTCAGTTAGCCAAGATATAAAAACAATCGGTTGTTTTGAGCATTCAACAGGTTGTTTTTCTTCAGTCATCCTTGCCATATTGCAGCTCAAAGATCTGGTTCTGAACAGCTTCAATCTGTTCATCCAGGGTCTGAAAGTGAGTGTCCATGCTCTGGAATCTATTGTCGATGTTCTGGAAATTTGTAACACAAAGATCATGGAAATTTCTTTGATTTTCAACAAAGCCATCCAGTTTATCCACCATGTATCTTTCAAAAGAAGACATTGAGGGAATCCCATCCCCTTGATGTCCAACACTTGTTCCAGTATCAAAGTCAGTTGCAGGCTGTTCTTCATTGTGAATATCCATATCAACAGCTTGATCTTCTTCATCAAAATCAGCAGCTGCAGAACTTGAGGAACCACCATGATCACCATCTTTACTTACCCATCTTCCATTTATCTTGGTGAAACCCATTTTTCTTAGTGAACCATTGTTCACTTCTTGTGTTGATTTTACCAACTCAGAGGTTTCATCTTCAAGATTTACTTCAAAATAGAGTAGAAATTTAGAAATTAAAACATCATAGGGATAATGGTAGTCACTTAACCTTATGGACTTTTGCATATGCTCTTTGATCATATGAATCCAATTGATCTTGAATTTCTTCATGATGCAGTAGATATAGACAAGATCTTCTTCTGTTAAAATAGAATGGTTGCTCCCCCTTGGAGTTAGAATCCAAGTGACAATGAGAGCCAACACCCTCTTATCTCATTTCAATCCTCCAACTGAACAAGTTCTTACTTGAGCTTGTGGATTCTTCAAACAACTTTTGTAGTATTCAATCTTGTTGAAATCTTCCACAACACCAATGTTTCCTTTATTGATTTTAAGACCAGCATACTTCAACCCAGTTACAACAGCCCATACATCATGGGTGATCTCCATGTCTACACCTTTAACATGTGAAACAAGATTGTTTCCTTCAAACTTTAAGTTTGTGTAGAACACCCGAATTAAATCTGGATAAATGTTCTCCTTCATCTCCAAGAATCACTTCAGCAACTGATCCTTGAGAAGCCTTCTCACATTGTCCAGCTTTTTGCTTTTCAACCAATCAAAGGAGACAACTTTTGGATTGTTGATCACTTCCGTACTTGTCTCAAAGCGATACCTCTCAATTAATTCATTATCTCCTGAAAACCAGCCTTCAAGCCTTCCTTATGACCTCACAACCCTTATTTTTATCCTCTTGGATGTAGGTGGAGTTGAATCCATGACAGCAAAATGAGACAAAGGCTCACACACAAGGAGAGAAAAAGATGTTGTAAGAGATGACCCAATTGGTTGTTTTTGTGAAGGAAAGCAGCTGCAACAGATTTTATAGCAAATCAGAAACCTTCTTAGATCCTTTGGTGATTGTGGGTTTCAATCTTCAAGAAAGGAAACTGGTCCAAGCTCTGCACAGAGAACGTCTTAAAAGTGCAGAAAACGCGTGGTCAGCACATGTGACCTTTGACTAGACATAAAGGCTCTTGAATTTCCAAGATATGGAATATATTCCTTTATGACATCTTGTAACTTCCTCCAGAACCAAATTAGGCTTTCAAGACTGCTTTATTGACTCAAGATCCCTTTTTGAATTGAGATCTGCAACAGACAGAATGTATAGAGAAATTAAATCAATTCTTCACAATGCTGTCAGAGGAGAAATAATCGGTTGTTTTTCTACAGCAGTTTAACAGAATGTGATTTTCAAGCATAGACTAAGAAAGGTTCAAAATAGATGTAATTGCTCATTTAAAAAAGAGAAACAAATTAATCATGAATCAGTAATTAAAGAAAAACAAAGATAAGGAAGGTCTTATCCTTTTATGAAGTCCCTTCAATGAGTCATTGTTTTTTATCAATAATGCTTCTTTTGGCTTTTGAAACAGCTTGGACTGGTACACACCCTTAATTCAGTTCCAGTCTCAATCCTTTTCTTCCAAGAACCTCATCAGATGACTCAGAGCTTCATGTTCCTCTAGTATCCCTGCATTAAAATGAATTCAAGCAACAAGATTTGGTCCCCTTACAAATGTGGGTCCATTTCATTTATTTTTGTCATTTGAAGCCTCACAACCTTCGGGAATCCATTTCATGAAACCTCTGGGAACAAAATATTTCCTTATTTTACAGAATCTGACTTAGTGGCCTGTTTTTCATGCAATAAAGCATGTAACAACCGGTTGTTTCGACTTAACAATTGGTTTGTTTTACTGTCAGTTTTGAAAAATTCTTTAAAAACTTATCTTGCTTGTTCTGTGGATTAAAACCTAATCCAGCTCTTCCAAAAACACAATTTTGAGATGCCAAGACATTCTCAAAGTTGGATTTACCCTTTGAAAGCTTATCCACAGTTCTAACAAGATAATGAACTTTCTTTTCAAGATTTTCACAATTTTCACAAACAAGAGAACCACACATATGAGAAGAGTTTTTGCAATGTTTTTCAAACTTTTCAAATTCAATTTTTGATTTTTCCAGCTCTTCTTCAAGTGTCTTAACCCTCTTTTCAAGCCAGTTGTTTAACCCTTTCAACCGGTTGTTTGAGAGAACCAATCGGTTAGCTTCTTCACGAGTTTCTTGAAAAGCTTGAAGCAATTTACTATAATTTCAGCACTTAGGGAAGCATATGAACTTACACTACTTGAGCTGCTTGACTCATCATCTCCTTCTGCAATTAAGCATATGTTTGCCTTTTCATCTTCACTTGATGAAGAGCTTGATGAGGAGACTTCATTTTCATCCCAAGCAATATATGCTCTTCTTGATTTTCCCTTGTTCTCCATGTAGCTTGATTTCTTTTCATTGCTTTCTTTATTTGGGCAATAAGCTTTTATATGCCCTTGTTCACCACAACCAAAGCAAGTATAATTGTTAGAATTGAAATCACTAGATTTCTTGTTTCCATACCTTTCTTTGTTGGCTTCTTTGTTGTGATTTCTCTTCAAGAATCTACTAAACTTTTTAGACAGCAAGCTAAGGTTTTCTTCCTCACTTTCATCACTTGATTCTTGTTTGCTTTTGTGCTTGGCAGCTTTCAAGGCAATGCTTCTCACATGCTTGTCTTCACTTTCTTGAACATTGAGTCTATTCATTTCTAACTCATGTTCTCTAAGCTTACTAAACAATGAAGTCGTTGTCAAGGATGTCAAATCTTTTGATTCAGAAATTGTTGTTACCTTAGGTTGCTAAGATTTATCAAGGCACTTGAGAATCTTGATGTTTAGTTCTTCTTTATCAAAGGTTTTCCCAAGGCTCATTAGATGGTTGATGATGTGAGTGAACCTCTTTTGCACTTCAGCAATAGGTTCTCCCTTAAGCATTCTGAACATCTCATACTCTTGTATTAGAGTATGTTTCCTTTCTCTCTTCACATCATTGTTCCTTCATGGGTGACTTCCAAAGTGTCCCACATTACCTTGGCTGATGAACATTGTGATATCCTGAAAAATTCATCCGAATTCAAAGCAGATGTTATGATATTCTTGGCAATACAATCAAACTTGGCCTTTTTATTTTCAGCAGTCCATTGGGACCAAGGTTTTTCAAAAGAAGATCCATCCTTTTCAAATTTAGGAATAAAAGGGGCATTTTCAATTGCATCCCAAATTCCTTTATCAAGAGATTCAATAAAGATTTTCATTCTAACTTTCCAGAATTGATAATTCAATCCACAGAACAGAGGTGGTCTGTTAATTGAAACACCCTCCCCAAAAGGTAATTTTTCAACCATTGAAAAAGATTTTAGGATCAAACTTGAGTATTTTTCAAGTACCAAGCTCTTGATGCCAATTGTTAGAATATATGGCCTTAAACGAGAGGGGGGTGGGGTGAATTGTTTTAAGGGGGTTTTTGAAAACTTTTTGAGCTAGAACAAAATCCTTTGTATGAAACTCAATCAGAAATTCAGTTAGCCAAGATATAAAGCACAAAACAGGAAAGCACCAGAAAAACAATCAGTTGTTTCTTCAAAACAATCGGTTATTTATACCAGCAAAGCAATAACAACTGAATTTAAATGAGTTTAGGAGAAGAAAGAGATACACAAACAATTTATATTGGTTCACTCTTAAACCAAAAGCTACATCCAGTCCCCAAAAGCCACAGGGCAATTCACTAAGCAATCAATACAGATTACACACAAAACCACCAAAGAAGTGACCTTGAACCCTTCAAGAAACACACTTCCTTTGGCACAGCACACACCGAGAATGTTGATCTTGACAACCTCAAGAGCAGACAACACTCATTGGCAACAACACCAGAATTTACAAAGAATTCAGAACGAATTACATTTTTTTACAGAACAATCTGAAATCAATACTAATGTAATCTTATTCCACTCTCTCTTGAGAAAAAACAAAGCTGAATGTGAATGTTCAAAATTTGAAAGCAATCTTTCACAACTGAAAAACTCAAATATGTTTTTCTTTGTTTGTTATAAAACATAAACAAATTATTTATAGCTGTCTCGACCAGTCCTCGGTCATCAACCCAAAGACTGACCTCAGACATCGCGCACCGATTCTTGGCAATGGAAGGGGGCCACGTGAGGTGGGCCCCAAACGCACCTACCGGGGAATTGGTTAGTCTTTGATATTTGTATCCTAAGCCCCAATGTTGAAGATCTATATCGAACCCCACCAGTAGGGGAAGAAGATCGGACATCAGTCATCAGGACGTTGTAGAGGGCCACGTATGGTGGGCCCAATAAGATAACAGTTAAAGACAAGAGATATGTGAGAAGCCTAAGTCACGAGGGATCCATATATCAAATGACACATGAAGGCGCAACACGTGTGGATAATCCTATGAGGCATTAAGGCCCATTAGGGTTAGGCTTTCTAGGGAAAGCTGCATGCATGGCACGTGAATACTTAGGGCACCCACGAAGCAGATGGCGCTAGAGATTATGATGTGATTCCAATAACCACATAGAACAAGATTCTTGACATTTTTAAGAATCACCTTGAGCTGGAAAATATAGAGGCACTTTTCTTAGAGTTGGATCATTGTTCTAAGACAAGAACTCACCAATAACTAGTACCAAATCCCAAACTCATTTGGATGAACCAAATATTGTCAAATTAAATCAACAAAGAGATTAAAACTGGAATTGACCGAACAGAATTGAACAAATGATCAAATGAACCGAACCAAAACAGAAAATTAAAAACAGAAACAGAACATAGTGCTGGAAAAAATAGAAAAATCGAAACTGAAAAAAAACTCAAGAACACAAAGCAACATGAACAATTGAAGAAGAAGAAAGGAAGGAGAAGAGAATGCTCATGAAGATGGAAGGAGGATGGATGATCTCGCCACTAGAAGTGTGGAATGCTCCTAGATGAGAGTGATGCCGCCACTTGAGGACTCCATTGATCCATCAAGATAAGACTAGAGAAGAAGGCTCCAAAAGCTCTCCAAAGGTCACTCAAAATTTGAGTAGAGTTTTCTTAGATTAATTCCAATCTGAATTTTACAAAGAGAGCACCTCTATTTATAGCCTAAGGTGCTGAAATGTAAGCTACACAAATTCAAAAAAACTCCCTCCCAAAAAGCTTCTAGAATTTGCGCCTAAAACAAGGCATGAAGAAGGTGTGATCCTTTCTCTCACTTTGGCACCTCCTTATTTACTCCTACACCTATCTACTAATACACCCCCCCTAAGACTCTTAACTAAAGACTAAAAGATGCTTTAACAATAGAGGTTTCTAATGTTTCCCTCTAAGCACCTTTCTAAACAATATTTATTTAAAACTTGGCCTTGCCCTTCATGGGATGGTCTTTGGGCTTTTGTGGGCTTGGGCTTGGGCTTGGGCTTTATCTTTTGCAAAGATTAACAAGAAAAACTTTAAATGTGAAGGCGAATGATCTTGTTCTTCATTATAAAAAGCCACCTTTAGTTGATTCTCATCATACTCCCCGAGTTGGAGAGAATTCGCCCACGAATTCTGAATCCCTGCATATAACAAAGTCAGTGTACTTTTACAATCAAAAGAGTAAGAAAAAGGAATACATGACTGAGTAGAGGGAATCAAAGGGATTGCAGAAAAGGAGGTCCTATGAATCAACCAAGTTGGAAAAATTTGTTTGGGAATGATGATATTTTTTGGAAAAAGACCTCTTAAATGGTGAAACCCATTAGGAGGTATGAAAAAATCATCCCTAACATATTTTAACCAAGGTGGTATTGAAATAGGAACCTTGGGTAATGAAAAAGATAAAGAAGAAGAAGACCTTGGAGGGTCCATTTGAGGTATAGCACGAGTCAACATGATGGATTTAGAGGAGAAAATGGTGTGACTCGGTGTAGTACTTACTTCTTTTTCTTTCTCATTTTCTCTTTTAGTTTTCATTTTTATTTGGTCCTCATGAACCTCTTTGGGAGAGAGGGGTTTTAATATAACCTTGCGCCCTAGGAAGGAAAAAGACATTGTATTGGATAGGCCATCATGTAAAACATGTCTATCATATTGCCAAGGCCTTCCTAAAAGAAGATGAGAAGCTTCCATGGGCACAACATCACATAAAACCTCATCTTTATACTTTCCTATAGCGAAGTTAATGAGGACTTGTTTATTCACCATGATTTCACCTACTTCACTAAGCCATTGTAATTTGTAGGGCTTGGTATGAGAGATAGTGGGTAAGGCTAACTTCTCCACAACTCTTGTACTAGCCACATTAGTGCAACTTCCCCCATCAATAATCAAGGAACATAACTTGTTGTTGATAAGACATAGGGTGTGAAAAATATTTTCTCTTTGAGTATCATTCAAAGATTTTGGAATTGTGCCCAACATACGTCTTACCATCAATAAGTCACCTTCACAAGGACTTTCACTCTCATTTTCACTTGATGGTCTAGAAGGTGAAGAATGCCTAGGTGAAGTGGAATCATGCTCACTAACTACAATGCCTTCATGCATGTACATACTTCTTTTAGAAGGGCAATTAGCAGCAATGTGACCATATCCCAAACATTTAAAACACTTTTGACTAGACGATTTAATTGGGGATTTAGGCCTAGAAGTAGATGGCGTAGGATCCTTGGGTTTGAAAGAAGAATCTTTGGAAGGATGTTTAGAAAAAGAATTTTTGGTTCTCCAAGACTTGGAGTAGTATCCATCATTGGAAGCATTTTTGAAAGAGTTTTTCTTAGCAAGTTGGGCTTCCACCTTCATTGCAAGATGAACTAAAGAGCCCAATGATGAATACTCTTGTAACTCAACAAAGTCTTGAATATCCTTCCTAAGACCACTCACAAACCTAGCAATCATAGCTTCCTCACTTTCCTCTAATTCAATTTTAAGCACAAGCGTTTCTAGCTCTTTATAATATTCATCCACATTTAGCGTGCCTTGTTGAAACCGTTGGAGTCTCAACATGAGGTCTTTCCTAAAATGTGGGGGCACAAATCTAGCGCGCATTTGATCCTTTAAAGAGTTCCAAGAGTCCACGGGAGGACCCTTGTGATAGATAATGTCCTTTACAATTCCATGCCACCATTTCATGGCATAATCACTAAACTCTTGGGTGGCTAGCTTAAGCTTATGCTCATCTTGGATCTCATGGATCTCAAATATTTGTTCACACTTAGCCTCCCAATCTAAATATACATTAGGATCACTTGAGCCATTGAAACAAGGAAGCTTGACCGAAGGTAGCCTAGCCTTTGCATCTTGGTAGTAGCCATTGCCATAGTGAGGTCTCTCCCCTTGGTTGTGATGTCTATGTCCAAGGAATTGGGGTGGAGTTCTCCTTCTCCTATGGTCATCTTCACGGCCAACATCATTTGAAGAAGCTCTTGAAGATGGTCTATGAGAATGATGTCCATCATGGATAGAAGGAGATGGTCTAGCTTGTTGGACCTCCATCTTTTGCATTTTCTCCTCCAACCGTCTAATGGTTCTTTGAGCTTCATGTAATTCACCAAGGATTGAAGCTTTGGAAGGAGAATTCTGCTTGTAGGATGCATCACTTGAAAATCCAGCCATTTGTAATTAAAAAACAGCAAACACACAAAAACAGCAAACAAGTTAAAAATTAGCAAAAACAGTGAGCTTTGGCAATGAAACTGCCGAAGTGAAATGAAGCTGAAAAAAGATATCACTCTCAAAGAAACAATGTTCTTGCACCAATCTGATCTTGAGGCCTTGGAATCCTCAAATGAAATATGTCAAAGCAAGCACACCAATCTTAAGAGCAAACCACCACAAAACCAAAGAAACAATAAAGACAAACAAGAAAAGGTATAAGCAAGGAAAGGTAATTGCAAAAGGAATACTATATGTAAGACAAACTCAAAGAGTAAGAATGAAAGACAATCAAGAAAATAAAGAACTCAATGAGAAAAGTAGGCACACAAAAGAATACCTAAGGAAAAGCACTAGAGTAGATGAAGAAAACAAAAAATTTAGCTACTGGAATTTTTTTTTTTTTTTTTAAATGCAAACTGTGCTTGATATTCACTGATTTAACTGGAACGTTTTAGAGCGAACTGGATTATCAAATTTATACCACAGAAACTTCAAGATGTTAACTCAATAATGGCACTGGAATCAATTAAAAACAGTAAGCCAATTGAGAGAAATAAATTTTTTAAAATCGCTGCCAGATTACCGTATTTTTTTTCGGCAGGAATGTACACGTTTTTTATTTTATTTATCATTTTTTGTGTACTTCATATTTTTGAATGATTCTTTTTTATATTCTTTTCTAACACTTTGAATATCTCAAATCCATAATTTCAGAATTTTACAGTACGTAAATCAGTTGCAATAAGGAAAAACAGTAAGCACTTTTTTCAGAAACAGAGGAATCCTAATAGGAATAAAAAACAGGATGATGAACTAGCAAAGACATAATAGAAAATGATGTATTGGAACTTGTATAGGTCTAGAATACAAGTATGAACTCAATTCTAAAAAGAAAATGCACAAAGGATCAACATCAATTCAGAAAATTATATGACACCAAAGCAAGAAACAATCAAAACAATAAAAGTACTACTAGAAGTAATGACATATATGGAATAACATGACTAAGACAAAACTTGACATGATTCAAAAATTAAAAGACACATCACAAATTGTAACAAGTGAAAGGAAGCTTAAGGTAAACTCTAGGAAGGATAATGCCATTCCAAAAGAGCAACCATACTCATAAGAATTATGAGTGCCATAAACCTTTCCACAAACACTTGGTGTAAAAGAAAAACAGCAAGAATACTCAAATAAAATTCTAAAACAGAAACTTAAATTGCAAGAAATTAAAAGAGCTCTTGAAATAAAGTGCACACAACTCAACAATTAAACAAGAAGAACCTAAGACTCATGATACCACATGATGTGATTCCAATAACCACATAGAACAAGATTCTTGACATTTTTAAGAATCACCTTGAGCTGGAAAATATAGAGGCACTTTTCTTAGAGTTGGATCATTGTTCTAAGACAAGAACTCACCAATAACTAGTACCAAATCCCAAACTCATTTGGATGAACCAAATATTGTCAAATTAAATCAACAAAGAGATTAAAACTGGAATTGACCGAACAGAATTGAACAAATGATCAAATGAACCGAACCAAAACAGAAAATTAAAAACAGAAACAGAACATAGTGCTGGAAAAAATAGAAAAACCGAAACTGAAAAAAAACTCAAGAACACAAAGCAACATGAACAATTGAAGAAGAAGAAAGGAAGGAGAAGAGAATGCTCATGAAGATGGAAGGAGGATGGATGATCTCGCCACTAGAAGTGTGGAATGCTCCTAGATGAGAGTGATGCCGCCACTTGAGGACTCCATTGATCCATCAAGATAAGACTAGAGAAGAAGGCTCCAAAAGCTCTCCAAAGGTCACTCAAAATTTGAGTAGAGTTTTCTTAGATTAATTCCAATCTGAATTTTACAAAGAGAGCACCTCTATTTATAGCCTAAGGTGCTGAAATGTAAGCTACACAAATTCAAAAAAACTCCCTCCCAAAAAGCTTCTAGAATTTGCGCCTAAAACAAGGCATGAGGAAGGTGTGATCCTTTCTCTCACTTTGGCACCTCCTTATTTACTCCTACACCTATCTACTAATACACCCCCCCTAAGACTCTTAACTAAAGACTAAAAGATGCTTTAACAATAGAGGTTTCTAATGTTTCCCTCTAAGCACCTTTCTAAACAATATTTATTTAAAACTTGGCCTTGCCCTTCATGGGATGGTCTTTGGGCTTTTGTGGGCTTGGGCTTGGGCTTGGGCTTTATCTTTTGCAAAGATTAACAAGAAAAACTTTAAATGTGAAGGCGAATGATCTTGTTCTTCATTATAAAAAGCCACCTTTAGTTGATTCTCATCAGATTAGGTGCACAAGTTGGTACCCAAGCGACCACTCTCGTATTTGTTGCACTCCAGTTACGGGAAGTTCATGTGCCAGATACGCTAAGATTCTATGGATAGCGGCGCAAGGACATTCTCTAAGGAACCCTAGTCAAGGGTAACAACGGAAAGGTAAACCCTAGCTTCAACCTATATAAAGGGTGCCAAAACCTTAGTAAGGTACGAGTTTCTAATACTGAAGCTAATATACACACTTGGTGTTTCTTTGCCCTAATACTGACTTCAGCATCGGAGTGCAAATGGCTGCTAGGGCGCCCTTTTGTCTTTTGCAGGTGAGAGGTTTCTTGATCAAGAAGGCACGTTTCTCAAGCAAGACTCAAGGGCGGCAGCAGTTGTTAGAGTCAACCGACGGAGCAAGTCAACCGGCAGGAACAATAGCTTTCAAAGATTGGTCAAAGCATTTAAAAGAGGAGTGTATTCAGTTGAAAATCATTTAAAGCACACTCAACTAACAAAACAGAATTTTGTTAGGATTTTCAAACAAACAATCGATTGAAATCACGAAACAATCGATTGTTTTGGTTTAACAGCAAGCCAACCAACCAAAACAGTTTTCAACCTTTTCAAAAACACCTAAGAGTAAAACAATCGGTTGTTTCGACAAAACAATAGGTTGTTTTTCACATAGTTTGAAAAACACTTTAAACTTAAAAGGTTTTAAAAACACTTTAGCTTTAGATTCAACAAAGAGTGGATTACACAAATAAACTACCCAGATCCTATCCTAAACACAGCAGCAATTCTAGCCTTGCATCAAACACTTGGATTTGGATTCTTCAAAGTCTTTGATCACTCTTGATCAACAACCACTACCACCTGGCAGCTAGGTGGTAACCCGAGACGCCCATAACCTCATTTTCCAATTCACTTGGAGTCTCCTTCGTCGGTCTATGCTACTGATCCTATTGTTGTTGTCGTCCCCGCTCTCGAAGCTCCCATGGCCCCCTTGGCTCTACTTGGGGCGATCTTCAATTTATTAGGGGCGTCTAGGTTGGTTTGTTGCCGACCACTGAAAATCTCCTCTCCGCCGTTTCTGAAGAGGAGTTGCTCTTGGCCAGTATTGAGCCTGAATCGGCTAACGGTCAACATCCGATGATGGATTGTGCCTTCATGACCGAATTCTTTGATTGAATTTTGGAGCAGATTGGCAGAATCAATGGAGGAGGCGTGCAAGAGGCTCACATGGAGCTTGCGGTTTCCTTGGAGGTGCATGCTAAGTATGGAAAGTGATAGGTGAGGCCTAATCACTTGGGCTAGGTGGAGAGTTGAAGACTAAAGTGTCTATCCTAAAGAGGCAAGACAAGAGTGAGAATTGGCTCAATATTTTGGCAGCAATTTCACTTAATCGTTAATCTTATAAAATGAGAAACAAACACCTCAGTTTATAGGAGATAGGGTTGAACATTTTGGAGCCAAAATTTGAAAATTCAAAATAAAACTCTCCAATGAGAAGGTGCCATGTGGAGTCATGCTTTCCATGTTTAGCTCACACCTTTCATGCTAAATCCTCTCCACTCCTATGTTGCCATGTGGACGTCCATGTGCTCCATGCCAAGGTGATTTTCATTCTCCAATATACCCTAGACATTTTAGGGTTACATTGGGCTCAAAGAAGCTCAATTGTTACCCTAACTAGTCACTTTTAACCCTAACTAGACCTATTTTACTATTGGCCCAAATACAAGCCCAAAAACCTACGCTACTTGGTCCAAATATTTGGTCCAATTATGTTATGCTACTAAGTCCAATACATGTCACATGAAATCCTAAACAACTTTATACAATTTACTTAAGCTAAAGTTTGGCCCACAAATAATGTTGACTAGTCTGCAGAAACTCTTCTTGTGCTCTTCTGGCCAAAGCTCTAGTTTATGTTTTGATTATTTGGAGGTCTTCTTGGATATGTTTGAACATTCCTTCACCCTAGAGTTGTCCTCTTGATTGGGCATACAAAAATAAACAAAAGCTCAATTAGATCCATATTTGCAATTAAATGAATAAACAACCTCTAAGTCTTCATCCTTCTCATTATGGGGTTGTGTGTGGCTGGAGGCTCTGCCATCATCCGAGGTTGGAGGGTCGAAGATATCTCCCGCTTGGAAGATCTCCTGCTCACTGAAGTTATCTTTGGAGGTAATACCGACCTTCAATTCCAGGATGGCTAAAGTGGGCGTTGATCTCGAGCTGACCAAGATGAGGGTGGCCGAGCTGGAGAGGAAGGAGAGGGAGAAGACGGATGAGGTAGTCGAGCTGAAGAAAGCCCTAGAGGAATCTAAGGCAAAGATATCGGTGTTGGAGACCAAGAAAGCCTTGGTGAAAGCTGAGCTCAACAAGATCCAAGATGATACCTTGGTGATGTTTCGATTAGGCCGTTCGACAGGCCTATCTATTTTACAACTGGCCATCATCGTTCAATACCTTTGACACCACTAAGGACGTTTGTGAGGGCTGATTTGTGCCCTTTGATGAAGTGGAGGCTTTGAAGAATGCGATGACAAGGACCTCTACCAAGGATGTTGAAGATGAAGACCATTAGGTTTAGTCTTTAACGCTTTTGTGTTCCCTCCACCTTCAACTTCAATCAATATATCGGTCGTTTCCTCTTCATTCTTGTTTAACATAAGTTATAATTAATTTTAACTCTTATCGATCGAAACAATCATAAATACAAATTATCTTGCTTGTTGTTTGATTGTCGAACGGTGTGACCGATCAGGTTGAGCGTAGTTATTTGAACCAAGTCCTTTAGGAGTCGGCAGGGTATGCTGGTTAAGGCTTCATTCTTGACCGAACCATGTCTTTTAGATGTCGGGTGGGTGTACCGATTAAGGTTTCATCCTTGACCGAACCGTGTCTTTTAGGTGTCGGGAGGGTATACCAATTAGGGTTTCATACTTGATCGAATTGTATCTTTTAGATGTCGAGAGGGTATACCGATTAAGATTTCATCCTTGATTGAACCGTGTCTTTTAGTCGTCGGGAGGGTATATCGATTAGGGTTTCATCCTTGACCGAACTGTGTCTTTTAGGTGTCGAAAGGATATACTGATTAAGGTTTCATCCTTCACCGAACCATGTCTTTTAGGTGACAGAAGGGTATACCGATTAAGGTTTCATCCTTGATCGATCGTGCTTGCGAAAGAAATGGTACACAATTTTGTAAAGAAATGCCTCATTAAAACCTTCCCGATCGAAAACCCTCCCTAAGGAAAAAACAGTCGGGTGAGGAAAGAGTACATGATTTTATTAACCTTTAACTGTAATAAAATTTGATGTGCGTGGCAATGCACGTCCTCAATAAAACTTTTCTCGATAACCCAGCTGCAACATCTTAGATTCAAAAAGTGCCTTCCTAGTTGGAGGAGAGCTTGTTGTCTGTCTTCCTAGCCTCCTTAACCGAATCGTGCCTTTTAGGTGTCAGAAGGGTATACCGATTAAGGTTTCATCCTTGACCAACCGTGCTTGCGAAAGAAAATGGTACACAATTTTGTAAAGAAATGCCTCATTAAAACCTTCCCGATCGAAAACCCTCCCTAGGTAAAAAATGGTCGGGCGAGGAAAAAGTGCATGATTTTATTAATCTTTAATTGTAAGAAAATTTGAGGTTCGTGGCATTCCACGTCGTCGATAAAACTTTTCTCGATAACCGGTTGCAACATCTTGGATTCGAAAAGGGCCTTCCCAGTTGGAGGAGAACTTGTTGTCCGTCTTCCTAGCCTCCTTGACCGAACCGTGTCTTTTAGGTTTTGGAAGGGTATACCAATTAAGGTTTCATCCTTTACCGACCGTGCTTGCGAAAGAAAATGGTACACAATTTTTGAAAGAATTTCCCCATTAAAACCTTTCTGATCGAAAACCCTCCCTAGGGAAAAAACGGTCGGGTGAGGAAAGAGTGCATGATTTTATTAATCTTTAACCGTAATAAAATTTGAGGTGTGTGGCATTCCACGTCCTCGGTACACCTTTTCCTGATAACCCGACTGCAATATCTCGGATTCGAAAAGGGATTTCCCAGTTAAAGGAGAACTTGTTGTTCGTCTTCCTAGGCTCATTTCGCATCCTACAGATGAGGTCTCGTTTCTAAAAGCTTATCAGACGGAACTTCGTGTTATATCGCCTTGGTACTCAAAGCCTGTACGCGGTTTTTGGGATCTTACTCTTGTCCCGAAGCTCATTTAGTAGGTCGAGTTCGACTGACAGACTCTTTAAATTTAGAAATAAGTCAAAGAGTTGCCTTCTGAGGGAAGGCTCGCCCACCGACCGGAATCATGGCCTCGGTACCGTAGGTTAGGTTGTAGGGTTTCTGCTGTGTCGAGGTTTGGGGCGAGTAGCGGTACGTCCATAACACTTCTACCAACTCATCAATCCACCATCTTTCGCCGTGCCAAGCTGTTTCTTTAACTCATTAAGGATCACCTTATTTGTAACTTCGACCTACCCGTTGGTCTGGGGGTGTTCGATCGAGCTTGTTATTGATTTTACGTTGAGATCCTCATAAAAGGATTGGAACCCTTGGTCAATGAATTGTCGTCTATTACTGGTTATGATAGTGTGGAGAACTCCGAACCGACATACAATACTTCTCCTCACGAAATTTTGGACGTTCTTGCCCGAGATAGAGGCGAGAGGCTCGGCTTCAATCCACTTGATGAAGTAGTCCATTCTGACCAAGAGAAATTTTGTTTGCCCTTTACCTGGGTTAAAGGGACTAATGATGTCCATTCCCCAAATGGAAAGCGGCCATGGAGACACCATGTTGTGGAGTGTCTTGGACTTGAGGTGAGATAGGGGGTCGTACTCTTGACACTTGGTGCATTTCCTCACATATTCTGAATAGTCGCTTTAAATGCTCGACCAGAAGTATCTGGCTCTGAGTACTTCGGCGACCATCTTTCATGCACCCGAGTGGTTCCCACATGCTCGTTCATAAATCTCTCCAAGGAAATACTTTGCCTGCTCCTTGCTGACACACTTCAGTAACGACCTAGAATACCCTATTCTGTAGAGGTATTGGCCAATCATGGTGTATTTGGCACATTGTTGCCTCATTGTCTTTTGCTCATCTGGCTTGCATATTCCGAGTTTCAGATATTGAATGATCATAGTCATCCAAGTGTCGACTTCAGTTATGGCCAAGCATTCGACCTTTTCTACACTGGGATTCTTTAAGAAAATATGTACCACGGGTTTGTGGTGGCTCTTTTTCTTAGTTGTAGCGAGCCGAGACAACGCGTCGGCCCTCGTGTTGTCCTCCCGATAGATGTGTTCCATCGTTACCTTCTTGAATCAGGCGATGAGGTTGGAGACCGTGTGGCAGTATCTTTACAGTAGTGGCTTTATCACTTCGAGTTCCCCCTTTATCTGGCTGACCACCATCAAGGAGTTGCTTTTACACGATACCTCGTGAGCTCCCATGTTGTACGCTAAATTTAGGTGGGCCAGGATTACCTCATTCTCGGCTTAAATATTGGTGGCATTGAACCAAAATTTAAGTGGTTGCTCCATAATGGGTCGCCTGGACCCTCAAGGACGACTCTGGCTCCATACGCAGCCTTGTTGGACGAACCATCTGCATACACCGTCCAAACGGCGGGAAGATCTTGTAGGGGAGTTAGCTCAACCGAGAAATCAACTAAGCACTGAGACTTTATAGCTCTTCTCGGCTCATACCAAATGTCGAATTCGAACAACTCTACTGACCACTCTATCATGTGCCCTGCATGATCTGGTTTAGATAAGATTTTTAAAATTGGATAGTCTGTCCATACCGAATGGTATGAATTTGGAAGTACGGTCTCATCCGTCTGGCTGTTAGCCGTGTGCAACGTCCGACTGACGAAGTAGACTGGGTGCTCATCCTTCTCAACTTCTTGTACTAAAACTGCGATGACTGCCTTCTCTAAGACCGAAAAATAAACTATTATCGGTTGGTCAGGTCTCGGCTTCTAGATGACCGTTGGTGAGGATAAGAACGTTTTTAGCTGTTAGAAGATTTCTTCGCACTTCAAATCCCAGCTGAATTTGCCTCTTTACGAAGCAGTTGCACCATTTGCTGCATTTGGTCAGCTAGACGAGGGATGAACCTCGAGAGGGCGGTAAGATGCCCAATGAGTTGTTGCACCTCCTTCACGTTTTGAGGGCTTCTCATCTCAGTTATCGTCTGACATTTATCCAAGTTGGCTTCGATTTCCTTGTGGGTTAACATAAAACCCAAAAACTTGTCACCCTCAACACCGAACGCGCACTTCTTGGGGTTGAGCCTCGTGTTCTTCATTCTCAGAGATTTAAAGACTTTCTCCAAGTCTTTGATGTGTTGGTCGCATGAGTCTAACTTTATGACTATGTTGTCCATGTAGACTTCCACGTTTCGGCCGATCATTCCCTTGAAGACTTTGTCCATGACCCTTTGATAGGTCTCCCCAACATTCTTCAGGCCAAATGACATTACTTCGTAGTAATAGTTTGCACCGTCCGTCATAAAGGCGATCTTTTGCTTTCTCTTGGATGCATGCTTTTCTGGTTATAGCTGGAATATACGTCCAAGAAGCTCATAATTTTGTGGCCGACTGCACCATCTACCTGTCAGTCGATGCTAGGAAATGGACACGAATCCTTTGGGCATGCCTTGTTGAGATTCGTGTAATCCACACACATCCTTCATTTGCCATTTACCTTGGTGACCATGACTACGTTGGCCAACCAAGTGGAGTACTAGGCCTCTCGTATAAACCCGATCGACAAGAGCTTCTCGGCCTCTTCCTCGCTGCCAACCTCTTCTCCTCCCCGAGTTTGCTTTTCTTCTTGGCTACCGAACGCGCCTCCTTGTAGACCGAGAGCTTGTGGGTAATGATATCCCGGTCACTCTTGGCATATCAGATGCGGTCCAGGCGAAGAGATCAAAGTTCCTCTTCAACGCTTGGTGTACCAGCTCGGCCTCGGCTGCCGCTGTGGTCGTGCCTACACAGGTGTTGTATTCCTCATTAAGAATAAGAACCTGGCATAAATCTTCTTTAGGTTCGAGCCTCGTCTCCACTGTTTGGGGATCTAGGTCGGCCAAAGCGACTGTATGTTCTCTGCAGACCGGCTGAGCTTCTCTTCGAGGGGATTTTCATTCTCGAGAAGATTTTCGTCGAGGGGATCGGTCTTGATGGTCATCCTGTCATCACCCTTGCCGAAGGTGGCATAAAGTTCAATATAGCCTCGGGAATCCACTCTCTCACCCGAGAAGCCGACCACTTGGTCATTATATGGCTTCATCTCCTCATCATCTATTCTCATCTGTTGGAATGTCTTCTAGTAGAGGATGTCCACTAAACTCCCCTAATCCACCAACGTTTTCATGATGGTGAATTTGTCAATATCAACCGATATCACCATAGGGTCATCTTGCGAAGGTGATGGGTGACATCCTTGGTTGGAAAGGTATGGTATTCACTTGTTGCACTGCCCTCAGGTCTTTCTTTCTGGTCGTGTTAGAGCTTCCTCCCCCGGCAAAGCCCCCAACAATGGTGTTGATGACCTCTCGGCCATCCCTTGCCCCTCCTTCTCTTCTCGGGGGGTCCTCTCTTCTTGATCGATGCTCAGGCCGACGGTCGTCTTCTCTCGTCCTCTGAGGGGAGTAGTCCCTCCGCCTTGTCGCCTCTTCCCTTTGTGGGGACCATTTCAAACCTCAGTCTCCTTGCACAAACCGACGGAGATGTCCGACTTAGATAAGCTCATCAATCTTATCCTTAAGCGCTTGAAGTATGTTAGTGGTATGTCAACTGTTTCTATGATACCAATATCTACGAGTTTGGTCGGTGTTCACAGGAATTGCAACCCTCCTCGGTGGTGGAATCAAATCAAAACTCAAGGCCTCATCCAAAAAATTTCCCCTGTCAGCAATTAAGGCGATGTATCTTGTGAACCGGAGTCCCTGATTATCCCTGTGTCTATCCCCTCGACCGATTCTGACGCTCCTTTTCCTTTTCTTTCCCCTTATGTCTCGGCTCGTGCTTGATTCCTGGATTCTCTCAACTCTTCTAGCTGTATGAACTTAGCGGCTCTCCGCCTAAGCTTGTCCAAGTTTGCAGCTAGCTCCATAGTTGCCAGTAAACGGTCGTGGGCGTAAGGTAGTTACCATTTGATGCATGGCCACGTCCAGACTCTGATTCTGAATGTTTAGGGCTACCTTCCCAAACTTGTTCATGAGCGTCCTAAGAGATTTTCCCTTCTCCTAGGGAATGTTGATCAGGGCGATGGAAGTCAGGTGATGCGATCTACTAGTACCGAATTTTGTCTCAAACTTGGACACCAACGTCTCACAACAGTCGATGGAATTTACTTGAAGCTTCGTAAACCATCTCAAAGCCCCTTCTTTCAGCAATGTGGGGAACACTCGGCACAAGACTGCACTGTCTGAGGTGTATAAGCTCATGTGCATGGTGTACACGTCCATGTGCTCGTCAGGGTCAGTCGTACCGTCATAACGGTCCCTATTAAAGCCTTTCCACCTAGTCGGTAGCGGTATTCCAATTACAGAGTCGATGAATGGGTGCCGGCGGGTGAAGTTCAGAGTACCGATTGTGGGGATCGACATATTCAGATAGGAATCTCCGTCAGCCTCCTGGGTTTGGATCTTATTCTGCGGCTCCTCAATAGTTATAGGGCCGGTGGGGATGTGAAGGTGCGCCTAGCATGGTTGATCGGCCTGACAGATGGAACCCCTTCCATAAACTTCCTCTTCATCTTCTCGTTCTCCTTCCGGAGATTTAGGATCTCATCCTCATTCTTCTGCTTAGTCTCCTTGTTCCTTCTCTTCATTTTAGCCATCTCTCTCTGCAAAGACACCAAGAGTGTCATCTGCTCAGCATTAGACATTTTCTCGTTCATCATGCTTCTGGTTGACACCATCTATTTTCTTCTTCACGCTAATTCTTTCAGCTCCACACTGGGCGCCAATTGTTCTCGAACGGGATTGGAACCAAAAGAACGATTCAGATACTCTTTCGGTTGGTCGGTGGATCAACACCTCGCTCCTTCCTCTCAACTGAACTTTCTCCTTCCCGCTCCTCCACTCCTCTTCGTCGCTAGCCTCGGGCACGGATGGTACCTGCAAAAGGTACTCTAACGCTCAAGTAAGAATTCGGTATTCGGCACTCGGTGCTCTCAGGACTGTATGATGACGTATATGTGTCTATTTATATGATTACCATCAACCCTTTCTTATTGATCGCTGATTATTCTTGTAAATCTTATTTAAGCATAATTGTTTTGGTTATGTCGATCGATTTAGACCGAATGCGGAGTAAAAGTGTCGTTCATGCAGAAACTACTAGTACAAGTAGATAGATTGTTAATGTAAATATCATGTTGGTTAATCTCTTTCATCTTTTCAATCTTATAAATATGTCACCAATAAACTCAAATATGTTATCCAATCATGTGTTATTCATCTGTTGGTTATTGTTGTTATTCAACTATTTTTTACATTGATGTTTTATAATATTTTATTATTTTTTTTATGTATATCAATTCAATTTATCATAGTAGTCAAAATCTTAATGTAAGGTTTGAAACATCCCTATTTTTCTCACATCTAATAAATAAAATCTGTATTAAATATTAAAATAAATAAATAAACATAATACAAATATGTTTACAACTCTTTCATATAATGCTTCAAAACATGTTATCTTTACAAGACTTTAAATATTTACATAAAATTAAAACAATTATTCAAAAGAAAATAAATCATTTTCATCATCCAGCTTCTCACTGAGGAGCTCTAACACCTGTAACATCATCTGCTCATGTGTAATTATACGATCATCACAGATTAAAGAAAACAACCACAAAACAAAAGCGTAAGCTAGCTATTTTTTTTAACTTGTAATATAAATACAACTTTAAACATCTACATAAAACCATCAGTATTCATGCATTTCACATAACCATCAAGTGCCTATAAAAAATTCACAATTTATCTTTCTCATGTCAGACTTCTACTTACTCACAACACATAGACACTTTACTCTACTTCTGGAAGACTCGTGTGTTGACCTAGACTCAGAGATCTGCACCTGTCATACTATATCACTGTGAAATCCACACATCTATGCACATAATAATCTCAATATCATCTCTCTCATAGTATGACAGGGTTAATTCTTATAACAGATCAAGTTAGTTATCTTTCAAACAACTTACCCATTTATATGAACCTCCTTCGACTCTCACCACCTGAATAACTTCATCTATATGATTCCATTATCTCATAAGAGTAAGGATATCTCCTTCTAGACGAATCCCTAGTTAATGCACATTCTAAACAATCTTAACACGTTCTTTCCTTAAAATACTATGTCTTGATCACACTTTATTTAACACTTCAATACACCATTCAATCCCACCATTCGAAATAATCCAAATATATCTAAAAAGTCATTTAACAATAATAATCCAAAATAAACTATGTTAAAATAATAATATTAAATACACTAGAATGCACCTAGGACTTTTGGCTTGAACAAAAAATAATTTAGTTTTGCTAAAATACACTAGAGTGCACCCAGGACTTTTGGTTTGAATGAAAAGAAATTACTGTGAGTTAAAATACAACAGAGTGCACCCAGGACTTTTGGCTTGAACAAAAAGATTTTAGTGTGAGCTAAAATACACCAGGGTGCACCCAGTACTTTTGGCTTGAACGAAAAGATTTTAGTGTGAGCTAAAATAAACCAGAGTTCACCCAGTACTTTTGGCTTGAACGAAAATATTTTAGTGTGAGCTAAAATACACCAGTGGGCACCAAAAACAACAAAGTCCATGCTATAGTTGAATAATTACTCTAAATCAACATAAAAAAGCCAATACTCAACAACATTATCCTTTAAGTGATTCCTCAAACTGTTTAAATACATTCATTTAATTATTCAAATCAACAACAATATAATTTTATAACATCTACCATATATAAAATATCACATTCAAATCTCAATCAATCTCTAATATACTTAAAACAAACAATCCTGCAAGAAAGTTTTAGACTGGTGACAAAGTCATGCCCATATCCAGATCTTCTAGCCTAGTGTTTTATTGGAAATTAAGGCTAGCTTCCCTTACCTGAACTTGAGGGGATGCTCCCTAAGAGCTTCAAATCTACCAAAAGCTTAAAGGTCACTTAACTTGCACCAAAGAGTCTTGATCACAAATCTAACTCTACCACTAGGATCCTGATCTAACAAAGACTAGTTTTGAAGATACAAACATCACATGCAAGATTAACTAAGGACAAACCTAACTAGATCAAAACTAACTCAAAAGAAAAGGAGCCAAGAATGAACTACTCTATCTAAGTTTTGATCGGGCAATCTTGTAGAGTTCACTGCCAGGAGTCCAATGACGAACTTGGATCGTTGATCTGATGAACGAGGAGGTGGTTCTTTTAAAATGAAATCTGAATAACTAAATTTCTATTTATATATTCTTTTAACTTTATTAATAAAATATTTATGTGCCATTTTAATTATACCAATTCTACTCTAAAACTATTTTTATCCGTCCTTACAAGATTTGGTGTTAAAAATAAAATAACATCTATCTATAACGATTAAATTATTTTTTAAAACTGTAACATATTAAATATAAATAAAACATTATACAAATATAATCTTGTAAGACCTTAATGTTTTTATAAAGAATTTTAAAAATTATATATAATGGAGATAATAAATTTATATTTATTTAAACGGGGCAAGATTCCTCTCTAGCTGACTCGAAATTTTTAAAAAAATGGAGATAATATATTTATATTTAAAAATAAATTAAAATTATTAAAAGTATAATAAATTAAAATTAAAATTATATTACAGCGGAAATCTCAAAGCCTTGAAATGGTTTGTTATATTAAAGTAATCGGAAAAAGATATTTTATACCGTTCATTATTGAACTCTGCTAACTCTGACAAAAGATAGCAATAGTTAGTCTCCACTTCCCTTTTGTAGCAAGTAACCGTGAAAGTATAGAAATAGTTAAATTTGACTATATTTGCAAGTTGCAACAACATTGATTGTGAAAACCAAACCAAAAACCAAGAATTGGTCAATAACATCATCGCCCCTAATTTAAACCTTTAATCCAGTATTGTACCGCCCTGGTAGTCGGAAGTGGTGACGTGGTAGCAAGCTATAATGTAGGCGTGTTAAGCAGGGCTCATGATTGGCAGAAGGGAAGGAAGTCGGGGGGCTCGTGTAGTCGCCAGTTAGTAAGTTGGTGTGTTCCAATCTCCAGCATACCCAAACCGGGGGTCATCGGGTTTGAGATGAAACCGCCGGATGCGAGCCTAGACGACCAAGCGATCAGAGATCGCCGAAAGGAGTGCATCGCCGAAGGATCAGGGAGGTTTGTTCCAGGTTTTCGAAGCAGAGGATGAGATCGTCAGGTGGTCATTCCCTAGCTAACCAGAGGTTGAGGTCGGGGAACAGCTCGCCTGAACATGCACGGTGAAGCAAGAGAAGTAGATCATGAAGGCGGCCGGCGAGACCACAGGGAAGGTGTGTATGAAGTCACCTGTACTCGCCACGTAGAAGGGATCACGCTCCAAGGCAGCTGTGCACTGAGTTGTTTCATGCATAAGTAACTTAGCCAAAAGCCTGAAGAGTAAGAAGTGGCGCCCAAGTCAAGGATGCTCCAGATGGTGACACGTGTACAGCTGGATGTGAGCCACGTGTCCAGATGTGTAACTGTCAGGAGAGAGAAAGTACACAGGTATATAAGAGATTCTAACGAACTTCTGAGGTACGCGCGCGTTTTAGATTACTTCTTTTACGCTTGCGAGAACTAGAGTACGCTGAGAGAGAATCTTGCACGGTTCCAAAGAGTTCTTGAGTTTTCTCTTAGTATTTGGTGATTCAGTCGCTGACTTGGGCGTCGGAGCGTGATCGGCCGCAGCGGCGCCGTTCTGTCTTTGTGCAGGTTCTTGAGGTGAATCAGAGCGAAGGACGGAAGCTAACACAGCGCAGAGTCAATCCAGATCTGACAAGGCAAGGTTCTTGCGTCCTGGTCAACAGGCAGGATCAAGTATATATTAAAAATAATTAAAAATTATATAGTTAATATAATTTGATAATTTCGTACTCTAAATAAATTATAATGTTCTCAATATCCCAAAATAATAAATAAAATTTATAACAATACAAATTTGTACTCCAAATTTTGTGACATTGTTATAATATAAATTATAACAATACAAATATGTACTCATGAATAGTAAGTTTCTTTCTTTTAAATATCACACAAACACTATATGTTTAATGTTTTGTTGTTGAGATGTTTTTAAATGACTTTGATACCATATTAAGAAGTGAACTTTAAGTCTAACTGAACCTTATAAAACCGACTTATAAGGTGAGGTTTGCACCCACTTATATACTATGAATTGTTGTTATTATTTTATTTGAATAGGTCTAAGAGGATTTGATATTGTTGCACAAATATTTCTATTGTCATGTCCTTGTTGACATTTCTCAAAAAAATATAATCACAAAATATGTAAAAAGATTTAAATTAATAAATGAAGAATTAAATTATAGTTATTTTATCAATAAATATCATAAGTGTCTATTACTTAAATATTACACTTATCAAGTAGACATGAAATATAAAATTTAAATATCTCGAGTTTAAATTCATACAAACATAAAGGATTTACAAATTAAACACCCCTTTTACAAGTTATTAGAAATATGATATTTCTTAAGCATTAGATGTTTTAAAGAACGAAATAATGACAACTTACTTATGTAAGATTGTTTGTCATGAAATTTCGTTAAGTTTTTATATGCATGAAACATTTCTATTTATAAGTGTCACATAAAGATTTGTTATGATCAAGTTCTGGTGTGTTATCCTTGGTGTCAAAGCTTTTCTAACATATATAATTTAGGTTGATTCACACTTGACAACCAAAAATTTAGTATTATTTGTTATCATTTGAATCTATGGTGATTTATTGACAAACATGTAAACTTGTGTCTAGTTGCCTGTGCCTTAATAATTTTATTTTATTTTATTTTATTATATTATGATAAATAATATCAATTTTAATTATGAAAAGAAAAATACATTTGAATTTCATATTTTTTAGTTGTTTTTAAAAGATTATTAAAGGTGATTAAATCATATGAGATTTGAGTTGAGAGATTGGTGTATGTTTATTTTATTAAAAAAAATTAAATACATTGTTCTTGGACTATATTCATATATATTAATATATATGGACGTGAGATGATAAAAACATCTCAACAACAAAACATTAAACATATAGTGTTTGTGTTATATTTAAAATAGTGAGAGTTAGGCTTATCACGCCACCCGCTATCGGGTTGTTATCGGACCACCCATAATATATAGTCTTATGCACAAGTAGGTAGTCTCGATGTGAGGGGGCAGGGTTAGAGATCCCACATCAACTAGAGATAAGAACATTTCATAGTATATAAGTAGGTGCAAACCTCACCTTATAAACCAGTTTTATAAGGTTAAGTTAGGCTTAAAGTTCACTTCTTAATAGGTTGTGCATTATTTTCAATGTAACATCCCTAGTTACCTTATCAAATTTCTATGTTATGTAATTTAATATATAAATAAAGTTTACATGAGTCTACTATTATATCATAAAATCTTATCCGTTCATATAAAGATTTAAAATATTTACATCATCAAACAAACATAAAAAACTATAAAAAAAAAATCCATCATTTTCACTCTGATTGCTTAAAACCTACAACATCCTCTACTCACGTCTAACACATGATCATTGCATATTTTTTTAAAAGGAACAACATCAACAAGAAAGTAGGGTAAACTAGTGATTCTTTAAACCTTCAATAAAAAATTAGATTTGAATCATCCAATAATCATATGTATCATCACACTTCATTTGTTCCAAAAAATACTAAACAACCAAGTGTATGTAATTATCTCATGTTTCACATCACTCATGCCAGAAATTCATTGACATAATTCAATACCACTCACATCAGAAATCCACTAACATCCACACACAAACACTTTATTCTACTTTTGGAAGACACATGCATTAATTGAAACTCAGAGATATGCACATGTCATACTACCCCGCTATAACATCCACAAAACCATGCACACAATCATCTGAATATCAAATTACCTCTTATGAACTAGTTAATTCATGACCAACCAAACCAAATTATTGTTCAAACCACATACAAAGTCATATGAACCTCCTTCGAGTCTCATCACATGAATATCTTCATCTATATGATTCCAATATATTAGTAGAGTCAAAATATCTCTTTCTAGACTAATCCTTAACTAATGCAAATCCTAACCAATCTCCTTTTCTTTCCTAAAACTACTATGTATCAATCACATATTCATATTTCATATCTCATATTATACATAATGAAACCATTAAATCCCGTCAAAGCTTAAAATTCAAACAAACCAAAATTTATCTTAAAAATCACATAAACGCAAAAACTAAAGAATTTTCAATTAAATATCTAATTAAAATTTCACATTTTCACATGATTCACCTTCCTCTCATTTATCAACAAATCATTTCATCATAGGAAAAATAATATTTTTAACACAATTAAGAAATATCAATAATAGTCATATAATATTAAATTTCACAAATCAAATGAATAAATTGGTTTAAACACTTAAATTGCATAATTTTCTTCAAATATAGATATTTTAAATTGTAATCACTTCTAATTTATAAATTGATAAATTTTTAAAAGGTTTAATTGAATGTTATAACTACTCACAAAATGCGAAATAAAATGTAGTTAAACAAAAAATAACAAAAGCTCTCAAAATGGTCGAGCCAATTTAAAATTGGCTTAGCCCCAGGAAAATTGGCTAAGTGAATTTAAGTTTGTTTGAGTGAATTTGAGACAAAAAAAATCCCAAACATTGAAATCTCAAATCCATTGAGCGCATGGAATTTGACTAAGCAAATTTGGGGCAGAGAGCACCCCAAAATCTCAACTCCAATCTGCTGAGCGAACTTGAAGATTTAGATCTCCCCTAACTCTGCATCTAAAATTCGATTTAAACGTAAAGAAAGTGTTGAATCCACTTAGACAATGCATTGAGCGATTTAACAAATTTTACATACAAAAATGTTTTTTGTAGCAGTAATTTAACATTGTCAACATCTCACATATATTTAAAAATAGTTAAATCAGTAGCTTTACTTCCGTAAAACGTATTTTTAAAGAAATTTCTAAAACTAACCATTTGAATTACTCCAAAACTCTAGACTCCGTTTGAAAATCACATTGAGCATATGTGATCCTTGATTTCTCAGCTACATTGAAGTACGATAAATGTCCAAAACAGATGAGAGTTGGAGTGAGAAAAAATAGAAAGGAAGAAGAGGAAATGAGAATGAGGGAGAGAGGTAGTGGTTTGGAACCTTCACGTTATGCTCGATTATAAATATACATACATACATTTTATTGGTGCGGTTTTGCAAGGGAGGAAAAGTGTCCATCTCCTACTTATGAAAAAATGCAAAGCAAAAATGTGCGGTCATCAATCAAATTAAAGCGCAAAGTAAGGTGTTTGATGCAGTCAAGTAGCAAGGTCGACCGCCTGACTCCTCATTAGGATTGGTAAGGCAAAGACTTAGAGGAAGACATGACTAACCTTTAGAAGAAAGCGAAAAACACCTAATCACAGTTCAACACTAGAAATATCACTTAGTGTTCGAAGTCGGAGTAAGTAAGCAAAACTTACAAAAGGAAAAAATGTTGTCTTGTTCTCAATCGTTGGATTCACTTTAATCCAGTGAGTTCAAATTGTTGGAGCACGAAACAACACGTTCAAATGAACCATTAGATCTTCGAGATAAAAAATTAGGTTAAACTCGAACGAAGTGTTGAGTAACGTAAGTCCAATCACCTGACATTACAAACCATTAACGATCACAACAGTCACTTTCAACCTCGAGACACCAAACGGTCAGATGTAAGTTGTTCTGTAAAATCTCCCTCGAGCCTTGGGAAAAGTGTATCGGTCAAAGCCGAGTGGACCAAGTCACCCGGTATCAGAAGCCGACCGACCGGATAGATTCAATACATTAACATAAAATAAAGAGATACATGATAAATTAAGTAATATGCTATAAATTGGTATTACACAATAAATCAAGTAATATTGTTTTAGTAAAGAAATGCATTAAGTACGACCCATAAATGAAATAGCTCATTATGAGAACTATAAATAAGCATTTCACACAAGAGTAAGGATCACTTTTTTCAATATATCATTTACTCTAATACAGAGCACTTACTTGATCGTCGGAGAACCTTTTAAATTTTTACTCCTGACCAAGTATCAAAGAGTGAGTACGAGAAGAAAGGAGAAAAAGGAGCGATCGAAGGACGATAAGCAATTGTTCAAGCCAGTAGCATATACTATGTAGGGCGAAACAAGTACATATGATATATATTGTTTACATAATTTTATAGATATAATTACCTTTTTGGTCCCTACATTCAGGGTCAATATTCAATTTACTACACTAATTTTAAAAAAAAAATTATTTGGTCCTTTCTGTTAGATTGGCATGAATGACGTTAAGTGGTGATGAGGTGACACACAATGTGGTACATTTATGCATAGATTGAGTCCATGTATTATGCCACGTTTATAATTAATTATTAATTATATTTATTTTTAAATTTTGAATATTATCTCTCCATCTACATAAAACCTAACCCCAAACTCATAAGCAAATATTACCTCTTCATCTGCACAAACCCCAATTCCAAACTCATTAGAAAAATCACAGCTCGTGCAAGTTCAATTTATCATGGTTCTCGTCTTTTAGTTTGTCACGCAATACGATGTTGATGTTCAAGACCCATTTATTGTTTTCGTTTTGGACTTTGGAGGCGAATTTGGAGAAGAAATTGGCAAAGGATAGTGCGTATGCGAAGCTGGCATGGGTGGTGAGACGAAGGACATGGCAGAGAGAGATGCAAAATTTGGGGGAGTTAGGGTTTAGTGGTGGGAAATTGGAGGGGAGGTAACCAACAATATCAAATGTGGGATTGTAAATGTAGGATTTCAAATCTACAATTCAATTTCCTCTTTACATCAATTTTCCCTTTTTTTTTCTTTATTGTCGTACCCGAAACCCCTCCCTCCTTCTTTATTTTTTTTTCTCTCTTTCCCTCTCCCTTCTCTCTTCAATTTCTCTTCCATAACTCATCTATTTCAAAATCTTATCACACCATGAAATAGCTGAGGAGTTAGGCTACACTTCTATCCGATCAGACTTTCAAATAGAGTAAGTTTATGTTTACTCTAAATATCCTTTATTCTCTATTTTTCCTTAGGATATAGTCATCAATTGATGGGGACAGTTGAGACAAGTGTTCCTCTCAACTTGTTTTACCACATACTATAATTTGGTAATGTTTAGATAACTTGTTTTAGGTCCCTACATTTTAAAGTGGTTCCCCTACCTGAACAGGAATTTCCTCAGAATAAGAAATTACAGGTATGGAAAGTTATTTATGTTTTTTAATACAACCTTAGATAGTTGAATTAAATAACAAGTTAATCTTTTAATTGTATGCATGTTAGGTTATAAAGTTAGTTAAACCGAATTTTGATTTATAAGTTTATATGAGTATAAATTTGAAATATACATGTAATTGATTTGAGAAATCTTAAATGATGTATGTATGAATGATTGATATGCATTGTATGTGAATGATATGTGTTCTATGTGATTGATTAAAGTTGCATGAACTTGATGTCATACATTCGGGGTAATGTATGAGATGTTGTGTTTCGGTACATTAAGTATTAAAAGCCTACGAATAGATATCCTTTAGCATCACTGGTGATCTAAGTCACATAGACTAAGGTATCAGTTGGTGAAAAGTAAAAGAGGGAGTTCATACACATCGTGACCGCTTGTAGTCACACGATATGGATGTTCAGACTTACCCTGATCCGATTAGAGTGGAAAATCAAAAGGGTACTGGGATTGAAAGGAAATCAAGGTACCGTGAGAAAAATGGATTTTTGTGGCCACAATTTGATTAATGAGTCTTCCAGAAGACAATAGATTCATATACAATCACTATGATTGGCCTGAAATCAAAGGTAACGAGGGTTGAAAGGAATCAATGTATTGTGAGGCAAATGAATTTATGCCAAGTCAGTATGATTGAAATGAAATCAAAGTATTGTGGATTAAAATAAAATTGAATTATTGTGATTGATATTTAGATTTTGCATGATTATTTTTGGATTACTTGTATTTTTGTGTGTCAGAACTTTATTTTGATAATTTACCCTTGCATGTGTTTATTTGTGTATGAACTGCGATGACTGTACTATGTACATGAGCCTCATCTGTCACTAATGTAGGCGTTCTAGCCTCCACGTACCATGCATGTAACTTACCCTTGAAACCCTAGCGCCCTTGGTCCTAGGCGTTTCTAATGAGTACTTACTTGTACTAGACCGGAATGTACTATACACACCACATGCACATTCGCTAACCAGGCTCTTCATATATACGAGTTTCAACACACGCACCTTTGGGGGCCCACTTATGTGGCCCGTCACCTCAACCATACCTCTGAACCGACTTGCTTCAACTAGGTGTCGATGTCCGATGTCCGATGTCTGGTCCAGTACAGTAGGCTTGGGCGGCGGCGTCTTACTTGCATGCTTTAGTTTCTTTGGAAAATTCTTCATCTTTTTTAGTAAGCTCTCCTTTGAGTTTATCGACCTCAGCCAAGAGTCTACCCCTTTCTGCAGCAGCCTCTTGGGCTTGGTTTTCAGCCTCTTTGGTCTTCTCGGCTAAGTGTTGCTCAGCTTCATGTTGTTAATCTTTGGTATGTTGGAGCTCACTTTGCAGGAGTTTCATCTCTTTGTGAAGCTCAAAGATCTTCTAGGCCTTCAAGTCCTCTGCCTCCTTTCGCTCTTTCATTTTCATAACAGCAGGCAGCTTGTGGCCAGGGCTTGGCCAAATTGTCTTATGGCCTCCCGAACCAAGTGCCTTTCATTGTGAGTTATAAGCCTTTCCCTTTCTTTGACAGGCAGAAAAGCATCCTCAAGGAATGTGGGATTGTCAAGGCTTGGGTCCTATAGATTTTTTCATTTGCAGCTCTCTTTTTCTCCTTCTCGGACAACCATCATATCTCGGGGCAGAGTCTGGCCTTCAGAGGGAGCAACATGATGAGAGGGAGCACGTCCATCCGAGTGAGAGTGCTCGGTAGGGGCAACGATTTCCTTCTTCTTTCTTGTAAAGACCAGCCCCGAGGTGGTTTCCTCATCGTCAGTTAGAGCTTGGGTGGTGCTGGCAGCAATTTTAAGCTTTTGCATTAAGGAATCCTTAGGCACTTTGGTAACAACTCTCATCCTCTTGGCCATCTCCTCCAACTCTTTCTTGTTGAATTTGGACAATATCCTTCCTGGAAAGAAAACAAGTGAATGGTTAGTACATAACGCAAAGGTTCGTCTCACTAAAGGTAGGGAATGAGGAGTACCAATGTAAGCCTTTAGGACATAAGGAGATAACTATTTTCTTAGGAGGAAGGCAGTGTCAAAGAAGACCTTCAGCTCGTTGGAAACTTGCAGACCTCCTGATCTGATGGGGGCAGGTCTTCCAGGTTCCCAGCACCCTGGAATCGTGGCTTTTTGGTCCAATATAAAGGGAACCCGTCAAGAAGGGTCAGATTCCTTTTGTTACATCGGAATTTTAGAAATTTACATTTAAAATTTTTATATGAAGATTAGAAGAGGGTGAGCAAAGCTCTTCCAACTACACCATTGAAAGACACCCACAATTGGTGGCCCAAGCGTTTGGCCTCATAAAAGTAGAGAAAAACTTCCACAGTCGGCGAAATACCGAGCTGGGAACAAAGAATGGAAAGAGCATGAATAAATGCCCAATTATTTGGGTGTAGCTGGGCAGAAGCCACATTCAACTTGGTTAACAACTCTTTTTCCAAAATGGTTAGAGGGAGGTGTAACAGAACTTTTTTGAAAATGGTTGCGTAAAAGAAACAAAATGTGCCCTATGGGTCCGAGGACTCATCACAACATACTAACTCGTCCTCCCTACATGGAACTATTTTTAGTCTATCATCCTCTTTACCAAAATGACAATCGTTTGGTGGGGTGCGATGCTCCATCTCTTCATGCTCGCGTTGCCCCTGGTTGTTCCTCAGACCCCGGCGCAACTCCTCATTAACGCGACGGAGCTCTTCGTTCCTCACATGCGAAGCGTCGAGATCCGCCTGCATGCGTTCTTGTTCTATCTTCGAATCCGCCATATCATCCTGCAGCCCCCGCATTATCTCCAGGACCTGCTGCATGGACATTTCTTCTCCCACAGTGCGTGCGGTACCTCGTCTAGTGGTGGCCATTCTTCACTGTTTTCTCAAACGTTATCGTGACCTGATAGATCCTTTCAAACTTGTGATGGGACCAATGTTTTATATCGGCCCCACGGTGGGCGCCAAATGTTCCGTCCGGTTGACCTGGGACGTCTTCGTGTGCGACCTCAACCGTCAGCTAGGGACTCCTTCCCACTGGTTACCTGTGGATTCCTGCAAAGAAAGACAAAGGGGCGCCCTAGCGGCCGTTTGCACTCCGACGCTCAAGTCAGCTAGCAAGAAACACCAAAAAACATTGCACCTCCGTATCGGAGCACCGTGTATGGCACTCTGAAGGTGGTAAAAAGGGAACTGTGTCTAGTGTATATTTTCTCGTTCTGGCCAAAATCCTTCCCTAGTCCCTTGTGCGTAACCTCAAGGCTCGAGCAAGCAACTAGAGTGTTTCTCGAAAATTAGCCAAAAGTTCGAACCCCGTTTCCAACATTCAAAGCGCTATTTAAGCTACCCCCGCATTCAAAGCGCCTTAAAACGCATTTAATTATAAAACGTAGCGCATTTAAGACGTTTAAAACGCTTGGGAGCATTTATAGTACCTTAAACGCTCGAAACGGAAACTGTATTAAATAACTTTAATTACCTTGTACCTGACCAAATGGCGTTTCTATTCTGACCTGGCTGCTGTACACGTGGAGGGCCTCACAGCGCCATGACCCCATCTGAGGGTATCTCCTCGTGTGAGTCCTCCTACCTGGGCGTGCATCTGCGCTAGAGGTGACTTTTTGGGTGCCAACTCATGCCCCCAAACATCTAGTCACTCACTTTGAGAGCGTATCTGCCTTCCTCTCGTGCCCTGCACCTGGCTACCCTGGGCGTGACCCTCCTCTTGAGTCGTATCTATCCCAAGGGCGGCAGGGGCACCTCGCGAGTCAGGCTGCCCTATACTGGCGCTATTACTATGGCCTTGGAGCCACCTTTCTCTTCTCTTTATTACTACCCCGGATTATCGGGATTTGAGGCCTTCCCACGGCGTCGCTCCCTCCATGGTCTTTCCTACCCATGGGTATCGGGGAGCCACACTATGATTGCCTTGCCTTTGTGACATTTGACCTTGGCGACGCCCTAGTTGGGCGACGCCATAACCGGGCGATGCCTTAACTAGGCGACGCCTTGACCTTGGCGACGCTTCCTCTTGGCGACGCTGGCACTTGGCGTCTCTTCATCTAGGCGACACCTTATGTTGACTTTGACCCCCGACGTTGACTTTGACCTTGACTTTGTCAACGCCCGGGTACGGGACGGTACAGCAAGAAACAAAAAATTCAATAAAAGTACTACAAGAAGTGATGACAATTATGGAAAAACATGACTATGACAAAACTTGTACAGATTCAAAAAGGAAAATACTCAAATATATGATAGGCACTGATCCTGCCGGTTGACCAGAACGTAAGAGCCTTGCCTCGTCCAAGGTGTTCTTCCTCTGGATCGGCTTTGCACCACGCTAGCTTTCGTCCTTCACCTCGATTCACCTCAAGAACCTGCAAAAGACAGAGTGGCGCCGCTGCGGCCGATCGCGCTCTGACGCTCAAGTCAGTGACGAAACCACCAAAACTCTAAGAGAGAAAACTAAGAACTCAAGGAACTGTGCAAAACTCTCTCAGTCACTCAAGTATTCTCCAAGCGTAAAGAAGTGTTCTAAACGCGCGTACCTCAGAAGTTCGTTAGAATCTCTTATATACCTGTGCACTTTCTCTCTCCTGACGGTTACACATCTGAACACGTGGCTCGCATCCAGCTGTACACATGTCACCATCTGGAGCGTCCTCTGCTTGAGCGTCACTTCTTACTCTTCAGGCTGATCGACTAAGTTACCCATGCAAGGAGTAACTCGGTGTATAGTTGCCTTGGAGCGCGATCTCTTCTGTGTGGCGAGTACGGGGTGTCACCATGCACACCTTCTCTGTGGTCTCGCCGGCCGCCATCATGATCTGCTTTACTTGCTTCATCGTGTATGTTCTGGTAAGCTGTTCCCTGGCCTCAACCTCTGGCTAGGGAATGATCATCTGATATCTCCATCCTTCGTACTCGTGCCCCTTGAAAGTCTTGAACAAGCTCTCCTGATCTTTCGGTAATGTCCTCCTCTCGGCGATCTCTGATCACTTGGTCGCCTGATCTCGCATACGGCGACTACAACACGAGCCTGGTGACCGCCGGTTTAGATATGCTAGAGATCGGAGCACGCCAACTTAACGATTGGCGACTACACGAGCTTCCCGATTTCCTTCCCTTCTGTCAGCCAGGTGTTCCGTTCAACACGCCTATATTATCGCTTGCTGCCACGTCATCACTTCCGACTACCTGGGCGGTACAGGCACAAATAAGAAAGCAACAATAAAACTCAAAATAAGCCTAAAAACAGAAATGTAAACAACAAGAATTATAGAGCTCTTGAATTAAAGTGCAACACAACTCAAAATTAAACAAGAACACACCTAAACTCTAGATACCACATGATATGATTCCAATAGCACAATATGAATGATTCTTGACATTCTTAGGAATCAACTTGAGTTGGATATGAGGTAGGCACTTTTTCATAGAATTGGATCAAGGTTCTATGTTCAAGAACTCACCAAGACTAGTACCAAAACCCAAACTCATATGGAAGTTCCATGTATTGTCAAATTGAACCAAAAACAGCAACTAGAAAAGAAGAAGAAGCAAAGCTGAACAGCAAAAGCTAAAAAAACCGAAGTAAAACACAAAGGAAATTGAAAAGCCGAACTGAAAAAGCAAAGAATCAAGCTAAGACATGAACATAAAAAGAGAAGGAAGGAAGGAGAAGAGAGAGCTCATAAAGATGGAGGAATGGTTGGATGATCACGCCACTTAGAGGATGGAGACTCCAAGATGAGTGTGCAATGCCGCCACTTGAGGTAACCAAAGAACTCTCAAGATAAGACTAAGTGAGGAAGGCACAAAGCTCTCCAATTCTCTCTCAAATTGAGTAGAGTTTCTCTAATTCAAAATTCCAATCTGAATTTTACAAGAGCCCACACCTTTATTTATAGTGTGAGGGTGCTGGAAAATAGGTGGGAAATTTCAAATAAAACTCATTTGAAATTCCCACAAAAAACAAGTCACATGGGAGGTGTGACCTTTTTCTACTATGACACCTCCTAAAAACTACACATACACCACTCTCCTAAGTCACATGGACAATGTGACTTTCTTTTACATATTCACACTCCTTTATTTAATAACCACACCTCCTAAAACTATACAAGAGTATTTCAAAGCTTGGCCTTGCCCCTCATGGGATGGACTTGGGCTTTTTGGGCTTTGACCTTCTTGGGCTTGGGCTTGGGCTTTGGGCTTGGGCCTCATCTTTATTTTATGTCTTCTTTTAATTTTGAGAAGAATAGAAGGAAGAACTTCAAATGTGAGGGTGGATGTCCTCTTCCTCCATTAATAAAAGCCTCCTTTATTTGATTCTCATCACCCGGTACCAGACATCAGTATAAATTAAGATCCGGAAGCCTAGTCCCTGAGCAGGGGTTAAGGGATTCCTTCGGGACGCCCCCTCCTCAGGTATGAACAGCTATCCCCGGCGTCAGATGCTAGACATGAGTTAAAAACCCGGGCGCTTAGTCCTTGAGCAAGGGTTAAGGGATTCCTTCGGGACGCCCCCTCCTCAGGTATGAATAGCTGGCCCCGGTATCAAACGATAGATGCAAGCTAAAATCTGGGTGCCTAATCCCTGAGCAGGGGTCAAGGGATTCCTTCGGGACGCCCCCTCCTCAGGTAGGAACAGCTAGCCCCAGCGCCTGATGTTTAGAACGTTGCACCTTGGTGTTTTCAGACACCCTGAGGACGATGCGGTGTTGCGGTAGCAGGCCTCTCCTCAGTCGTGGGCACCAAACGCAAAAAGATAAGGGTTGAGTTGCCATGGTGTTTTAGACACTCCATGGACGATACGGTACTATTGTTTAGATCTCTCCATGGGCGTGGGCACCAGAGCGCGACTTTTGTCCCAAAGTATTTAGACACACTGAGGACACCCAGAGTAGGTCCCTCCTTGAGTATAGACACCCAGCACAGGTGAAATAAGTCCTCCTCGCCCTCGAGCGACGCTGAGGCACCAGAGAGGAACATATATAGTCCTCCCTCGCCTTCGAGCGATGTTGAGGCCGTAGTAGAGACCAAATCCTTCCTTGCCTTTGGGCAATGACGAGGCAGGCGACGCTTTCATGAGGAAGATTCCTCGCAGATACGAAGGCCAAGTAAGTTTCTTGGTGGAGAGACCAAGGGAAGGGTACGCATCACGACTTAAAAAGGGTAGTAGAAGAGGAGATCACGTGTTACCTAAAGAGTTAAAGTCGAACACGATGAAGAGGAGTGCCGAAGGTAACACACGCGATATAGCAAAGAAAGCAGAAGCAGACACGAGTATGCAAAGATAAAGCAAATAAACATTTAAGCATAAATCAGGAGCTACAATTATAGATAAGGTTCACGATAGTTGCAAATTTAAGCAAAAGTAATTATATACACATCAAATGTTGGTGAAAGTACGAGGTAAGGGCTATTCTTCGGAGGCCTCCAAAAGCACCAGCTTGTCGTCGACCACTTCGTTCAAGGGGCTGCACCCAGAAACGTCGATGCCAGGGTTCATACAAGCAGCTTGAACGAGGGCCTCTACAAACCCATCGGCGAAACTAGTGGCAGACTCCCCTACCAATTTCTCTTCAGCAACTTTGAAGTTGGCAGCTTGAGCGATCATTTCTTGGTCCTTGGAGGCCAAGGCAGAAGTCAACTCTTGGACTTTGACTTGGAGGGAGTTGTTCTCAGCGGTTAACCGGGAGCATTCATCAGTTTTGTCCGCAAGTGCGACCTCAGTCTTTCCCAGTGTCTGCTCCCGATCCACACACTGGTCCTCGAGTTTCTTCTAGCATACCTTGGAAGTCTCCACAGCTGCCTCGAGATCAGCGATCTTTGTTCGAAGGGGCACCACTTCATTAAGGAGCCCAGCCTGAGCTTGAGCCACCTCATGTAGCCGTTTATTGGCCTCAATGGGCTTTGTATGCTTCCTCCTTACGCCCCCAGTGGGTGGCTAGCCTCTCCTTCTCCTCCTTTAGCTTCTCTTTCTCCTCTTTTAGGGAAGCAACTTCCTTCTTCAGTGCTTGGAAGGCAGAGGTTTGAGCAGCTTTGGCCCTGGACTGTTTGTGCCAGGAGTAGGCGCAAGACATGAAGGCCCCCATGTAATAGTATAAACTTTCTCTCTGGGCCCCTTCAGCTTGACTACCCGAGGACTCCCTGGCCAGGAACCCCCTCAACGAATCTTGCATAGGAGAAGGGAGCTCTAGGGCAGGCGAAGGAATGGTCGTGGCCTCAGTCTCAACCTCCGGGTTCGTCGGTTGAGGAGGGGAAGTGGCACTAGGGGGATCCTCCCTCAAAGACTCGGCCCCATGAGAGGAAGAAGTGGGCGAGGTGACCTGTTGAGGGGCATGTTGAATTGTCCTTTGACGCTTGAAGACTTGCCCCTCAGCAGAATCTTCATCATCATCAGTGACCACCACCACCCTTTTTCCTTTGTCAAGGGGGGCTGAGGGAGAAGCAGCCTCGGACAGCACAAGAGGCATGGCCGCAATGGGAAGTGGGGAGCTTGGAGGATGGTGGGGAGAAGCTTGGACTAATGGGGTTGACGGAGTCGTGGCAGATTGAGATCGGGGAATGGGAGAAGTCGAGGTCGCAACAGAAGTCGGAGGGGCAGATGCCAAGGCCCCGTCCTTCGGCCTCAACAACTGAGCCATCCGCAACCGTCGCTGCCTATCCATCTTAGAATCTGCACCAAGAGGACAAACATGGCAGAGGTTAGGCACAAGTTAAAACTAAAGCACAAAAAGAGAAGGAAAATCATGCATCAAGCAAGAATCCAACAGAAACAAAAGTTAGAAGGTTACAACAAGAGGCATTCGTACTTATATATTTTGCTAGAGCTTCGGCGTTGAACTCTAGATTTATCAGAGTGGCGGTTTCGAAGCCCCCCACGCTAGTCAAGAGTTGACAAGCCTCTCGATCGTTCGAGGGCAGTTCATCCAGCGATTTGGGCTTCACGATCTTTACCTCCTTCACCCAGTAGAGAGGAAAGTCGTCGAGAGCGGAAGGGTCATAGTCGGAGCAGCAAACCTTGAAGAATTTGCCTTTCCACCCCTTGAAGGATTGTTGGAAGAGGGATAGGAGGACCCTTTCAGGGATGTTGCTAAGGCTCACCCAGAGACTCTTCCCCTGTTTCTTCACTTCGAAGAAGTGCAGGATGATATCAACGGAAGGTGTGCACCCGAAGAATCCGCACAATACCCCAAAGGCCTTGACGAAGGCCCAGCCGTTGGGGTGCAATTGGGTTGGGGCGACATTGATCTCCATCAACAACTCCCTCTCAAATTGGGAGAAGGGCAAGCGCATCCCAATATGCTTGAAGACAACTTGGTAGAAGTAGAAAAAGGGAACCCCGTTGTTGGCCCGCTTGTCCCCGCATACGGGCTCCCCTAGAGTGCAAGGGAGCACTGCGATGTCATCATCGTGCCTTTTCCCAAAGGCGCGATGGTCGTAGGTGCTTGGCTCCCCTACGTGGTCCTTCCAAGCTTTGGTGGAAACTAGGCTCGAGCACTCGTCGAGCAGATCGACCGGAGCCCATGGTTAAAGGTCCCTATGGTTAACTCTGGGGGGAGGAGGATTGGCCGTCACTTTGGTACGTGCCATTGGCGAAACTGAAGAATGAGGAAAAGAAAAGAGTTCAGCAAGCAAGGTCAAGGAGAAAATGAGAGAGAAGCCCTAAGAAGACCTCTACCCACGCGAGAAGTTAAGAAATGGGGGAGCAGAGAAACGAGAAAGAGAATACAAGAAATACAAGGAAAATAAACAGTCTCAGGCAGTTATATCAGTGCGGAAGCTAAAGGGAGAGCCAGTAAAGGAGAAAGGTCATACCTTTTTAAGTATCTGAAGATTCGAAGATCAAAGGTGCGAGAAAGAGCGAAGGTTGCAGAGAGAGTTGGGGAAGATGAATAGTGGAGAGAATGCGAAGAGTGAATGAAACAGTTGTCGGGAGCGCGCGTTTTGAAAGATGTAACGTTAACTTGAGGAGTGCGAGAGGCACTAAGTGATGGTCGTGCGATCAAACCACGTGTCAAAAGATTAAAGCGCAACTTAAGACGTCACGTCTTTAACGCATAAAACGTCACATCAGACTCTCAGGGAGTGTCAAGTCAAACTGAACAAAGGAATGTCACGTCAGCAAGAATGCCACGTGGATAATGGGCGAGGCCTTAGTCTTTTCGCTGAAACAAGTGTCAGCTCAAGACTGGGGGGCTTGTGTACCGCCCCGGGGCGTTGACCAAAAGTCAAAGTCAAAATCAATACATGGTGGGACCGTTTGGGGCCTCGCCTAAGAAAGGCGTCACCTCGCAAAGGCATCGCTTAGGAAAGGCGTCGCCTCGCAAAGGTGTCGCCCAAGAAAGGCGTTGCCCCGCAAAGGCGTCGCCCAAGAAAGGCGTCGCCAGACTAAGGCATCGCCAGGCTAAGGCGTCATCAAGTTAAGAAATAGTCAAGTTAACACATCGACAGTGTTACCCCGCGATACCCATGGGTAGGAAAGACCATGGAGGGGGCAACACCGTGAGAAAGTCTCGGGCTCCGATGACTCAGAACAGCAATGAAGAAAAAGGTGGCTTCAAAGCCATAAGTTCTAGTACCAGTAGGGGGTAACCTGACTCGTGAAGTACCCACACCACCGCTGGGAAACCCTGAGACAGATACGACCCATGAGGAGGCCACGACCAGGGGAGAACCACGTGCATGGTACAAGAGAGAGAGGTAGATACACCCCCAAGGTGAGTGACTAGAGGTTGGGGCGCATGAGTTGGCACCCAGAAAGTCACCCCACGCGCCAGATGCACTTCAAGGAAGGAGGACTCACACGATGGATTAACCCTAAGCTGGGTTACGGCGCTGCGAGGCCCTCCGCACAGAGTAACGATCAAGTCAGAAGGACACGTGGCAATTAGCACGTGCTCATTAAATGTTTAAGTGAAAGTTTGCCAAGGTGTGCGTTAATTCAGTTAAGATTCGAATGTTCCAAGGAATATTTTTATACGCATTCAATGCGCTTTAACGCGCTTTAACCATGAGAGCTGTATAAAAAGGGACCTTGGGGCATTTGAAAGGGATCCGATTTTTAATCTAATTCTCGCAGTTTCACACAGAGCACTAACCCTAGTTGTTCTCGCTGCGGACCCACTGTGAGCACAAGGCAAAAAGGGCAACTCAGTTTTAGTCATTCAACATAATTTTCGACCACCTTCAGAGGGTGTGTCACCTTTGATGTTTCTCGCTAGCTGACTTGATCGTCGGAGTGCAAACGGCCGCGAGGGCGCCCTTTTGTTCACTTCTTTTCAGGTATCACAGACGGAGCATAACGAAGGTGCCCTAGCTCGCAAGGACAAGCCACGCACAAAGACGACCCTGGTCAACCGGCGGGAAGAATCTTATATATTAATCCAACAAGAGAGATGGGTTTGTACTCATCCAAATTCTTTGGGTCCTTTACCTTTGGTACTAGAGCAATGAATGAACAATTACAGCCTTTTGGTATAATACCTGAGTGCTTAAAGCTTTCAAACGCATGTACAATGTCAAACTTCATAATTTTCTAACTTCCTTTAATGAAGTTGTAGTTAAAATCATCTTCCCCATGGCTTTTTGAACCTTCACATTGCCAAATTGCCTCCCTTATCTCTTCCTCAGATATCTTTTCAATCAATCTTCCATTTTCCTCCCGTTTGAGTTCCATGAAATCCACGTTCCCAAGCCTTATCTTAAAATAGTTTGACTCCGAAAAAGCGTTTTTCAAATATGCTTCTAGCCTTTATTCTTACAAAATCGGGTTCCTCGTTCCACACACCATCCACCTTCACACCTTTGACTTGATTAAACATTCTCCTCCATGAAATGGACGAGTGGTAAAATTTTGTATTGCAGTCACCCGACTTAATCCAATTAATCCTCGCTTTTTGCTTCAAAAAATGATTTTATTTGTGATTGATAGTCCTATTTCAAAATATTGGTTAATGTCTTTTATTACATTTTTGGTATTTCGGGGGTTTTAGGGTTTATAATGATTGTCTTAAATTTATGGTATAAATTTGATTGCATAGTATTTGTGATTGGTTATTGAAGTTTGTTTCTGATTTTGGAGGGTGAGTTGGGTACCAATCACTCATTAAATTTAATTTTAGAGACACCCATGAAATGTTTGATAAAATGCCTATATGAAAGTTATCTTGCAAATCATATGAATTAGTTGAAAATTGGATAAATAATTTTGGCATGTGATGGAGATCAAGATCAAGAGAACGTAGAGGCCAATCAACAAGATCAAAAGGAGGTGGAGGCACAAATAGAAGACGCCCATGGAGGTCAAAGTCCACCTCAAAGGCTTACAAGAAGCATGTTTAAAGCTTTAGGAACTAGAGGACATTTATTTTCTCTTTTTGTAATTTCTTTAGTTGAAGGTGCTTAGAGGGAAACTTTAGAAACCTCTTTTGTTATAGCATCTTTTAGGCTTTAGTTAGGAGCTTTAGGGGGGTGTATTAGTAGATAGGTGTAGGAGTAGAATATGAGGTGCCAAAGTGAAGGAAAGAGTCACACCTTCCTCATGCATGGAATAGGCGCCGGTTTTGAATAGTTTTAGGAGGGAATTTTGAATTCTCTTAGCTTTGTTTTTCAGCACCTTAGGCTATAAATAGAGGTGCTCTCCTTGTAAAATTCAGATTTGAATTTATCTAAAGAAACTATACTCAAAATTGGAGTGAGCATTGGAGAGCTTTTGAGCCTTCTTCTCTAGTCTTATCTTGGTGGATCCATGGAGTCCTCAAGTGGCGGCAGCACTCTCATCTAGGAGCATTCCACACTTCTAGTGGCGAGATCATCCATCATCCTTCCATCTTCATGAGCAATTCTTCTCTCCTTCCTTTCTTCTTTGTTAATTCCTTGTTCTAGCTTGTTGTCTTGTTGTTTGGTTCGGTTTTTCTTGTTTTCCAACACCTATTTTTCTGTTCTTTGCCTTTTAATTTCACTTTGTTCGGTTCAAATGTGTTCTTATTCAATTCTGTTCGGTCCTTTTAATTTTACCTCTCTTTGTTGATTCAATTTGACAATATGTGGAGCATCCAAATGAGTATGGGATTTGGTACTAGTTTTTGGTGAGTTCTTGTCTTAGAACAATGATCCAACTCTAAGAAAAGTGCCTCAATAATGTCCAGCTCAAGGTGATTCCTAAGAATGTCAAGAATCATTCTCTATATGGCTAGTGGAATCACATCAGCATGTCTACATTCTTTATACAACACTATGAGAGTGGAATTTAAATAAAATACTCCTATGATGTTTAAGATTCTTTATATATATATATATATATATATATATATATATAAAATTATAGTGTTACAGAAATGGGTCGTATAAAAAGCATCGCAACACAAATTGCCAAAGGCAAAAGAGTTAGAATGGACACCAATTCTCTTGAACCACTATCAAGAAATAGGTTCAAAAACAAAGAAAAACAACGAAGATATGAAGAAATCAATAATTGGGCATTCATCTGTTTAGCCAATCATTCCAATCAAGTAAGCCCAACTGGGAAACCATGAAGAATACTAAGAAAACATAAGAAGATCTTATCCATCTAGGTAGTTCATCAGAGCAGCTAGAGCCCTCGCCCATGGATAAAGTACTGAAGTCTGGATGGTGTTTATGTTAGCTAATATGGTGCCCATTGGTCATGTGTGAAACTCGAATATATCTAGTTGTCATCTTCTCTATTTCCTCTTGAAAGAAGATTATTATGTTGATGTAGCTAAAATTATTTGTTATGAGATATATATAATTTTTTTATATTATAAGTGAGCCAAAATAATCAGAAGGCTAAAGGTTCCTTGGGGTTCCCTACTTTGATAACTGCTCTTTGTTCATCTCATTGATGACTATTTTACGACAATTGCACCTTATTGTCAGAAGTAATAATTTTTCCTTAAGGACGGATATTGAACCCACAAGGAACAATTGAATAATCAAGTAAAAGATTCACTAAATAGAAAAAAAAAAACAAAAGTTGGTTGGGAGTTTGTTATGATTAAAATGATTAAAGAGAAAAGAAGTCAAAGAGTTTAATGGTTCAATTGGGATTAAGGTTCATCCTTTTTACTCTTTTGTATTTTGATTAGCATGGTGATATTCTATCCTTTGATTGATGTTAATGCCCGTATGAATGTAATTTATAACAATTCCTCGCATACAAAATTATTAAGAGAGTCTCCTAAATATCGATTCCTCGCATATTTATAAAAACTTCTTATCATTACGATTAGACGTTGATAGAAATTAACATTTCAAATTTATTCCTAGCATTAAAATATGTTAAGCATTATCATTTGGATCAGAAACTTGGAAGTACTTTCCAGTCAAATCTAAGACTCTAGATCATAGAAACAAGCATTACAAATAAAATGACAATACCAATCATAAATCAAAAACAAAATATTATATTTAAATATCACCTCAATACATAAGAGTTTGAACAAATTACTCATAATCCCAAAGGTAGAATTAACCACTCATGTTGGCTATTATAAGCATGGAGAGCAAAAAAAGAAGATCCAAGATGTTTCTCCTTAACGACTATGTCCTCTAAGGTTTCTAACACCTTCTTTGATTTCTTGGGTTGTGTCTCAAGCCTCATATTTAACCTAATTGGGCTTCGGTTTAGTGATTTCTCACTTGGGTGTTATTGGGCTTGCTTGGGCGAGTTAAACGAAAAACAACCCAACGTCACTGGAGTAATCTCATCTGGGCGAGATCCTCTAGGAGGCTTCTAGCTTGGGCGAGTTTTAGCGAGCTTGGGTGAGTGCTGGTGCATTCCTGCATTCCCCTTTTACCTTTGTCTATTCTCATTTTGCCCTTTCATCTCCATTCTTCCCTAGAATCCTGAAATTAACATAAATTTGGGAATAAATCGTTCTAATTCAAATTATAATCATAAAATATGTAAAAGGGTTAAAATTCATAAGTTAGGGGTTATTTTATAGTATTTTATCAATTAATATTTATAAGTGTCTGTATTTTAATATGAAATATTACTAAATTCTGGCATTTATCAACTCCCCCCAACTTAGAACCTTGATTAACCTTAAGCAAAGTAAATGAATATAATTAAATGATATTTGAATTTAAATATCAAAATAGCTTAATTCACTAAACAACAGATTAAATCAGAAACTTATGTTGTTTCCAAATTCAATTATAGCAAAATATAGATACAATCAACTTCCAGGATCAAATCAAAACTATAAAATGACAATTCATCATGGAATTTCTTCTCATATGCTCACAGGTAAGTGTTTCTCTCTATTTTCACTTAATCATAACAAATCACAAATACTTTTTATTTCATCTTCATAACACAAACATATTAGAAACATGAATCTTGAAGTCTTTTACAAGGTTATAATGAGGCTAGGCTTCAAAAAAAGTATTAGTTTTTCAGATAACAAAATGTACATTTTAAAGAAGAAGAACATACCTACAATCCAATTATAACACATATTTTTATCTAATCACCTTTTGACTTCAAATTTTTCCTCATTTTCTTTTTATTTTTTTATGATTTTGTTTTTTCATCAATGGGAATAGATTCTTCCTATTTGAACTTTCAAAAATTAGAAGCAACCATTCCCTTGATATCTATATTTCATCTATGTTCTCCTTCCTTAAACATGTCAAAGGGTAGGAAAATATATCATTAAAGGTTTAGGGTGCAATAATAACAAAAATTCTTGGCTCAAAGGGGATATATAAAAAAAATAAATTCTAATAACACAAATGGCTCAATCATCTTCATGCTCTTTTATGATGTAACAAAAAAAATAAAAATTAAGAAACAACAACTTTCAAGTCATCAATAAAACTCTCAAAACTTGTTTAAGGTTCACACACTCACTTGGTTTACTCATTCCTTATTGTTTTGTAATTCTCGGTTCTAATCAATCATCCTGTTAAATTTTCATGTATCAAAATTTCAACTACATTTGAATAGACTCAATCACATTTTCTTTTCTAACTTGTGTCTAATTCATCTCACTGTTTAATATTTAAACACAAAGTCCTTTTCTCCACAATTCAAATTTTAATATTCCAGATCTTTTTTATTTAAGAAAAATAAAACTACTTAAGAATTAAATTAAAACTAAAATTGATTTAAGAAAAATAATTCAAGACATAAAAATAACAAAATAGCAAAGAAAATTATTCAAAAATACCAACACAAGCCATTTAAAAAAATAAGAAAATAAACACATAAAACAAACTAAGCAAATAAGCAAATAAATAAAAATAAACAAATAAAGCAAAATTTAAAAGAAAAACTGAAAGTAAAAGAAAACTAGAAAAATAAACCATATTTTTGCTCAATCCTTCCTTCTTAAGAAGTCATTCAGCTGTGTTAAAGTTTTCATCTACAGTTGTGGACGACCCTACTTCGTTTGCTGGATCTGCCCCCTGAATAATAAAGTTTGTTGGGACTTTGTTACGATTTCAATGATTACAAGTTTATTTTTGTATCTTGCCATCTGCATGATAAATGTTTTAGCTTTGCAGGTGCTTATGGTGCTAACACATACTTGGCTAGACGGTTTTTGTGGAGGGATCTTAGTTCCTTCATAGGGACTTTGTGTATTTTGGGAGATTTTAATGTTGTGTTATCGAAAGATGAATGTAAAGGGGGTGGCTCCTAATTAGGTTTCTTGTAATGGTTTCCTTGATTGGATTAATACTAATGATCTTGCTTGTATGCATTTTACTGGATCTGGTTATACTTGGTGTAATGGAAGAAGAGGGTTGCATAGAGTTCATAGAAGACTGGATAGGGCTTTATGTAACGAAGTATGTTTGGACGAATGGCATTCATGTTCTTATCAGGTTTTTGTTAGGAATAGTTCTGACCATTCCCCTATTCTTGCTAGTCTGGCCAGTAATTCTTTGAAAAAGGTTAGCAATTTTCGTTTCTTTTCTATGTGGCTTCAGGACAGTTCATGTTTGAAGGTTATTCATGACTCTTGGAGTAATAAGGTTGTTAGGTGTCCTATGCTTATTTTGCAACATAAGTTAAAAAGGTTGAAAATTGAGCTTTGTGATTGGAATAAGAACTTTTTTGGTAATGTTCACAATGTAGTTATTCTTAAGCAGGGTCTGCTCCTTCATATTCAACACATTGATATTCAACAAAATTTAGAGACTACTAGTATGTCTGATATTGATGGACTTCTCTGTCAAGAAAAAATAGCTAAGGAGGAGCTTGATCATGCTCTTCACTGTCAATATTTGTTTTTGGAAAGAAGGAGCTAAGATGCTTTGGTTTAAAGATGGGGATAGAAATACTGCTTTTTTCCATGTTGTGGTTAAAAGGCGAAATAATTGTGGTGGGATTCATCATTTACAATTTGATAATGTGGTTATTGAGGATCCTAAAATCATTGAGGAACATATTTTGGACTTTTATAAAACTCTTTATGTTGAGTCTATTTCTCATGATCAGGATACAAGTAATATGGAAGATTTTATTGGTACTTATGTTCCTAATCTGGTTTCCCTTGAGGAGAATATGATGTTGATGAAATGTCCTTATTTTTTGGAAATCAAGAATGTTGTTTTTAACCTTAATGGTAATAGTGCTCCTGGTCCTGATGGTTCTAGTAGTGTTTTCTATCATTCTTGTTCGGATATTATTGGCACAAATGTTTGCAGTGTTGTCCAACAGTTTTTTAAGCAAAGGTGGGTTCTCCCTAGAATGAACAGTAATGTGGTATCTCTTATTCCTAAGTTTCAGGGTGTTAAATCCATCAAAGATTACAGACCAATAGTCGTTGCTAATTTTAATTTTAAGATTATTTCCAAGATTTTGGCAGATCGGCTTGCCCTTGTGGCTACCAGAATAATTTCTTCTAATTAGTATGGGTTTGTGCAGGGGAGACTGATTCAGGATTGTATTGGTATTGCTTTAGAGGCTATTAGCATGCTCTCTAAAAAGGTTCGAGGAGGTAATGTGGCAAACAAAGTTGATATTCATAAAGCCTTTGATACTCTGAGTTGGAAGTTTTTATTATTAGTTTTGACACGCTTTGGTTTTCACCCCTCGTTTGTCGGTTGGATTAGTATTATTCTCCGATATGCTATGCTTTCTATCAGAATAAATGGCAGTCTGATGGGTTTTTTTCCTTGTAGTAGAGGGATTAGACAAGGTGATCCTTTGTCTCCTCTACTTTTCTATCTTGCAGAGGAAGTTCTTAGAAGAGGTCTTTCTAAGCTTGTGAATGATAAGAAGATTCTACATATGGCTGGTCTGCAAGGTTTTCACACTCCCTCCCATGTTTTGTATGCTGATGACATTTTTGTTTTCTGTAGGGCGGATAATAAGTCCCTTAGAAATTTGGGTACTTTTCTTAAAACATATGGTGATTTCTCGGGTCAATATGTTAACAATTCTAAGAGTAGTTTTTTCACCATGGATAATTCTACAAGATTTGTCACCAAAATTCAACGTATTCTTTCTTGTAGCCATGATTGTTTGCCTTTCATTATTTAGGAGTTCCTATCTTTGTTGGTGCGCCAAAGAGTCGTTTTCTTCAACCTTTGGCGAGTAAGGCTAAATTAAAGCTAGCATCTTGGAAAGGTAAATCTCTTAGCATGATGTGTCAGATTCAGTTGGTCAATACAGTGATTACGGGAATTCTAGAATATAGCTTTAATTTGTATAAATGGCCTATTTCTCTTCTTAAGTAAGTTGAGCAATGGTGTCGAAATTTTATATGGACTGGAGATATTCTTAAGAAAGGCATAGCTACTATTAATTGGGTTACGACTTGTTCTCCCCTTGAGAATGGAGTTTTGAAGATTATTAACTTTCACCATGAAAATAATGCATATCTTCTTAAGCTTGCTTGGAACTTTGCTTATAGCAACAGGTTTTGGTCTTTGCTCTTGAAAGCCAGAGTTCTTAAATCAAAATATGAGTTTAAAATGGTTTATAGATCCTCATCTCTTTGGCCTGGAATTAAGCATTTTTATTCTACTATACTTGATTATACTTCTTAGACTGTTGGTACAAATTCTTTTATTAATTTTTGAAATGATAAATGGTGTTCTACTACTCATTTAGCACATATTGTAGGGTTATCTGATGGTATTAGCATTCCGGATACAGTTTCTCAGTTTTGGACAAATCGTGATTGGAATATTCCGTTGTCTTTACAGCAGATGCCTCATCTTTTTAGTCATATCATGGTTAGGGTAGATCAGGTTGTTCCTAATTAGATTCTAGATAAGTCTGGTCGGTTCACTCTTAAATCGGCTAAGACTTTTTTCTTGGAACCAGTTGTTCCCTGTGGTTGGGGTAAATTTATTTGGTCTTCAGATATCCCACCTTCCAAAACTCTTGTCCTTTAGAAAGTTTTTCAGGGGCGACTTCCTACAGATCAGCATATTCAAAATAAAGGTCTCCATATTTATTCTATGTGTACACTTTGTGAAAGGCATGAGGAATTCATTCATCATTTATTTTTTGAATGCCCTAATGCTTTGTATATTTGGAGTTAGGTTCGGTAGATTTTTCCTACTTCTCATTTCTCTAATAAGGATGATCTTCTTTCTTTTATTAAGAGTGATGATAGTCCTTTGGTTAAATTGATTAAGCTTGTTGTGATAACTTTTTCTATTTGGATGTTATGGCGTATGAGGAATTATGCTCATTTTCAGGATAAGATTGAGGTTTCTAGGGCTATTTAAGTTATTAAAGATTTAACTTGTCTAGTGGGAAAATCGTCTAAAGCTTCAAGGAAGAATGATATGATGGATTTTAGTGTGATTATGTTTTTTGGTATTAATACTCATACTGGTAAAGTTCTTCGTCCTCTTTCTATAAGATGGGAGTTTCCTTCACCAAGCTGGGTTAAAATTAACACTGATGGAGTTGTTAGGGGTTATCCAGGTCTTGTCACTTGTGGAGGTATTTTTCGTGGGAGTATGAGGGAGTTTATTATAGATTTCTCTGTTTTTCTTGACGTTCAGACTGCTTTGGAGGAAGCTCAAAAGTTGGGACTTACTAATGTCTGGCTGGAATGTTACTCTGCCTTGGTTTGTGCTTTGTTTACTGCTTGGACAAATGTTCCTTGGATGCTTCGTAATTGATAGAATACTTGTCTTAATTACTGTGGAAAAATCAGGTTTAGGGTTACTCATATATTTCGTGAAGGAAATGCGTGTGCTGATAAGTTGGCTAATTTAGGATTTATTCATAAAGAATCCTTTCATTGGTATAATAGGCTTTCATCTAATCTGTTTTTAGAATTCTTTATTAATAGGTATAGTCTATACCTATGTATCGTTTTTGTTAACATATGGATTTTGGCCTAGTCCCCCCATATTTTTGTATTTTCTTTCTTTTTCTTTTTTGTAATAATACTTTTTTCATGTGTTGGCAAATGATTGTTGTTACTTGAGGTGTCAGCCTAGCTTGGATGTCAAGTAGCATAGTGATGCCTAACATGAAAGCATTTTATAAAAAAATAAAAATAAAACAAGTCAAAGAGTTTGTTGGTTCAATTGGGAAAATTGACATTTAGGTTCATCCTTCTTACTCTTTTGTATGTTGATTAGCATGGTAATATTCTATCCTTTGATTAATGTTGATGCTCGTATAAAATTCATTTATATCGATTCCTCACATATAAAATTATTAAAAGAGTCTCCTAAATATTGATTCCTCGTATATTTATAAAAACTCTTTATCATTACAATTAGATGTTGATAACAATTAACATTTCAAATCTATTCTTAGCATTCAAATATGTTAAGCATTGTCATTTGGGTCAGAAACTTAGCGATACTTTTCAGTCAAATCTAAGGATCTAAATCATGATAAACACACATTACAAATAAAATGACAATACCAATCATCAATCAAGAACAAAATATTATATTTAAATAACACCTCAATACATAAGAGTTTGAACATATTACTCTCAATTCCAAAGGGTAGAATTAGTCATTCATGATGGCCATTACTAGCTTGGAAAGCAAGAAAAGAAGATCAAAGATGTCTCTCCTTGAAGGTTGCCTCCTCTAGGGTTTTCTAACAACTTCTAATATGATTGTTATTGGAAGATGAAATGAAAGGTAATTGTGATTTGTTAGGATTCAATGAAAATAGAGAGAAACAGTTACCTATGAGCATATGAGAAGAAATTCCTTGATGAATTGTCATTTTATTGTTTTAGTTGGATCCTGGAAGTTCATTGTATTTATATTTTGCTATATTTGAATTTGGAAACAACATAAGTTTCTAATTTAATATGTTGTTTAGTGAACTAAGTTGTTTTGATATTTAAATTCAAATGTGATTTAGTTATATTCATTTACTTTTCTTGCGGTCAATCAAGATTCTAATTAGCATATTCTCCCCCTATTTGTCTTCACAACAATCAATCAATTAGTAATCAAACCAGCATATTCTCCCCCTATTTGTCTTCATAAATAGAGTAAAACAGTTTGATAATATCAAGTTTAAGAAAGATTTTGAGAATCAACAATTCCCAACTCATTTCTTAAGAGAAAGAACCTGTCCTTTGGCAAAGGCTTGGTGAAAATGTATGCCAGCTGCTTTTCTGTTTCAATAAATTTCACTTCACAATCTCCATTACGGACATGATCCCGGAAAAAGTGATGTTGGATCTCAATGTGCTTTGTTCTGGAGTGTTGAATCTGATTTTTTGTGAGATTTATAGCATTTGTGTTATCACATAGCAAAGGCACCTTGCTAACATGCAATCCAAAATCTTCCAACTACTGCTTGATCCAAAGAATTTGTGCACAATAGCTCCCAATAGCAATGTACTCAGCTTCTACAATTGACAAAGCCACACAACACTACAAAAAAAAATCACTTTTAGCGACACCAAATTCGGTCTCTAAAAGCACTATAATCGGTCACTAAACATATCTGCGACCGAAACAGTCACCAAATAAAGATGGAAGCGAAAACCCTAGTCGCAAAGCCTTTAGCGACCGAATTATAAAGTAGTCGCTAATTTGCAACCGAAATTTCAGTGGCTAAATTGGTCGCAAAAATTTGGTCACCAAAATTCAGAAACCAAATTAGCAACTAAAATTTTGGTGGTTAAATCAGTCGCAGAAAATTTGGTCACCAAAATTATGGAACCAAATTAGCGACTAAACTTTTATATAAAAATCGATGGCTAAATCGATGACTGAAATAGAAAATGATAGCGACCACCATTTTTGGTCGCTAATGGATTAAAATAATTAAATAAAAAAAACTTTTGTTGACTAATTCGGTGGCTAAATGAAGACCCCTATAGCGACAAATTTGATTTCGGTGGCTAAATATTTTTTTAATTTATAAAATGATCTCTAATTTAATTAATTAGTAATTAATTATTTTAATTTCTAAAATTAGTTTTATTTAATTATTTTTTTAGTGATATTTATTTTTATACTTATTACATATTTACTCTTTAAGTTTTTATAATTTATTTAACATAAAATGTGTACTTTCTCTTGATTTTACAACACCAAACACTTCTTGAAAGAGTTTAAAGAACAAAGTTAACATCAATTTTCTTTAACAAACAAATTGTTTTCGTGCCCTAATAATCAAGAACAACACAGTACAATCACGTATGAATGTATAAGTGGCATATCTCGAATGCTAAAGTAAACATATAATCCACACAAATCCCAAAAAGAAAAAGAAAAGACACGAAGAAACAACATAAAGAAAACCGTGGCCTTCAATTTGAAAATCTTGAACATGTGAACTTTCCCTGGTAGTGCAGCTGTTGATGTGAAATTCACAAAAAGTTGGGGAAGTTACTCAGACTTGGGGATATAATATAAACAAAAGCACTGGTCATACTCGTGTCCACAAAGGATGTGTGCATACGCAAATTTGGGATTCAGTTGAACAGCTCACTGAAAATTCTTCAGTGCAGTTTCATGATCCTTTTGCAGGCTGTAGCAATTACCCATTGCACACCTGCCAAAGCATTCAACCACAATTATAAACCCAGATAAAATTATAATAATCATAATAGAAAATCCCAATAAAGCAGAAACATCTACACACTCACGGTTCTCAAATAGCAGGTAATGATAATAAGTATACTTTATGAAAAGGTTTAGAAAAAAACATAGGTCAGGTAAGAAAAACAGTGATGTACACAAATGGGCTAGATATGGGAGAACTCCTACGTCAAATGGAAGTAGGTAAGAATATAGATGCTAAAGTTATCATATATATGTCTGAAATGTGGCATAAGCCGACAACAAATGCACTTGCAAACATACAACAAAGTTTTCACTCACCTCAAATGACCATTTGCCTACACAAAGCCATGCAATTTAAAGCATTCTGGTAAAGGAAATAATTTAAAAAAGAAAAATATAAAACCAGTACATTTTGAATAATCAGCAAGAACATATGAAGCCTACCAAGACTGAGGAGCTAAACGATTAGTGGATATCAGTTCCTGAGCCAGGTAACTTAACTTCATATCCTCCTTTAGGTGCTGCACCAGAGATAGCTTAGTCTCTTCGTCAAGCAATAGGCATAACAATTAGACATTAAATATAACCATGAAGCTAAGGAAAGCAATAAAACAAAATAGCTCAAGAAGGCTAGCTATGTCACACATTAATTTTCATGGTGCTTTTGTAGCTCCTAGATGAGTGCCATTAAAACAAGGAATTGTTTATATAAATAGCCCATAACATCAGAGAAGCGTTGGACTAAAAAATTCGCAGCATAATTTTACTGCAGGCTGATATTATTAATTATAATACTTTTCTCCAACTGGTGCATCAGACTAGTAAGAAAAATTAGCTCTCTTTGGATTCATCCTCAGCTCCCTAGTATCGTGAATTTGCTATCATTAATAGGGGCATATTTTTCTACCAAGAGGCTCTATTAATTGAACCATCGACTAATCCAAGTCCCAAAGACAGGGGAGGAAATCAAATCACATGCTTTATTCATACTAGAAACTTCGAAACTGAACAAACATCGCATTGTATAATTATTGTAGCTTGGTATATTTTAGATATGTTAGATAATCTCTTAAGAGTGATTTTCATATCTATCTTCCTTATTTAAGGATTTGGATAATTAGTATAAATATGGGTTAGTATATTACGTTTTGAAACACACCACCATCATTCAGATTTTGTTCTAGCTTTTTGATCCTGCCGGCAACTCGAACGTGGAGGAATCGCTTCGTAGCACTCTCTGCCCTGTCTACGCGACTGCGTCTTCTGCAGAATCACCCTCAGAACCTTCTCTTGCTACTCCAAACGTGACCTGCAAAACACACAGACGGCGCCTCTAGCGGCCGTTTGCACTCCGACGATCAAGTTAGTCCACAGAACCACCAAAGATGAGAAAACTAGCAGTGTGTGAAAAACTCTTGCTCTCTTTTTTCTCCTCCCTCCCATCTCTCCCTGATTCCCTCTTTTATGTCTCTCTCTCTGTTTCTGGGCATAACATAATTCTGTTATGCTTTTCTGGCATGTGTCAGAACCCTGTTATGCTTTTCAGAGACAGTGTACCTGCAGAATCAGTAGTGAGAGCGTGAGAGTCTGTGCATGTCTGCGCATCTCTGCGCTTGGTTGCGCCTGTCTGTACCCTTAGTGGTACGGAGTGCACTTTTGTCTGGACCGCACCCCTCTCAGATGATGACACGTGGAGGCCTGCAACTCACATCTAACCACACACGTGTCACTTACTGGAAGGGCTTTAGCGCTTCTCTTTGTGTGCCTAAGTTACGCCCTTGCGGAGTAACTTAGGATATTTCTCTCACCTGGGTAAATCGCATACTCTTAGGAGAACGTCAGGTGTGGCTGGTCTAGGCACACTCACCAAACGTTGCTCTCTGCGTATACAGCTTACCCTTCACGGTGCCACGCACGTAATGGGTTGAGGGAATCACCAATCACTGACTGGTTTACTAGTTCCCTCAGGCCACTCTCGTGCATGATTCCCTGAGATGTGCTCATGCGAGGTCTATGCGTAACGCTCTCGCTGGGAACCTCAGTCCCCGTTTAACTGAGTGTAACACGAGACCCCGATGACAATGCACCCGATGACTGATCAGTGTTTATTTGCTTCTCGCGTTCTGCCCCCAGGCGTTAGTCTGAGAACTGGTCTGTTGGTGGCCATTTGGCTGCTGACCACCGACCACCATTCTGGATGATCTGTCCCCTGACCTCTCTGCCGCCTGATCTGTCGGTGGTCACCTGGTCACTGACCCCCGATCACCGCTCTTGGCGATCGCCTCCCTGGTCTCTCTGTCACCTGGTCCACGTGTCACCCTGCGAGTGGTCCACGTGGTTCTCTGCTGCTAACGTCATCGACTACCGATGACCGATCGGATCACAAGCCCCCCAGTCTCGAGTCGTGAACTCGTTCTCGGCGAAGAGACTAAGTGGTCGTGCCCTCAGTCCACATGGCAAGTGGGACTGCATCACGTGCCACCTCACGTGCTGCTTCTTTAACGTTTGGACTTCCTTTCTTAATCTCGCGACACGTGGCCCCATCGACGGCCAGCGTTGTGCGTCGCTAGCGCTTCTCTTATTCAAATTGGCGCGCTCTTTCACTGTTCCTTCATCTTCTTCAATCGACTCTCAGACCTTCTGCGAGCTCTTTCTCTGCGCACCCATCTTTCTTCAAGTTTTCTACCTCCAAACCTCTCGCGATCATTCAAAGGTATGGTTTTTCTTCTTCCTGGGCTTATTTGGGTCATCTTTACCGATTGCATTTGTCTTTCTCGTTGTCATGCATTCATCTTCTCTATTTTCCCTCTCTCGACCCGCGCTAGGGTTTTTTCACGTTCTCGCTCTGACTTCTGCTTCTTCTTCTTTTCTCTTTTCACCTGGGCATCCCTCTCTCCTTCGCCCTCTCTGTTTTCACTGAAACATTCATCATTCCCTCTTCTTCCATTCATTCTGACTTTTCGTTTTTCCTCCATTTGCAGCTATCTTGCGATGGCTCGCTTGAAACAAACTGCGCGTATAATTGCCTCATCCTCTGGTGCACAGCCTTCCGCGAGTGCGCCAGCTCCACCACCGCCTGTTGCTACCTCCTTTCATGACAACGCCAGGGTCTACGACTGGGCCCCCCGGCGTTGCTGGCTGAAACATCCACCCTGCTACCACAGGGTCATCTCACCTCTCTCCTGAGCCATGACCCGGATGAACCCTTGTGCGCCATAGACAGGGAAAATGATTTCAATATCCACGTTCGCATCCCTCCTCGAGGGATGCCCATCTGTGCGGACGATAGGGCCACCAATGGGGTGCCCTTCGTCTTCGTCTACTCCGCCATTTTCAAAAGGTTGAAGCTGCGCCTCCCCTTCACCTTTTTCGAAAAGGAGCTGCTGATGGAGTTGAACGTCGCGCCCTGCCAACTCCATCCCAATGTCTGGGCCTTCATCCGGGCATTTCAAATCCTCTGCAATTATTTTGGGCACAACGCCTCCGTGGATGTGTTCCTCTACTTCTTCGAGGCAAAGAATCCTAGGGACAGGTCCTGGGTTAGCCTGAACGGGGTTGCTGGACGGGTGCTCCTGGGCCTATACCAGTAATCCTTCAAAGACTGGAAGGGCAGATTCTACATGATATCTGCCACCCGACAAAGTCCAAATCTACTCGAGGGGTACCCCCTCTACTGGGTTCCTGGGGTTGAATTCAAGAAATCCAGGGACCTCGAAACCATGGCCCCCTACGAGCGCGAGCTATGTGGGCTGCTCCTGGGGGCCAAGTACAACTCCGCTCGCCTCATCAAGGATGAATTTGATGTGGTGGCTCTGAAAAAATATATAGGTAGCTCTTCTTGCACCTCTTAGGATACTTGTCTCTTCTCATACATGCTTTTATGTGTTTTTTGACTTACTTGCATAACTTGGCCAACTAACCCTTCCTTTTCTCGTCTATGTAGACTCAATGTCGGGGAAAGACAGGAGGCTAGCCTTGCTGGAGCTTGCCAAGCGTCGGGGAGCCAAGGGAACTGGCTCCTCTTCTTCTACTACAGAGCCCATTGCAGCCCCTCCACTCTCGGTCGCGCCAGCTGAAGGCCCCGAGCAAGGAAAGAAAAGGAAAAGGCTGGTGAAGGCTTCCACTTCACTTGCTGCTGCTGCTGCTGCCTCAACTGAAGAGGAGAGCTCTGGCTCTCCTCTTATACACCGCCAGAGGAAGAAGCCAGCGGTTGAGGGGGCTTCGTCTCTCCAGCCTGGGGAGATCGAGGTGGTGGAGGTAGAGGAAGGTTCACCCCCTCCTCCTTCTACTCAACCTGCCTCAGAGCCCACACGCCTTCCTTCTCCATGCCAGCAATTGCCTCCAACTTCTCCACTGCCATCTTCCCCCCCAGCAGGCCAATCACCTGGTCCATCTGCTCATCCTGCTGGGGGTGCTTCTGCCCAACCTGGGGGTCCACCACCACCACTGCCAGTCTCCACCGCCACTGCTGAATGTGGTGGGTCCAGCTCGCGCCCAAGCGCTTCTGGGGCCAGCCACGAGAACTTTAGCAGGGTCATCACCCTAGTCCGACAGCTCATTAGCAACCGGGAGCTTGTCGAATGGAATGGTGATGAGGTGGACATGCACCTAGCCAGGCAGATGGTGCTCTCCCTGGAGTTCTCCACCCAGCATCGCAAGCAAATAGCCCTGGAGAAGAGGGTGAAAGAGCTTGAGCACGACAAGGAGTCACTGCGAAGTGACTTCGAAGCTGCTCAAGGGTCTGTGGAGATAATGCGAGGCATGGTGGAGAAAGCTAGGAGGGAATACCTAGCGCAGGTCCAAGAGACCATCAAGATGGAGATCTTGATGGGGCAGACTGTGAGCTCTTTGGACTGCGCGGTGGTGGAGCTACGGGCCGAGAGCTCCTCCCTGCGCCAACTGAACACTCAGCTAGTGGGGGAGCTCGAGTCCACCAAAGAAGCGGCTGCTGCTGGAGAGAAAAAGCTAGAGGAGGTGGCGGGCAAACTCTCTGAAGCCAAAGGCCAACTAGCAGAAGCTGCCTCCTCTCTTGCTGCCGTTACCACTGAGAGAGATGTTGCGGAGGCCTCAAAGCAAAAACTAGAGGCGGAGAAGGCTGATTTGATGAACGTGGGTGCTGATGCCCTTACTGATGGATTCGAGCTAGCACTCGAGCAAATCAGATGCGTTCTCCCAGACCTGGACCTCTCGCAGTTCAGCATCTATCACGAAGTGGTGGATGGAAAGCTCATCCCTCCTGCCCCTTAAACTTTTCTCTTTCTTGTAAATTTTCACTTCTGCACAACTTTTTCTCAGTACTTCAAAATTTGTATAAGACTTGGTTGTGAATATAAACTCTCAATTTGTATGAGCTTCTTCTCTTGTATTTTTCTTGAGTTTCACCTTTCTTTATGCGCGCGATTAACTGTTAGCTGGCTTAGGTTCAGCGCGATCTTAGGCTTTGTCTTTCCCTTCGCGCACGACTAAGTGTTAACCAGCTTAGGCCTAGCGCGATCTGCTTCTCTTGTTCTTTCGCTTCGCACACGACTAAGTGTTAACCAGCTTAGGCCTAGCGCGATCTGCTTCTCTTGTTCTTAGCCTCTACTTGATCACGACTAGCTATTCCCTTGGCTTGGTGTTTGACAGTCCTCGTGCGCTGCTTTGCACCACTAACCAATCACTGACGACTCATTAGTGATCGTTCTTCGATCTTTGCTTAGCTTCTCTGTCGCTCTAGCGCTAAGTGCATAGAGAACCTTGACATCGATCGCTCGAGGTGATGCCTTGTTTTGGGGAAATAAAAGTGTTTCTCGCTAACCTCTCTTACTTTCCCCAAGGTCATCACCCTTCGGGGCGTTGAGTCGTTCATTCCCTGCCTCACTCCTGGGGTGAGAAGGGTTTCGGACTAAGAGCTTTACTGGGCCAATATTGGTGCATGCCAAGTGGGTAAGGACATTTTCTCAAAATCTTTCCTTTCCCCCCCTTGGTCTTATTAGCACCCCTGGCTTTTCGAACCCTTAACTGCTTGCGCTCACACCTGGGGTGAGGAAGACTTAGATCGGTGCCAGTACTTGCGCCTAGGGCAAGTAGGGCCTAACCAATCACCTGCACTTGCACCTGGGGCAAGGAGGATTTTAACTTATATACTTGAGCACAATTGATATGCTGGAAATTTTTTCTTTACTTGGGTGGCCTCGTTAAAAACCCTCCTTAGGGAAAAGAGTGCCCCCTTGTCTGTTCAACTGTTTCCACCACATACAAAGCATGTATCTTTTAGCGCGAGAACGCAATTACTGTACAATTTTAACTGAAATAAAATTTTAAATGGGTGGCGTTCCACGTTCTGGGGATTGCTCCTCCCTCCAAAGTCTCTAGGCGATAGGCTCCGTTCTCCAGCGTCTCAACCACTCTGTATGGGCCTGTCCACTTTGGAGACAATTTGTTCTGCATGTCATTCTGATGCGCCTTTCTCATCACCAGATCACCTTCTTGGAAGCGCCTGGGCCTCACTTTAGAGTTGTGCCTCCGCTCTACTCTTCTCTTTACGGCTTCAGCACTGACTCTGGCTTCTTCTCGCACTTCGTCTAGCAGGTCTAGATTCACCTTACGTTCTTCATTGGACTCTTCAGCAATGAAGTTCAAGAATCTGGGGGAGCTCTCCTGTATCTCCACGGGAATCATGGCGTCTGTCCCATAGACAAGGCTGAAGGGCGTCTCATGGGTGCTGGACTGCGGGGTGGTATGATAAGACCATACAATTCTAGGGACCTCCTCTGCCCAGCCTCCTTTGGCCTTGTCTAGTCTTCGCTTCAACCCCCTGAGCAGTACTCGATTTGCTGACTCCACCTGCCCATTGGTTTGTGGGTGTTCCACTGAAGCGAAAACCTGTTGTATTTTTAACTCCTCACACATCTTCCTCAGCTGATGACTCGTGAACTGGGTGCCATTGTTGGAGACCAACCTCTTGGGTATTCCGAAACGGCAGACGATGTTCCTCCAGACGAAATGCTCGACTTTCTGTGCGGTGATGTGTGCGACCGGTTCTGCCTCCACCCACTTGGTGAAGTACTCGATGGCCACGATGAGAAACTTCATCTGCCTTATCGCCAGGGGAAAAGGTCCTAGGATGTCGATCCCCCATGTGTGGAATGGCCACGGGCTATGGATGGACCTCAACTCCTCAGGGGGTACCTTGTGCCAGTCTGCATGCAGTTGACACTGTTTGCATCGCTGAGCAAACCTTATGCAGTCTTCCTTCAGCTTTGGCCAGTAGTACCCCGCGCGGAGTACTCTACTTGCCAAAGCGCGACCACCTACGTGGCTTCCGCACACCCCCTCGTGCAGCTCAGACATGAGTCTGGTGCATTGCTCGCCGTGCACACAGATCTGCACAGGGTGAGAAAATCCAAATCTAAAGAGTTTTCCATCTATTAGAGTAAACTTACTTGAACTCCTCTTTATCCTTTTTGCCTCTGCCACGTCGAGCGGGAGTACACCATCTTCTAGGTACAACTGGTATGGCGTTATCCAGGTGTCGGGCTCCTTCTCCGCGTGGACTTCCATCGACTCATCGGTCTTCGACGGTCGCGATCTCACCCTCGGTGTTCTCAGCGTTTCTTGGGTCAACGACCGATGACCGATCGTCAGATGCTCCATTGATTTGCACACATGGAATACCTGGTTGTCCGACACGAATGCACGCGGTACCTTCAAGGTCTCCTGAATGACGGTCCTCTACTTCCCCCCTTTGCCTGAGCTGGCTAGCTTGGCAAGCAGGTCTGCTCTGGCATTTTGCTCTCTTGGCACGTGTACCAATTCAAATTTGGTGAAGGACGTCTTCAGGAGCAGTACATACTCCAGGTAGGCTGCCATCTGGGGATCCTTTGCTTGGAACTCCCCTGTAACCTGCCCGGTGACCAGCAAAGAGTCGCTTTTGGCCAGCAGATCTCTTGATCCCATTTCTCTTGCCAGCAACATTCCTGCGATCAGGGCTTCGTACTCCGCCTGATTGTTGCTAGCTTTGAAGGCAAAGCGGAGGGACTGCTCGATCATTACCCCGTTTGGGCCTTCCAGAATGACTCCAGCACCACTCACCTGCTGATTAGAGGAGCCATCCACCGATAATACCCATCGGAAATCTAATCCTTCTGCAGGTGTTGCAATCGACGACAGCTCGACTACAAAGTCCGCGAACACCTGCCCCTTGATCGGTCCTCGGGGCTCATACTGAATGTCAAACTCTGACAATTCCACCGCCCACTTGACCATCCTGCCTGCTACATCAGGTTTCTTCAGCACGTTCTGGATAGGCAGATCAGTCATCACCACCACTGTGAAGCTGTGGAAGTAATGCCTAAGTCTTCTGGCTGAGAACACCACCGCCAGGGCAGCCTTCTCGAGGGCCTGGTACCTTGTTTCAGGGCCTTGCAGCACCTTACTCACGAAGTAAACAGGCCTCTGGGTCTGGTCTTGCTCTTGCACCAGGACTGAGCTGACTGCTCTCTCCGTCACAGCGAAATATAAGCGCAGAGGGATGCCTACCTGAGGTTTTCGCAAGACTGGTGGGCTCGCCAGATACTCCTTCAGTTTGATGAAGGCCTCCTCACACTCCTGTGTCCAAAGGAATCTGCCGTTGCGTTTGAGACACTGGAAGTATGGGTGACCTTTCTCCCCTCCAGCGGACATAAACCGGGACAAGGCTGCCAAGCGACCGGTGAGCTGCTGCACCTCCTTCACCGTCGTTGGGCTCCTCATTGCCACGATTGCTGCACACTTCTCTGGGTTAGCTTCGATTCCCCGTTCTGTTAAGAGGAAACCCAAAAACTTCCCAGCCTTCACACCAAAAATACACTTCTCTGGGTTGAGCTTCAGCCTGTACTTGGCAATGGTGGTGAACAGTTCCTCCAGATCAGCTGCATGATGCTTCTTCTCTCGGGATGTAACCACCATGTCATCTACATAGGCATGTACGTTCCTTCCCAGCATGGGCGAAAGCACCCTATCCATGAGCCGCTGGTAGGTGGCCCCCGCGTTCTTTAACCCGAACGGCATGACCTTGTAGCAATAGCAAGACCGTTCCGTCATAAACGCGGTCTTGCACTCATCCATGGGGTGCATCCTGATCTGGTTATACCCCGAGAAAGCGTCCAAGAAGCTGAGCATCTTTCCCCCTGATGCGCTATCAACTAGGGCGTCTATACTGGGTAGGGGGTAAGAATCTTTTGGGCACGCCTTGTTGAGATCAGTGAAATCCACGCACATTCTCCACTTGCCGCTCGCCTTCTGAACCAGCACCACATTCGCTAGCCACTCGGGGTACTGGATTTCTCTGATGTGCCCTGCAGCAAGGAGCTTCTGTGCTTCATCGTGGATCACCTTCCTCTTCTCCTCATTGAATTTCCTTCGCCTTTGTCGCACAGGTCGAACCTTGGGATCCATCGACAGACGATGGCAAAGGAAATCGGGGTCGATCCCTGGCATGTCGGATGCTGACCATGCAAAGGCACCCATGTGCTTTTCGATCACACCAACGATCAGCTTTCGCTCTTCTTCGACGAGGGATCCCCCTAACTTGAACTTTTTCCCCCCGATGTCCACTTCGACCCATCCTTCGGCTGGGTGGGGCCTTCTCTCACTGGCGATGACCGCCCTCCTCTTCTTCTTCAACTTGGGCTACCTGGAAGCCCCCCACCGCAGCGTTCTCCATCCTCTGAGCTTCCTGTGTCTCCCTAACCGCTGATCGCTCTTCGCGCGCGCCTGGTGGTGGTTTCGTGGTGACATGACATACACTTCTTTTCTGCTTCAAGCTGTTCTCATAACAGCGTCTTGCCTCAGCCTGATCCGACTTGATGGTTATCACGGTTCCCTCCATCGACGGCAGTTTCAACTTCATGTGCCTCGTTGATGGTATTGCGCCCAACCTGTTGAGTGTTGGCCTACCCAACAAAATGTTGTACGCAGAAGGGGCGTTCACCACCAGGTACTTTATCTTTTCAGTGCGGGCTGTCGTTCTGTCAGTGAACGTTGTCCTCAGCTCAATGTATCCCCGCACCTCTACCTGATCTCCTGCAAAACCGTAGAGACACCCGGTATATGGCCTCAGCTGATCAGGGGTCAACTGTAACTTGTTGAATGTTGGCCAGAACATGACGTCTGCTGAGCTTCCTTGATCTACGAGTACTCTGTGTACTCGTCTTCCCGCTGTGATGAGGGAAATGACCACAGGGTCGTTGTCGTGCGGGACAGCATCCCGTAGATCAGCTTTCCTGAAGATAATGTCTACTTCAGGGTAATGACTCTCATTTACCGCATCTACCGCCATCACCGATCGAGCGTATCTCCTTCTCTGTGACGTTGTGCATCCCCCACCAGAGAAGCCTCCCGCGATTGTCTGCACTTCCCCATGTACAGGGACTTCATGCTGCTGTTCTCCGGTCTGGGACCCCGATGCGCGATCACCCTGCGGCTCACGCAGGTAATCTGCTAGGAAACCAGACTTCACCAACTCTGCCAGTTGGTGCCCCAACGCCAAACAAGAGTGAAGTGTGTGGCCAAAGGCCTGGTGAAACTCACACCACTCATTCTTCTTTCTGCCAAGTACCTTATCAGTCTTCTCTGGTACGCGTAGTCTTGCTGCTACAGCAGGAAGAGCGATGAGATCCGCCAATCCCACCATGAAATTGTATCTTAGGGGTGCGTTACTCTCCCTCGCACGCCCCCTGCTCTGCTCTTTGCCTGGTGCATAGGGACGAGGTTTTTCCCGCACCTTTTTCCCCTCCTTGGCCTCATGCACCCTTGCTTGCTGTGGTTTTCCTTGCCCACCACGCGGTCTCGGTGGTGCAGCACTTCCCCTCTTCTCATAAACCTCTGTTTCTGCCACTATGTGCACCACCGCACGTCGTCGGATCTCTGCAAAGGTGCTGGGATGGCTCCTGATGAGAGACTCGCTGAAGGGGCCAGGCAGCACTCCCTTCTTAAATGCGTGCACCAGCATATCTTCATCTTTGCTGGGCAGTCTAACCACTTGTGCTCCAAAGCGGTTGAGGTAATCTTTCAGCGACTCACCTTGGTACTGACGCACGTCGAACAAGTCGTATGACACCACTGCAGGTGCTTTGTTGAAGATATATTGCTCAGTGAAGAGCTTTGAAAACTGAGAGAAAGACGTGATATGCCCTTCTGGTAAACTCACGAACCACTTCATGGCGATTCCGCTCAATGTGCTCATGAACATTTTGCAGTACACAGCGTCTGAGCCCCCAGACAACATCATCTGGGTGTGGAACGCCGTCAGATGCGCCTCCGGGTCTTCTACCCCCTTGAACGACGCCTTTACCCCCACCAGGTTGGGAGGCACCATGGTTCCCATGATTTCAGGGGAGAATGGCATGGGGAAGGCTCTTGGTGGTGACGGCTGCCTAGCCATCCTTTCGTCTACCACGTGTTCCCTCTGCGCCTGCAACGTCCTTCTCAACTCTTCGTTGACGCGATTCAGCTCGTCGTTCCTACTTTGCGACGCAGCCAACTCTGTTTGCATCCTTTCCTGTTCAGCTTTTGACGCCGCGGCGTTATCCTGCAGCGTGCGCACCATCTCCAGGACCTGCGCCATTGTCACAGCTCTTTCGTCAGCAGATGGCGCAGGTGATGGTTGTCTGTTCCTTGGCATCTTTCCTTATCAAAGAAGTTGGTAAAACTCTGGTAAGCTTCAAAACTGTGGTGTATATGGGACCACGATTCACTCGGGCCTCACGGTGGGCGCCAAATGATCCTGCCGGCAACTCGAACGTGGAGGAATCGCTTCGTAGCACTCTCTGCCCTGTCTACGCGACTGCGTCTTCTGCAGAATCACCCTCAGAACCTTCTCTTGCTACTCCAAACGTGACCTGCAAAACACACAGACGGCGCCTCTAGCGGCCGTTTGCACTCCGACGATCAAGTTAGTCCATAGAACCACCAAAGATGAGAAAACTAGCAGTGTGTGTGAAAAACTCTTGCTCTCTTTTTTCTCCTCCCTCCCATCTCTCCCTGATTCCCTCTTTTATGTCTCTCTCTCTGTTTATGGGCATAACATAATTCTGTTATGCTTTTCTGGCATGTGTCAGAACCCTGTTATGCTTTTCAGAGACAGTGTACCTGCAGAATCAGTAGTGAGAGCGTGAGAGTCTGTGCATGTCTGCGCGTCTCTGCGCTTGGCTGCGCCTGTCTGTACCCTTAGTGGTACGGAGTGCACTTTTGTCTGGACCGCACCCCTCTCAGATGATGACACGTGGAGGCCTGCAACTCACATCTAACCACACATGTGCCACTTACTGGAAGGGCTCTAGCGCTTCTCTTTGTGTGCCTAAGTTACGCCCTTGCGGAGTAACTTAGGATATTTCTCTCACCTGGGTAAATCGCATACTCTTAGGAGAACGTCAGGTGTGGCTGGTCTAGGCACACTCACCAAACGTTGCTCTCTGCGTATACAGCTTACCCTTCACGGTGCCACGCACGTAATGGGTTGAGGGAATCACCAATCACTGACTGGTTTACTAGTTCCCTCAGGCCACTCTCGTGCATGATTCCCTAAGATGTGCTCATGCGAGGTCTATGCGTAACGCTCTCGCTGGGAACCTCAGTCCCCGTTTAACTGCGTGTAACACGAGACCCCGATGACAATGCACCCGATGACTGATCAGTGCTTATTTGCTTCTCGCGTTCTGCCCCCAGGCGTTAGTCTGAGAACTGGTCTGTTGGTGGCCATTTGGCTGCTGACCACCGACCACCATTCTGGATGATCTGTCCCCTGACCTCTCTGCCGCCTGATCTGTCGGTGGTCACCTGGTCACTGACCCCCGATCACCGCTCTTGGCGATCGCCTCCCTGGTCTCTCTGTCACCTGGTCCACGTGTCACCCTGCGAGTGGTCCACGTGGTTCTCTGCTGCTGACGTCATCGACTACCGATGACCGATCGGATCACTTTTCATTCCTTTCCTCCTAAATCCCTCCAGGTTCATCAATTCAAAGAACATCTATTATTATTATTATTATTATTATTATTATTATACAATATATGATATTACAGAAACTAATGAATGTAATATAAACTCACATAAAGGATTGTTGAGTATATATCCATTCCTTCCAAACTATAAGGCATGATCTGGCGAGCAAGGCCAAAGGCCTGATCAGCTTCTAAGTAATCAAACAACTCAAAGTACACTTTTCCAACCTGCTTAAAATATCCAAGCATCAAATTTGAACCTATTCAACAGGAAGAGGTTATCCTCCAAGCTCTTCACAAATTATGAAACTAAATCACTATCAATATGTTTAGGGAATCTGACAATAAAGGTACGACTTGCATTGTGTATTTTTAAAGTTTAAGCAACAAAATAAGCCATTTGTGGAGTTACTCTATAGTCCCATGATGAATGGCAAGAAAATTTTGGAAACTATTCTTTGTCCTATAGAAGTTGGCTCTGATTTCAACTATTAGATTTATGAAATTTTTGTGAAAGAAGGCTTAAGTAAAAAATTAATGCAAGCAATCAAAGTACCTTTGTTCGCACCTCCGCTCGCACCTCCATTCGCCTCTGCTCGTACCTCCGTTCATCTTCGCTCGTACCTCCGTTCGCCTCCGCTCATGCCTCCGTTCGCACCTCCGTTCATCTCACGACAACCACCCGCAACTTCCTGCTCCTCCTCTATTCGCACCATGACCAACACCTGTAGCTTCCTCATCCTCTTTCAATACCTAAAAGCTAACAGAAAGATTAAAGAAGAGCAAAATGAGAGAAATTTTGTAAAATAATAATATTCAAGAGTTTCTAGTTTATTACACACAAAAATTAGTTTCAACATCCCAATTATTTATTATTAGGAATTAATAAAATTATTATCTAATTTCATGACTTGCAGATACTTATTACCTCTTTACTAATTTTTATTTAAACAACTTTTTTTTAAAAAACAAGTGATAAAAGTGCTATTAATAAAAAATATTAATAATTAAAATATTATTTATAATTTAATCTGAATATTTATTTACTTTTATAAAATTAAAGTTATTTTAAAGAGATAATTTTATTTAAATTTAATTATGTGGCGTAATTTACTATTTTTAAAAGGATTAATTTTATTAATAATAATATTTTGTTATATAATTTTATTTAGAATTTTTATTGGAACTGATATTTAAAAAAAAATATTTAATTAATTTTATTTAAATTTAATAAATTACAAATATAATTGACACATATTTTTTAAATAGAAAAAGAAATTATTAATACAACTAATTATTTTTTAAACGGATGACTACTCATGAATATCCAAAAGTATGATCCTTGTATAGTTTTTTAAAATAAAAATGAATTATTATTATTATTATTATTATTATTATTATTAGTAAAATAAACAATTACATTTAGCGACCAAAAGAAATTTGGTGACTAGAAAATAAATATATTTGGTGGTTGATTCGGTGGCAAAAATAAAGAATTATATTTAGTGACCAAAACAAAATCGGTGGCTAAAAATAAACAAATTTGGTGGCTGATTCGGTGGCAAAAATAAACAATTATATTTAGCGACCAAAACAAAATCGGTGGCTAAAAATAAACATATTTGGTCGCTAATTCGGTCGCAAATATCTTTTTCCCAATTTATTCAAAACAGCCACCACTTTAGCGACCGATGGTTTTGTCACTATCATGTTCGGTCGTTGATTCGGTCGCAAAACTAACTAACATCATTAATAATTCAGTCGATTGCTATGTCGGTCGCAGATTTGACATTACGGGTATTCGGTGACTATTTTGGTTGCAAACTGCGACCACTTATTTTTGGTCGCTGAATTCAGTGACTAAATTGTTATTTTCTTGTAGTGCAAGCTTGCTTTTTGCAACTCCAAGATATAAGACTTGAACCAAGCAAATGACAAGTCCCATTTGTGTTTTTTTCTATCCAATTTACATCCTGCAAAATCAGAATCAGAATATCCAACAAAATGTATAGGAGAATGTGAAGAATACCATAAACCCACAGATGTTGTTCCTTTTACATATTTCAAAATTCTCTTGGCAGCTTTAAAATGAGATTCCCTTGGACTAGATTGAAATCTTACACAAAGACAAACTGAAAACATGATATCAGACCTACTTGCAGTGAGATAAAGTAAGGTGCCAATCAACCCCCTGTATGTAGTTTGATCCACTGTTGTTCCAACCTCATCAACACTTATGTAGCAGTTGGTAGACATGGGTGTTGTTGCAGCTTTACAATTTTCCATCTCAAACTTTTTTGAAAATCTCTTTGCAATACTTAGATTGACATAGAAAAATTCCATCCTTAGTTTGCTTGACTTGTAATCCCAAGAAGAAAACTCCCCCTACATGGCTGCCACAAACTCTTTACACGAGCTATCGTTAGTAGCACCCAAAATAATATCATCAACATATATTTGTACTAAAATAATATCAAAATTAGACTTCTTAATGAAAAGAGTCTTATCAATTTTCCCTTGTTCATACCCATGAGACAAAAGGAAATTGTTAAGCCTCTCATACTATTGTCTAGGAGCTTGTTTCAACCCATATAAAGCCTTTTTCAACTTATACACATGATTGGGAAGCAAATGATCCTCAAATCCAGGTGGTTGTGATACATATACCTCTTCATTGATAATTCCATTCAAGAAGACATTTTTCACATCCATTTGAAATAATTTGAACCCACTCATACAGGCAAAGGCAAGCAGCAACCTTACAGCCTCCAATCTGGCCACAGGAGCAAATGTCTCATCATAGTCAATTCCCTCTTCTTGGTTGTATTCTTTGGCAACTAGTCTAGCTTTGTTCCTTGTGATCACTCCAGATTCGTCTAGCTTGTTCCTGAAAATCCACTTGGTTCCAATGATGTTCATCTGATCTGATCTAGGAACCAAAGTCCACAAATCATTTCTGGTAAACTGGTTAAGCTTCTCGTGCATAGTAGCAATCCAACTTTCATCCTTAAGTGATTCACTAATTGACTCAGGCTCAACTTGAGAGACAAAGGCCATGTGTTTGTAATAGTTTGAGACAGTTCTTCTTGTAGACACACCTTTCTGAATCAGCCCAATAATGTTCTCCATAGAAAGATCCCTTGGAATTTTCCATTTTTGAGGTAATCCATCCTGCTGCAAAAATTCAACCGGTTGTTTTTCTAGACAATTCTCCAGATTCTTCATGGTAGTGATCTGCTCATCTTCCTCTGCAAGATTTCTTTGAGATTCCTTTTTCGCATGGTTAGTTTCATAAAAAATGACATGTATAGACTCTTCTATGGTCATGAGCCTTTTATTATATATTCTATAGGCATGACTAGATAAGGAATAGCCAAGAAAAATACCAACATCAGTTTTCTCATCAAATTTTCCATGACTTTCCTTACCATTATTCAAAACATAACATTTGTATCCAAATACCTTCAGATGACCAATGTTTGGTTTCCTGCCATTGAATAACTCATAGGGAATCTTTTTCAAGATAGGCCTTATGAGAACCTTGTTCATGACATAGCAAGCAGTGTTGACTGCATCTGTCCAAAAGTACTTGGGCAAGGAAGATTCACTCAACATGGTCCTTGCAAGCTCTTCAAGGGACCTGTTCTTCCTTTCAACAACTCCATTTGTTGATGAGTTCTTGGAGCAGAGAAGTTGTGGAAGATTCTAAGCTTTTCACAAAATGAACTAAATTTTTCATTTTGAAATTCTCCACCATGGTCACTTCGGATAGAACAAATGTTGTTGCAGGTGGTGTTTTGCAACCTCTTGGCAAGGTTCTTGAAGGCAACAAAGGCATCACTTTTTGATTCAGGAAAGAGTGTCCAAGTGAACCTGGAAAAGTCATCAACAACAACAAGGGCATAGTAGTTTCCCCCAAGGCTCATAGTTCTTGAAGGACCAAAAAGATCCATGTGAAGCAACTCAAGAGGTTTTGAAGTGGAAACCACATTTTTCAGTTTAAAGGAATGTTTAATTTGTTTTCCCTTTTGACAAGCTTCACAAATGTGATCTTTCTCAAACTTGAGCTTGGGTAATCCTACAACAAAATCTTTAGAAAGCTTATTCAAATGCAGCATGTGAATATGAGCTATTCTTCTATGCCATAACCATAATTCCTCATGTTTGGTTAGAAGACAGTCAATGGAAGAAGGATGGGAGATATCAAGTAAACATTGTTGACTCTTTTACTGATCCTGCCTGTTGACCGGAGTGCTGGAGAATGCCGCGTCAAGGGATCGACGTGCGCACCGCTTATCACCTTCGTTCCTCCCCTGGATCTACTTCAAGAACCTGCAAAGGAACGACACGGCGCCGCTGCGGCCGATCGCACTCCGACGCTCAAGTCAGTGACGGTATCACCAAATACTAAGAACTAGAACCGTGCAAATCCTCTCACAAACAGCTCTATCACTCGCAAGCGTAAAGTGTATGAACTGAACGTGCGTACCTCAGAAAGTTCGTTAAGAGCTCTTATATACCTGGTGACTTTCTCTCTCCTGGCAGTTGCAGACTTGGACACGTGGCCCGCATCCAACCATACACGTGCCATCATCTGGAGGTTCCCTGACTTGGCGCTGCTTCTACTCTCATATTGGCTAAGTTATGTATGCATGGTACTGCCCAGTGCATAGCAAACTTAGGAGTGCGATCTCTACTGAAACTGGCGAGTTAGGGCCTTCATACACCTTCCCTGTGGTCTCGCCGACCGCCTTCATAATCTGCTTCTCCTTCATCCTCGGCGATGTGCTTGTTCTGGCGATCTCCGACTGCTTGGTCGCCTGAGTCTACATCTGGCGACTTCATCTTCAACCTGGCGATCGCCCATTCTGGCAATCTGGAAATCGGAACACGCCAACTTAACAACTGGCGACTACACGTGCCTCCCGACTTCCTTCCCATCTGCCAACCTGGCGCCTTGTCAACACGCCTACACTGTAGCAGGATGCCACGTCATCACACCCGACCACCAGGGCGGTACACAAGCCCCCCAGTCTTAAGCGAGGACTTGTCTAGCAAAAAGACTGAAAGAGCCTTCGTTAACACCGGTCTACGTGGCACCGACGCAGAATTCCAAGCGATAGTACTTTCTGCTGCTCTGACGCTCCACCAACCCCTTCCTTCATCGTTCGACACGTGGCTTCCATCAACGGCTCTCTTCATCTGCCGTTAGCGCTTCCTAACTTATTTTGAAAACCCTTAAACCCATTACGCTCCACTGTTCCATCACCTTCCTTCGTGCTTGCAAAACGCTCTAACTTCCCTCTGCGAAAGCTCTCGACGTTCCTCGACGCTCTAGATCACTATCTCCCTTCACCGCGTTCCTGATCATCGAAAGGTAACTACTTTCCTTCATCTGCTGGGTTTCCTTGCATTTTCACCGATTTGCATCATCCTGTAACTGCCTGGTGCATACGCTGTGGGTTGTTTTTCCATTTCTCCTTCTGCGTAACTTAGGGCTTTGTTGATCGTCGCGACGAACATACACTCGTTCGTTTTTTCACCTTCCTTCTGTGATCGAGTCAGCCTCTGTAATTCCCTGATCGTTTTTTCTTTCTTCTTCCTTTGCAGTTGCTATCATGACTCGCACAAAGATCACCCCGAACCCCCCTCCTTCAGCACGAAACCCTTCTTCACAAGCACACGACCCGACACAAGTTCGTGGTGCTTCCTCTTCGCAGGCTGAGAGGCTTGCATCTTCCCAAACTGTCCCGGCTCAGGCGACTCCATCTAACGTTGGAGGAGCCCCCGCCCCTCTGCCAGACTTCAAAACGCTATATCCCTGGGCTAACCCAACCCTTCTAAAGGAGACTTCGTCGGTGAACACTGCGGGAGCAGTTTTGCGGTTGACAAAGGGGGACGAGGCCTATCAATCGTTTCACAAGGAGCACGACGAGAGGATGATGGTGCTGCCTTGCCCCGCCGCTCTGCCAGTGTGCGCTGACGACAAAGTAAGCGCCGACGGGCCCTTCTGCTTCGTCTACACAACCTTCTTCAAGAAGGTCAAACTCAGGTTCCCTCTCACCCGATTCGAGAGGGAACTCTTGACCGAGCTCAACATTGCCGCCGCCCAGCTTCATCCCAACAGCTGGGCGTTTGTTCGAGCCTTTCAAATAACGTGCGACCACCTGGGGCTGCCCGCGTCGGTGGACGTGTTTTTGTTTCTTTTTGAGGCCAAGCACCCAGGCGACCGCCTGTGGGTTAGCTTAAATGCAATTGTTGGGAGATCCATTTTTACCATCTTCCAGCAATCGTATAAGGACTGGAAGGGGAAGTTCATTCAAGTACGCGGAAACGATAAAGACACTTCCCTGCTTGATGGCTTCCCCTTGTACTGGGTGGACAAGGGGAAGAAGGAGTCCAAGAGCTGCTTCAGGAGGCCCAGAAGTCCTGATAGCATGGGAGCTTTGGACCGAGACCTCTGTCTATTCTGGAAGAGGGTGGCAGATGCCAACATAACATTCCTGACCCCCACCCTGATCTCCTTCGAGTTCTTCGAGGACCAGTTGGAATTCCAAATAGGTTAGGACGCTACACTCTTGTTTTGATATTGCTTCTGGTACTGCTTCTGGGCGTTTTGTGCGATACGCACAAGACTTTGGTTTTACCTTTTCTGCATATACCTGCTTTGCCGTTTCATTACCTCATGCACTTATCTTTTTCTTCTCTGAGCTAACTCATGCACTTTCGTTTCATGCAGACACCATGTTGGGTAAGAACATGCTCGCCGACTTAAAGGCGCTCGCCCGAAACCACGGGTTGGCGACCGGTTCCCAGACGGTTCCCAACTCGGCGGTCGAGAAGGCTATCGTTCATGGGCGATCACCGCCCAAGGAACCCACCCAGCGCAAGAAACTGGCCCTCAAGAGGCCAAAACGGAAAGCCCCCCAAATCGTCCAAGAGGAGGAAGAAGAGGACGACGAGGTCACAGAGGATGGCCTTGTCACGAAAAGGAAGAGGGTGGCACCATCTTCTCCACCTGCTCCACCCCCTCTTCCAACCTCATCACCACCATCAACGCCCGCTCCTCCTCCCTCATCGCCAACACCGCAAGCCCCTTCATCACCAGTCCAAGCAACTCCACTGGCCACTGCGCCGCCAGCAGCTGAGGCTCAAGAGCCAAATTTTCTGGAGGACCCCCCAAGTGCCTCTACGCCTCATATCTCAGCTGGAGGGGGCCCCCCTTCAAACGCTTCAGCTACGGAGAACGTTCCAATCGGGGATGAGGTTGCTCACACCTCTCCAATTCTAATTACCGAATCCCCGATTGCGTCGCCACGCCAGGAAGCAACAACTGAAAATCCTGCTAAGGAAGGTGGCGGCGAGAACCCTCAACAAGCCCCCCTGGCGCCTCTCCAAGCATCAAACCTTTCCCTTGAAGTCACAAGGATGTGGGAACCTCTGACTGCCAAACTCAAAACCATAGCAGAGGATATCCCATCGATTATAACGAGGGCTGTGGAGAGCTCCACCAGGCGGCTTCAAGACGATCTCTACAACCTCAAGACCGAAAATAGCACTATGAAGGTTGAGGTGGAGAAGGTGTCATTCAGCTTGACGCTCGCGGAAATGGAACACTCCCGAGTGGAGGATGCCCTGAGTACCGAGCTCAGGCTGGCGCGCAAGGAAGCTGCTGACCTTCACCGCAAAATTCATGATCTTGCCCAAGAGAAAGTCGAGCTAGAAAGCAAGATCGTGCCTCTCCGCACCAAGGCGAGCGACCTGGAGGCTCACATTCAAGCTGATGCCGCCAAGTTGAAAAAACTGGAGCAGAGGTCGGTCGAACGCGAGAAGCTACTTGGGCAAGTAGAGAAAGCAAGGGACGACGCCATGGCTGATCTCACCGAGGCCAACAAGGAAAAAGGGAAAATGGCTGCCGAGTTGACCCAAGCTCAAACAGAATCCAAGAAGGTTGCTGACGACCTTCTCCATGCTCAAGAGACCAACGAACAACTCCGAAAACAGGTCGAAGAGCTGGAGCAGCAGAACAAGGAGCTTAAGAAACAGGTTGAAGAACTTCAAGGGCAATTTGAAGAACTTAAACTAAACTCCGCTCAGGTTCTGGTTGCTGGATTCGAAGCTGCTCGGGAGCAATTCGCATGCCTATTCCCTGATCTCGACCTCAGCATGGTGTCGTTAAACAACGAAGTAGTAGATGGAAAGGTCGTTCCCGCCGAAGGCTCAACCAACTCCACCCCATCTGCTACTTTATAACTTTGCTTGTATATACCTTGTAATAAGAACTCGTGCATATGTGTTTGAACAGATACTTATTTCAATCGCTGAACTTGGATATTCTCTCCCTTGACTTCTTTTAAGCGCTTTAGCCTTCTTTGTATGTTTAACTTTGTCGGTCTTAACTTAACGATTTCGCGAACACAACCTTTTTGACTATAACTGCTTCGAATCACTTCAAATTTAAGCAATAATCACTTTAAACAACTTGTACTCTTGAGGCACTGACCTTATCATAAGAATGCCTTCCAAGCAACGAACTGTAACTCAATCATTGGTTCAAACAACGTCCCACTCGACCTGCTTTATCAAACAAGTCTTTCAATGTTCTCGCCGTGTTTGAACTTTTTCCCGATCGCCAAGACCTCTTGGCAACACCAGCTTTTCCCAGCCTCACGCTTTGGCAATCGTTTCTTTATCTGGGGTAGAAACGCCCTTTGGGATCTTCCTTTCCCCCCCCCGAACTTCAGAGCAAAAAACCGGCTGACTAGGCGTTCTCTTCGAACCTACCTTAGCCACCTCTCAAGCTTCTTCCACCCTCTTCGCCATACCTGAACTCGTCCGAGACGAGAAGGATTTCATCTTGCCTATGCTCGCACATAAGCGAGAAGGTCTTTTAACTCGCCTGAACTCGCTCATCGGCGAGAAGGTCTTTAAATGGCCTTAACTCGCTCAACGGCGAGAAGGACTTTATCTGGTGCCTCAACTTGCCCAGGGTGTACATCTCCTCCCCCCTGGATGCACTGAGGACCTTTCTTTCTCTCGCCTGCACTCGCTCGACGGCGAGGAGGTCTTTAACTGGCCTTAGCTCGCGCAACGGCGATAAGGACTTTATACGGTGCCTCAACTTGCCCAGGGTGTACATCTCCTCCCCCCTGGATGCACTGAGGAACTTTCTCGCCTGCACCCGCTCGACGGCGAGGAGGTCTTTAACTTGCCTCTACGTTGCCCCAGGAGTTACATCTTCTCGCTCCCAGAAACACGGAGGACTTTTTCTCTTTCTCGCCTGCACTCGCTCGACGACGAGGAGGTCTTTTACTTGCCTCGGGACGCGCGGGAGCGTTGAGGTCTTTCATCTGGTGCCTCCGATCGCCGAAAGACGATGAGGACTTAAACTTAACTGGTGCCTCCAATCGCCGAAAAACAATGAGGACTTAAAACTTAACTGGTGCCTCTAATCGCCGGAAAACGATGAGGACTTAAAATCTTTTTAGAAAGCACGCGATATATCTTTTCTTGCCTTAAATCATGTACAAATGACAAGGTCTTTCTTCAAAACTTTTGGAAAACAGCGCGCATGCAATCTGAAAACACCTTATACTTCGAAAACTCTTCTTTAATTGGGTAGCCTCATTAAAAACCCTCCTTAGGGAAAAAAGAGTGCCCCCTTCAAACTGTTTTAACAGAGACATTGTAATATAACATTGTGTTTGTCTTTACTTACAAAGCTCTTAACTATAGTACAACTTCAAGTGTGTGGCGTTCCAGGTGCGAGGAATCGCCCCTCCTTCCAGCGTCTCTAAGCGGTAGGCCCCGTTCCCGAGCGCCTCGGTTATTCTGAACGGCCCAGTCCACTTGGGTGATAGCTTATTCTCCATCTCGTACTGGTGGGCCTTCCTCATTACCAGGTCGCCTTCTCTAAACTGCCTTGGCATCACCTTTGAGTTGTATCTTCGCTCGACCCTCCTCTTCACCGCCTCAGCCTTCAGCCTTGCCTCTTCCCTGACCTCATCCAGCAGATCCAGGTTCAGCCTTCTCTCTTCATTCGAGTCTTCCTCTACAAAGTTCTGGAATCTCGGCGAGCTCTCCTGGATCTCCACCGGAATCATGGCGTCACACCCATAGACCAAGCTAAACGGGGTCTCATGGGTTCCGGACTGCTCGGTGGTGTGGTACGCCCAGACTATACGGGGCACCTCCTCAGCCCAACTTCCCTTGGCTTTCTCAAGCCTTCTCTTCAAACCTCTCAACAACACCCGATTAGCTGACTCCACCTGGCCATTTGTTTGAGGGTGCTCGACGGATGCAAACACTTGTTGAATTCCTACCCCTTCGCAAAGCTTTTTCAACAGGTGGCTTGCAAACTGTGTCCCATTATCTGACACCAGGCGCTTAGGCACTCCAAACCGGCACACGATGTTCTTCCATACAAAGCCTTCGATCTTGTGTGCGGTGATCTGGGCCACTGGTTCTGCTTCAATCCACTTGGTGAAGTACTCAATCGCCACCACCAAGTACTTCATTTGCCTGATCGCCAGCGGGAAAGGTCCCAGGATGTCGATTCCCCAAGTATGAAACGACCAAGGGCTATAGATCGACTTCAACTCCTCGGGAGGTGCCTTATGCCAATCGGCGTGCTGCTGGCACTGTTTACAGCATTGGGCATACTTCTTGCAATCTTCTCTCATAGATGGCCAATAGTAGCCTGCACGGAGAGTCCTCGCGGCCAGAGCTCGACCCCCGACGTGGCTTCCACATATACCTTCATGGAGCTCTGCCATAATTCTCGTGCACTTCTCGCCGTGTATACATTCCAGGAGTGGGTGAGTGAACCCAAACCTGTACAGATCGCCATCAATCAATGTATACTTGCTGGAATTTTTCTTTACCTTCCTAGCTTCTGTTGGATCTAGCGGGAGGAGGCCATCAGCCAAGCACCGCTTGTACTGTGTTATCTAAGTGTCTGGCTCATGGGTGGGGCAGACCTGCATCACGTCCACCTTCTCTCCTCGACGTGCTCTAACTCTCGGCGATCTCAGGGTTTCTTGCGTCAAAGACTTATGGCTACTCGCTGCTCTCTCCGTCGACTTGCTTATCTGAAGGACCAGGTGATCTGCTACGAATGCCCTCGGCGTCTTCAGAGTTTCTTGAATTACCGTCCTCTGCCTACCCCCCTTGCCTGAACTGGCGAGCTTAGCAAGCAAGTCAGCTCGGGCATTCTGTTCTCGGGGCACATGTACCACTTCAAAAGAGGCAAAGGAACTCTTCAATTCCTGCACATACGCCAAGTAGGCCGCCATTTGTGGATCTTTAGCTTGGAACTCGCCTGTTACTTGCCCTGTGACTAGCAGCGAGTCACTCTTAGCCATTAACACCCTGGCTCCCATCTCTTTGGCCAGCAAAATCCCGGCGATCAGCGCCTCATACTCTGCTTGATTGTTGCTGGCTTTGAAAGCAAATCTCAACGATTGTTCGATCAGCACGCCGTTGGGTCCTTCCAATATGACTCCAGCACCGCTACCCTGCTGGTTCGACGATCCATCCACCGAAAGCACCCAACGAAAATCGTCTCCTTCAACCCGCGTCGCCTCTGACGAGAGCTCGACCACAAAATCTGCAAAGATTTGCCCCTTGATCGGGCCTCGAGGCTCATATTTAATGTCAAATTCTGACAACTCCACCGCCCACTTCACCATTCTTCCCGCAACGTCAGGTTTCTTCAAGACCTTCTGGATGGGCAGGTCAGTCATCACCAGTATTGTGAAACTGTGGAAGTAGTGGCGCAACCTCCTCGCCGAAAACACCACAGCTAGCGCAGCCTTCTCCAGGGCCTGATACCTCGTTTCTGGGCCCTGCAACACCTTGCTCACAAAATAAATGGGCTTCTGAGCCTGATCTTGATCCTGGGCGAGCACCGCACTCACCGCCCTCTCAGTCACAGCGAAATATAACCTGAGAGGGGTACCCGCCAGCGGTTTGCACAGAACCGGCGGGCTCGCCAGATACTCTTTTAGCTTGACGAAAGCTTCCTCGCATTCTTTCGTCCAGGCGAACTTGTTATTGCGCCGCAGACATTGGAAATAGGGATGCCCCTTTTCTCCGCTAGCTGACACGAAGCGAGATAGGGCTGCCATCCGACCTGTCAACTGCTGGACTTCTTTCACCGTAGTCGGGCTTCTCATCGCCAAGATGGCGGCACACTTGTCCGGGTTAGCTTCTATTCCTCTTTCAGTCAAGAGAAAACCCAAAAATTTCCCAGCCTCCACGCCGAAAATGCATTTCTCCGGGTTGAGCTTTAACTTGAACTTGGCGATCGTCATGAACAATTCTTCCAAGTCTGCAACGTGCTTGCTCTTCTCCTGCGAGGTCACAACCATGTCATCGACGTAGGCTTGCACGTTCCTTCCCAGCATTGGTGCAAGTACTCGATCCATCAACCTCTGGTACGTGGCCCCCGCGTTCTTCAGCCCAAACGGCATCACCTTATAGCAGTAGCACGACCTCTCCGTCATGAAGGCTATTTTCTCTTCGTCCATGGGATGCATCTTGATCTGATTATAGCCCGAGAAGGCATCCAGGAAACTCAGCAGCTTGCACCCTGCAGCACTATCAACCAGGGCATCAATGCTTGGTAAAGGATACGAATCCTTTGGGCAAGCTTTGTTCAGATCGGTGAAATCGACGCACATGCGCCATTTCCCGTTGCTCTTCTTCACCAGTACGACATTTGCCAACCACTCAGGGTACTGGACTTCTCTGATGTGGCCTGCAGCGAGGAGTTTCTGTGTTTCGTCCCTGATCGCCTGTCTCCTCTCTTCATTGAATTTTCTTCTCCTTTGTCGCACCGGTCTCACCATGTTGTCCATCGCCAGATGATGGCACAAGAAGTCGGGATCGATCCCGGGCATGTCCGAACCGGACCAAGCAAACGCGTCCAGATGCCGCTCAATCACCTTGGCGATCTGATCCTGGAGATCGACCTCCAGAGATCTTCCGAGCTTGAAAACTTTCCCTCCGATCTCCTTCTCGAGCCACTGCTCGACAGGTTTGGGCCTGGATTCTCTGGCGATCACCGCCTTGGCGATTCCCAGTTCTCTCGCTTCCTCGGGGAGATTCCGCGCCTCTTCCTCCTCCAGGCCAGCATTTCTCTCCCCCAGCTCAGCGTCTATCATCTCTACATCCCTTCCGGCGGCCTCCCCTGATACCGGCGGTCTGGGCTTCACGCCGGGAGGTGGGGTGGTTGTTACATAGCTCACTGATCTTTTGTTTTTCAGGCTATTCTCATAGCACCTTTTCGCTTCTTTCTGATCAGACTTGATCGTGATCACCACCCCTTCCATGGACGGCAACTTCACCTTCATGTGCCGTGTCGACGGGATGACGTCTATCTTGTTAAGAGTGGGCCTTCCCAACAGGATGTTATATGCTGAAGGGGCGTTTACGATGAGGTACTTGATTTTCTCCGTCCTTGACCCAGCCTCATCTGTAAACGTGGTTCTCAGCTCAATGTACCCCCTGACCTCCACCTGGTCGCCAGTGAATCCATATAAGCACCCTCCATAGGGCCTTAGCTGGTCAAGGGGCAATTCCAGCTGCGTGAAAGTCGGCCAGAACATCACGTCTGCCGAGCTTCCTTGGTCCACCAGAACTCGGTGGACCTTCCTCCCTGCTGTTATCAATGAAATAACTATGGGATCGTTGTCATGAGGCACAACGTCCCGAAGATCCTGCTTTGTGAACGTGATGTCCACTTCTGGCGAGTGATCTTCAAACATGTCCACTGCCATTACCGATCGCGCGTACCTTTTCCTCTGCGATGCGGTGCATCCACCACCTGAGAAACCCCCTGCAATGGTGTGGATCTCCCCATGGATAGGCATCTCGTGTTGCTGGGCTTCTCCACCTGCTGGCTGGGAACTCGACGCTCCCCCCGTCCTCCTATCCAGCAGATAGTCATTTAGGAACCCGCTCTTAACCAGATCGTCGAGCTGGTATCCTAAAGACAAACACGAGTCCAGGTTGTGGCCAAAGCACTGGTGGAACTCGCACCAGGCGTCCGGTTTTGACCCCAGCACCTTGTCTCCCACCTTCTCGGGCGCCTTCAACCTAGCAGATATGTTAGGGATAGCGATCAGGTCCGCTAGTCCCATGACGAATTTGTGTTTAGGCGGGCGATTGTACTCCCGGCGTGCTGGTTGTTGGCGTGCTGGTAGTTGGCGCGCTTGGCTTCTTCCCTTATTTCTCCTATCGTAAGGATAGCGAGTCCTTTGGTCTTTCCTGGCCGCCGCCGTTTCCAACACCCTCTGCGGCTGGATCCTGGTCTGGGCGCGTGGCCTAGCGGGAGCCACGCTGCCTCTCTTCTCGGCGACTTCACTCTCGTCGGCGATGTGGGCCACCGCAAGTCGCCTGACTTCAGCAAACGTCGCTGGATGAGCCCTGATCAAGGCCTCGCAGAATGGCCCTGGCTGCACGCCCTTCTTGAAGGCATAGACCAGCATTTCTTCATCCTTGGCCGGCGATCTGACCATCTGCGCTCCGAAGCGATTGAGGTAGTCTCTGAGGGACTCCCCATGGTACTGCCTTATATCAAACAGATCATAGGACACCCTGGGCGGTGCCTTATTCACAATATACTGCTCGACAAAGATTTTCGAGAATTGTTGAAAATTGGTTATGTGGCCATTAGGCAGGCTCACAAACCACTCCATCGCCGTTCCCTGGAGCGTACTCACGAACATCTTGCAGTAGACGGCGTCTGACCCTCCCGACAGCATCATCTGTGTGTGGAACGTGGTCAGATGAGCCTCTGGATCCTCCACGCCGGTAAAAACAGCTTTAACCGGAACCACGCTCGTGGGAATAGGCGTGTCGGTAATCGCCTGAATGAAAGGCATTGGGAACACACGAGGTGGCGTCGACGGTGCCACCTCTTCAGCAGAAGAACGTCCCTGCTGCTCCTGAAGAGCTCGACGCAGCTCCTCAGCTACCTTGCTGAGCTCCTCGTTCCTGGCGCGAGAGGCGACCAGGTCCTCATGTATCCTTGCCTGCTCTACACGCGAGGCTTCCACGGTTGCCTGCAACGAGCGCATCATCTCTGCCATCTGCGCCATGGTCATGGCGGTGTCGCCTTCGGCAGCGACAGGAGCCACGGGACTGGAACGATTGCTTCTCATCTTTCTCATTAACTTCAGCGAACCACAGAAATACAGCAAATAACACTTCAACCACGATCGAACCAGCGATCAATCGGAGAAAACTCAAGAAACTGCGCAAGAATCTTAAGAACACCGCAAACCTTCGCAGAAAACCACAGCTTCACCAAAAACCACTGTTTCCCTGCGAATCAACCAAACAAACGAAAGAACTCGAATCCACCGATCGAAAAGCCAAACGAACGGTTCAAAACGCGAACTTCACCTAACGAAACTCAAAGAAATTGCGAACGACGGTTGCACCAGCACACAACCGCGCAGGAAACCTCGAAAACTTCCACAAACTCACGCTGTGGATGGGAGCTAGTTTTACACGGCCCCACGGTGGGCGCCTGATGATCCTGCCTGTTGACCGGAGCGCTGGAGAATGCCGCGTCAAGGGATCGACGTGCGCACCGCTTATCACCTTCGTTCCTCCCCTGGATCTACTTCAAGAACCTGCAAAGGAACGACACGGCGCCGCTGCGGCCGATCGCACTCCGACGCTCAAGTCAGTGACGGTATCACCAAATACTAAGAACTAGAACCGTGCAAATCCTCTCACAAACAGCTCTATCACTCGCAAGCGTAAAGTGTATGAACTGAACGTGCGTACCTCAGAAAGTTCGTTAAGAGCTCTTATATACCTGGTGACTTTCTCTCTCCTGGCAGTTGCAGACTTGGACACGTGGCCCGCATCCAACCATACACGTGCCATCATCTGGAGGTTCCCTGACTTGGCGCTGCTTCTACTCTCATATTGGCTAAGTTACGTATGCATGGTACTGCCCAGTGCATAGCAAAACTTAGGAGTGCGATCTCTACTGAAACTGGCGAGTTAGGGCCTTCATACACCTTCCCTGTGGTCTCGCCGGCCGCCTTCATAATCTGCTTCTCCTTCATCCTCGGCGATGTGCTTGTTCTGGCGATCTCCGACTGCTTGGTCGCCTGAGTCTACATCTGGCGACTTCATCTTCAACCTGGCGATCGCCCATTCTGGCAATCTAGAAATCGGAACACGCCAACTTAACAACTGGCGACTACACGTGCCTCCCGACTTCCTTCCCATCTGCCAACCTGGCGCCTTGTCAACACGCCTACACTGTAGCAGGATGCCACGTCATCACACCCGACCACCAGGGCGGTACATTTACCAATCAACAATACTTCCTGTGAATTTGGTTGATGAATCTCGCATGTGCTGGATTTGAAGGTTACTTGATAACCTTTATCACATAGCTGACTAATGCTTAGTAAGTTATGTTTTAATCCTTCTACGTATAGAACACCATGAATTAGGAAGTTGCTCTTGTCACCAATGGTGCCTCTCCCAAGAATCTTTCCTTTATTGTTGTCCCCATAGGTCACATGCCCTTCTTGCTTTAAACTAAGGTTGATAAACATGGATTTCTCCCCTATCATATGCTTGGAGCAACCGCTGTCAAGATACCACATGTGTTGTTTTTCTATCATGGGATCCTGCATAAGACAAAAATCAAGCAACAAGATTTGGTCCCCTTACAAACTTGGGTCCATGATCATTAATTGGATTTGTTGAAGCTTTAGGATTCTTAGGAATCCATTTCATAACACCTTTAGGAATACAATTTTTTTTAATTTTGCAATATCTAACAGAATGACCTATTTTCATACAATAGAAGCAAGTAACAACCGATTGTTTTGATTTTTCAACTGGTTGAAATTTCCTGACAGTTGAATAAGGCTTTGAAACATCACTCTTCTTGCTTTGTGGATTAAACCCCAGTCCAGACTTCCCAAAAACACAGCTTTGAGATGCTAGGACAGTTTCAAAATTTGATTTTTCTTTAGAAAGCTTGTCCACAGTTTTTCATAAGATAGTGAATCTTTTTTTCAAGAGATTCACAATTTTCACAAACATTTGAGTCATTCTTGTAAGAAGATCTTTTGTAAGACTGTTTCTGATTTTCAAAATCATTTTAAAAGTTTTATAGTTCTTCTTCCAAGACTTTGACTCTCTTTTCCAGCCAATTATTCAACCCTCTTAATCTATTGTTTGAAAGAGCCAATTTGTTAGCTTCTTCATGTGTTTCCTTAAAAGCATTGAGAAGTTGACTATAGTTTCACTATCAATAGAAGAGTTGGAACTTACACTGCTAGCATCACTTTCCTGCCTTGTCATTAAACACAGATTTGCTTCTTCTTCTTCACTTGAAGAGGAGCTTGAGGAGTTATCATTGTAAACTCTTATTGATTTTTCTTTCTTCTCATGCTTCTTGAAGTCTTTCCTCTCTTTGTTAGGACATTCGGTTTTAATATGACCATGTTCACCACATCCAAAGCAAGTATATTTGTTAAAATTAAAATTGATAGGTTTCTTGATGTCATACTTGTTGGATAGGTGATTCTTGTTATTTATCTTTTTTAGGAACTTGCTGAATTTCTTGGGCAGCAAGCTAAATGTTTCCTCATCACTTTCATCGCTTGAGTCTTGACAACTTTTGTTCCCAACAGCCTTTAGTGCAATTGTCTTCACCCTCTTATCCTCATTTTCTTGAAGATTTAGCTTATCCATCTCCAATTCGTGCTCCCTTAGCTTTCCAAATAATGAGGCAACGGTCATGGAGGTGAGATCCTTTGATTTAGATATTGCAGTGACTTTGGGATGCCGTGACCTATCAAGACACTTGAAAACTTTGATGTTGAGTTCCTCTTTGTCAAAAGTCTTTCCAAGACTTAGAAGATGATTTACTATGCGAGTGAACCGTTTTTGCACTTCAACAATGGTTTCACCCTTTTGCATTTTAAACATCTCATACTCTTGTATGAGAGTGTGCTTTCTTGCTCTCTTCACATCATTTGTTCCTTCTTGAGTCACCTCAAGAGTGTCCCACATTTCCTTTGCAGACTCACATTGAGATACCCTGAAAAACTCATCAAAACTTAAATCAGATGTGATAATATTCTTAGCAATGCAATCATATTGAACTTTCTTACTCTCTTGCTCAGTCCATTGGGACCAAGGTTTTTCATAAATAAAATTTTCATCTTCAACCATAGGAATAAAATGTCCATTTTTAATTGCACTCCAAATGCCTTTGTCAATAGATTCAACAAAGATTTTCATTCCTACCTTCCAAAATTTGTAATTCACACCACAAAATAGTGGTGGTCTGTTTATAGAAGCACCTTCCTCAAAAGGTAGTTTATCAGCCATCAATTCAGAAAATTTGATCAACTTGAATATCTTTCAAGAACCTAGCTTTTGATGCGAATTGTTAAAATTGTAGGCCTTAAACAAGAGGGGGGTGAATTGTTTTCAAAAGTTTTTCGAAAGTTTTGAAGGTATGAAGAAAGTCAAAGAAGAATCATAGCCAAAGGAATTAAAGAATGGAAGATATAAAACAGTTTTAGTTGAATTCCAGAAATTCAACCGATTGTTTCTGCGATTCAACCAATTGTTTTTATCAGCAGTGTATAAAAACAACTAAAAGTAGATATACAAAAGTTAAGGGAGAGAAAGAATCACGCAAGCAGTTTTATACTGGTTCACTCTTATACCAAGAGCTACATCCAGTTCCCAGAAACCTCTAGGTATCCACTAAGTAATCGAAAACCAGATTACAAATACACAACCACCAAAGAAGTGATCTTGATGCCCTCAAGAACACACACTTCCTTTGGCACACACAATCACACCATCCTCTGACTCTGTGAACACAAGTCCTTACATAAATACAGTTGAATGAGGAAATAGGATTGATCACACCTGGTACAAATAAAATCAAAGTACACAACAAGTCCTACTTCACTCTTAGAGAAATATCCAAAGCTTTAAGCAATCTTGGAGAAAACTTGATTTAAAAAATGATCTTGTAACACTTTTGCTAGGAGAGTATAACGGAACATTTATACTCCAATTAGCAGTTGAAAACATTTATTGTAAAAGCCAAATCAGTTTCAAATCATTTAAAGCAGATTTAACAAACTTAACAGAATTATGTTAAGGCAGTTAAAAAAATAGTCAGTTGTTTTGTCGAAACAATCGATTGAATTAGTTTGACAGCAAAGTCAACCAAATTTAAATATGCCAAAACCAGTTTCAAAAACCTAGTATGAAACAACCGATTGAAACAATAAAACAACTGGTTGTTTTTCTACTTTTTCATAAAACACTTTTTTAAAAGGATTTGAATTAAACCAACTTTTGGATTCAAACTAAGAGTGAATTAACAAATTCAAACTACCCCATAACACACCCAACCAAGCTGCAATCAACCTTCAAGCTATCCATGGAGATTTGGAGTCATCAAAGCTCTTCTTCAACACTATATACTTAACATAACCCCCTGTGTGAAAGGCCTAGGAGGTCAGCAAAGGGTAGTAATGAACCTAGGGGTGCGCTTAGTGCGTATTGTCTAGTACGAGCAAAATGTTTTCTCTAAACCTAAGCCCATGTGTGCTAGGGCACAATGAGCTAGGTTGCATGTATGATGCGTAGCGCCTTGCCGAGGGTGCCTACGTGAAACAGATTGGACCCCTGAAGCTGGTACATGAGTTGGTACCCTGGTGGTTATTCTGTTAAGATTTTATGCACTCTAGAGAGGAAGAGTTATGTTCAGTTGCGACAATAAGAGAGTGTGCCCTAGAACAGAATATCTTCCTATTGCATAGGCTTTCAGTTGAGAATGGACTCTCATGATAGAAAGTTGTTACAAGAGGTAGGCTATAAAAGGGACTTGAAATCCCAGGTAAAGGTAGGTTGTTTCTAAGACTAAAACTAGTTACTTCTTGTTTCTACAAGCCCTGTACTGACTTGATCGTTAGAGTGCACTCAACAGGTGGGGGCCCCTTTGTCTCAATGGAGCCACTTTCCAACGTCTAAGGGGAAGAGTTGATTCCAACAGAGATAGACGGAGCTAGAGCTTGGGATTGGAGTCAACCGGCGACTAGGTCAACCGGCAAGAACAGTGCACATTAACGAAATATTCTTGTTGTTGAAATTATATTCTTGTTGATGAAAATTGTTGAAGGAACGTCTATAAAAAGGGTTTGAGACCCTGAGTAAAGGTAAGTTTTTTTTAGAACTCTACACTGATACAAATTTTATAGTTTGAATGCTCTCACTAACTTGATCGTCGAAGTGTGATCAACAGGTGGAATCTCCTTCGTTACAAAGTGTCTTCATCTCGGTTCAATACACCAAGCAAATTCGTTTCAACCCGGAGCTCACTATCAAGTCCGACCGAAGTCAACCAGCGAGAACGACTACTTTTAAGTATGTACATTGACACTTTGGTTGTTTTAAGACTAGAATGTTATTCATTAATGTTTGAACAATTTTAATGTTTAATTTATTTGTTTGACCAATTATACAAGTTAACACTTTAATTTTTAATTACCATCTTTATAATATCACCTCCTAATGGTGACAAATGTTAATGAAATATGTGAATATTCTAATTTTTACTGATATAAATAGGTGTGTCAAGTTAATATATTTTGATTGTAGTGCAAACAAATATATAAATTTGAAATATGAGTCAACCTAGTCGAGTCGAATTACAAAATTCATGATTTATCGAAAGATAAATCGAGTTAAGTTGACTTGTTTTTAATTCAATCCACGATGAGACGAGTTTACTCACTTTAACACTTTTAATTAAAATTTATTTTCTTCTAAATTTCTAAAATGAAAAAAAATCTGAATGACATATTTTTTAAAGTATATATATATATATATATATAATTGTGTAAAAAAGTGTGATGAAGATGTAATTTCAATTATCGTTTTAATATAGAAATGTTTTGAATTAAAAACAATTTTAGAGACACACTTGTAAAATAAAAAATAGTATTGTTTAATTTGAATTGTCGGAGTCAAAGTTTTGGAGTTATCGTGTGTGAAAAATAAGTTTGGAAGTTTGTGTAAGAAAAATAATTCTAAAAAATAGAAGCGACACAAAAAAACAGAATACAGGTAAACGAGTCATTTACTCGTCGTTTTAACTCCACCCTTTCTCTTTCTGAACTCTGTCCAAAAAATGTGTACAGTTTAGAAAAGAATGAACTGTAAGAAATAAAATAAAGTGAGATATACACAAAATTGTACTGCATACCAAAGCAAAATCCTGAAGAACAGACCATGATCATCCCTGCAACTTATTAAGCAAAGACCAAAAACAAAACGAGACCAAACTCCTTCCAATGGCTCACCACCAACTCATCGACTCGCTCACCTCGCACATCTCCCTCTACCACTCCCAATCCCCAAACCCCAACCCCAACCCTAATCCTAACCCTCGATCCTCCATTCTCAAATGGTTCTGTTCTCTTTCAATTCACCAACGCCAGGCCTACTTAACCGTCGTCGACGGGAATTTCGTCCAGATCCTCCTCCAGATGCTCGCCAAACTCCGATCCCACGGCCACGGCTCCTTCATTCTCCTCCCTGACCTCCCCTCGCCTAACAACCTCCCCACCCTCTGCTTCAAAAAGTCCCGCGGCCTTATCGCGCGCGTAGCTGAATCCGAAACCACAGTGCGGGCGGTCTTCGAGTCCGCGCGGTTGTTTGAGTCACGTGAGGGTGAGGAGGCCGCCAATTCACTGCCGCCCTCGGCTAGGCGGCTCGACGCGCTGACCCTTGCCGAGGGGTTTGTGGGGGATGTGGACCAGTTTGTGGGCGCCATGGACAGGATCTCTGGTGGCGGGTTCCTCCGGGGGGAGGAGGCCGAGCTTGGTGAGGATTGGGTGGAGCTGCATTGGCTCAAAGCGAAGGGGTATTATGGTATTGAAGCGTTTATTGCGAATAGGATGGAGGTTTCGATGAGATTGGCTTGGTTGAATCGCTGTGGAGGGAGGAAGAGGGATGTGAAGTTGAAGGAGAAGATGAGTGCTTCGGGTGTTGGTGTGAATGTGTTTTGGAGGAAGAAGGGGTGCGTGGATTGGTGGGGGAACTTGGATGCTGGGACCAGGAGGAAGGTCTTCACCACCTTCATTATGAAAGCTGCAAAACCCTTGGTACTTCCATGTGAACTTATTGAACTTTTAGTGTGATGTGTGAATTGCATAGTTAGTGTAATTTTTAGTACGATGTATGAATTGCATAGTTATGATAACTGCTTAACTTATTTCCATTTTGAAAAAAAGAGTTTACAGTTTTGTTAGGTAATGTGTAGGCATTTTAAAAGTCAAGTATAAAAACAAGAACTTATAAGTTTCCATTCCCATGTTATACATTGATTAGTTGAGAATGAGAAGAAGAGAGAAGTTAGGGTGTGTAACCTTTTTTTAAGTTGCATCAGTTAGCTTTGTTTCTTTTTTAAATCTTTTATTTTCATGTTTATATTTTTTAAAAATTAAGATTCTTAACTTTTGTAACGTTTTCTCCATATGTGTTTCACATAACTTTTTCTTTTAAGACGTAAACTCGAAAAAATTTACTAGATACTACTTAACTTGTGAAATTTGTGGGAGAGTTAATAAAAATTGATAATGGAAAACATATGTTGGTGGGATGTTAAGCAAAGACTAAGGATTCGTAAAGTGTAATGCTTTTATATGAGAGGGTAACAGTTAATGTTCCTAATGCATGCATTGTAGTTTATGGGGAAAGATATGTTTATTGTTTCTTTTATAAACCCTACTGGTAATGTCGTGCTTAACAACTGCTGATTTAATTGGGTAAACTATATTTTATATTTGTGCAAATTTGACTACCTGAAATAGTTTGGAGCAGTGGTTTGCGGACTGCAAGTTTTTTATTCCATATTACATTACAAATAAAATCTAAAAAATGTGACTAGTTATTCAAAGTAATATGCAATCATTCATTCTTTAAAAATTATATTAGAAATAATTATGATTCTACAAGATTGCTTCATTCCTTAAAAGGAAACTTTTGCAATGTCAAGGGAAAGCCTAATATAAGACACTGATATATTTTGTAGTGAACTTTGATATGTGCACCTGTGGTTTTGGGATCAGAATGCAATTTCCTTTTGCTTTTCATTATAAGCCTAATTGATTTGTGAATATTGAAGGTTACTGGTGGTGTTTACTGGTAATGAAAATGATGATGCTAATTGTTAATTATAAAGTACATTCTTTTATAGTCATTTTTGGCTACATAAGACTAATTAGTCTTTCATTTTTGGGTGGAGAGGGAATGCTGACTTCTTAGGGGGGAAGGGGGCTGGAGGAAAAGAAGAGGCCCTCATAAAAATCACCTGTACCTTTATTTTTGAAATTGGACGTATTTCATATTTTAGCTGGAGATGTTTATTGTGGCACGTTGAGTTTTCTGTAATAACCTAGCATGATTAAAGATATACTTTGCATATTGATGGATGGAATTATGGATAGATTCAAAATGATACACTAATTTCTCAAGGAATACTTAGATTTCTCTTTTAGAGTTTTATATTGCACTTGATAATTAGGAATCTGTGTTTTATAGAAAATAATATTGACTGTAATAGAAATATAGGAATTATATTAGGATGTGTAATAAAGAGAAGAATACAATGATACAGAGGACCAAGAAACTCCCATTTGTCTCTCTCTTTCTATTTTTTAAATGATTGCAGATATTCTAAGATTTTTAAATGAATCTCTAAATAGTGTAAAAGTTATTAAAACTGGACTAACCTTGTCAGGACTTGGTGGGTAGACTAGGTCAATTTAATGTTTAGACCGAAATTTCAGTCACGATGGGGCCAATTGATAACCTAGTTGGCCCAATCCAAAATTTTTAATTTTTTAATTTTTTTAAATATATAATATTTTTTAAAATTTTTTTTTATGGAGTTGTGTCATTCAGTTTTTTTATAAGGATTTGTGTTGTTATTAAGAATTCTATTTCGGATATTAGTTATTTTACTATGATAATGTTTTGAAATTTGAACTATGGAATCACATTGTCTCGAACATTTTTTTTCAGATATCAGTGCTTTATTATGTAAAGATTTTAACCGTTAGATTTGTAAATTATGTTTGACATGTATAATATCCTTTTATTTTTTAATGTTGACCAGGTCAATCAGTAACTTAATGGTTCGTCTATTGACCCAATGCTTTGACTAGGTCAATAACCACACTAGTTTTCACAACATTGTGTAACAATTTGGATAAAACTTGGTTCACCAGATTTTAGTGTTGCTAACTACTTCCATATTATTAACACATTAAATATCCTTTGCAATATCTAATCTTGGATGTGATGGATACTTTTCTACTTTCTATATTTATGACTTCTCAGTTCAATACTAGGGCTTATTATAAGTTATAGTATATTTTTACATGTTATGATCTATGTTAATTAATATATTTTGTGGCCTTTCTCTAAGTACTTGGCTGACTTATTTTCACAAGTTTTCAGACTCGTGATGTTTTGGAAGTGTCAAGTAGTGCCTCTGATGATGAGATTTGGCTATACAGTGTTGGAGTGGATAAATTAATGCAACACAATGGTCCTATCTCAGCTCAACGGATCATCTCAGTTCTTCCTGCCGATATGGAATTTGGAACAGTTCTTTCACCAGTCACTTTTTGTAAAAAACCAGCTGCTTTAGCGAGAGCCTTCAATTCTTTATTAGTACTTCATGAAGTTAATATGATTGTAACATCAAATCTTAATAGTGAATATGACATAGGAAAGCTTTTCTTTAGTTCGTTGGGTTCTGTCTGTACGATATCTGATTGTATATTAAGAAAACTGCGAGGATTTTTTATGGTTATTTCACTTGACTGCACAAAACTTGAACTATTAGGAGAGGCACTTGACAAGTCTTCATCAGGTAAACCTAAAGAAAAGCTTAGTGTTTCTAACCGGAAAAAGAAGGGACGAAATCGCAAAACTAAAAAGCAAAATCCTGTCTCAAAGACATGCACAGGTGATATTTCACATGAAAATCCACTCAAGGTACTAAAATTTATTTAAAGAGATGGCTCGAATAGTTTTATCACATTTATGCTACCATTTGCAATTCTGTTTTGTTCCATTTGATATTTCAGGACACTGATTGTAAAGGGGATAATAAAAAGAAGACCGATTTAGTGGGATTCAGGGAACTTCCTGCTGTTTGTATGGGGAAGGAGATTGCCATGGAGTGCTCATCATCAACTGTAAAAATGGTTGCAAAACTTTTTTCTTTAATCTAATTTATATTTCTTATAGATATAAATAATTTTTAACACGGAACTTATCATCAGGATCACACCCAAGGATTGGATGTTGGCACAGTAAAAGTACGGACCACTTCAAAAAGAAGTAGAAAAGAGAAAAATAAAAGTAAAAACATTGTCGTTGATAGTGCAGGTGAAAAGTCTCATAAATCAATTATGCATGCTGCCTCCACCACTGTTGTTTCTGAAGGTGAGGTGGCAATATGTGATAGGTTTTTGAATAGTTCTACCATTCAGAATGTCAAAAATGACAATTCAATTGGTAATGACATCATTACTTCAAATTCAAGCCTTTGTAGTAATCTTAGTGGGCTTACTAAGGAGAACAGTTCTACCGGGAAAGTTGAAGGAGAGACTGAAGATCTTGCTGAAACTGGCAATAGTTTAGGGCCTCAGTATTGCTTATTATCAGATGAAAGGAAAACTTTATGTTCTGGATTAGGTACTTTTACTTGTGATTTAGATTGTAATGCTGCTATAACTCCTCCTGTACCTGCATTGAAACAAGGTAGCTTCTTTGGCAAGGAAGATACCTGTCATTTGAACTCATTGCGTGTTGCCAAAGCTGATATAAAGTCGACTGCTCCTGACAAACCAATTAGAGAGGTTAATGTAAAAGAATTTGGGCTGTTGAATGAGCACGATAGATGTCTATTTGAAAGTAGAAATTCAGCTTTCTCAAAGTGCAGTCCATATGAGTGGCCTGGCGTACCTTCCATCTATTTTCCATCTTTTAATTCACACCTCCCTCCTGCCACAGATAGATTACATCTGGATGTTGGGCGCAATTGGCACAATCACTTCTGCCATCCATTTGTTCCCACATTACAGCAGGCAAGAAATCCTTCTATTGAAGGTGGATGCAACCCAATCCTTTCTCGTCCAATTCCTATGAGTTTCGACTGGCCCCCAGTCTTCCGAGGAGGCATGACCCCATCACCAAACTTTAAGTATGACTCTGGTTTTATATCTAGGAAGCAATGCACCTTTTCAAAAGGATTGGCTGTTCACAGCATGCAGGTTGATGCAACTGCTCCTGATGATGAAAGAAAAAAATATTCTGGGGATGCATGGGATTTACCTGACCTAACAAACACAATGGAACTAGCAGATGAATTTGACAATCACTGCTTATCTGAGGAAGAGTATGAGGTTCATGCTGTTTCTGGTATAGATTATAATCAATATTTTGGTGGAGGCGTAATGTACTGGAACCCTTCTGATTATCCGGGAAAAGGTTTCTCCAGGCCTCCCTCACTTAGCTCTGATGACAGTTTATGGGCTTTGCGTGATGCTGACATGAATAGAACTGTGGATGATATGGTTGCTTGCACATCTTCGTATAGTACAAATGGTTTAACGTCACCCACTGCTGCTGCATTTTGTTCTCCTTTTGATCCTGTAGGGACTGGGACCCAGACTGTTGGTTACATGATGTCAGGTAATGAAGTACCTGGAAAGATATTGCATTCTCCTTCAGTTACTGATCCAGCAGTGGATGAAGATACTTCTGGTTCATTGGGTAATAGTTTACCTGGAGAAGTTGAAGGAAAAGCAGGCGATTCACATCCATATCCCATTCTACGGCCAATAATTATTCCTAACTTGTCAAGGGAAAGGTTTGATCATAAAAGTCCCTGTGTTCCTCCCACCAGGCGGGAGCAGCCTCGCATCAAGCGGCCACCATCACCTGTTGTGCTTTGTGTACCACGTGCACCACGTCCACCTCCTCCTTCTCCTGTGAGTGACTCCAGGAAACACAGGGGTTTTCCTACGGTTAGATCTGGTAGTTCCAGCCCAAGGCACTGGGGGATGAGAGGCTGGTATCATGATGGGAGTAATTTGGAGGAAACTTGTTTAAGAATGGACAGTGCTGAAGTTGTGTGGCCTTGGAGAAGTAATAATCTTGCAGTACGACCTTTGATTCAGCCTTTACCTGCTGCCTTGCTGCAGGACCGACTGATTGCATTGTCACAGATAGCACGTGACCAGGAACATGTAAGAAAGATCCTTACATAAGTCTGATTTAGTATGTATATGTTGGTTTGACTGTGGGTTTTCAAATATGCAGCCAGATGTCACCTTTCCCTTGCAACCTCCCGAGTTACAAAGCTGTTCTGCACAGAGTGCAGCTTTATCTGTGATGCATGGCATTCTCCATGATGAGATTGACTCTTTCTGTAAACAGGTACTGGGCTTATTTGTTGATAATGTTATTAAACATGCTTTCTCACTTCTCACACTCCGCTGGAAGCGAGTGGATAACATTCTGTCCATTACAGCCTTTTTTCTCCTGCATGATCCATACTTTGAACTTCACATAGCTTGTTTTAATATCTTTATCCTTAGTTTTTTTATCAGTTTTATATTTGCATTCCAGTCCTTTATTAAAATCTTTACAAATAGAATTGCTATTGAATTTGTAGAAACCTTGTATTTCTTGATATCATCACCAGAAGACAAAAGAAGCTAATCATGTCGCTTATAATTTTTATAATGGAATCCAGGTTGCTGCAGAAAATATGGCCAGGAGGCCTTACATTAATTGGGCTGTCAAAAGAGTAACCCGATTTCTGCAGGTTCTGTGGCCCAGATCCCGGACAAACATATTTGGTTCAAATGCAACTGGTATGTCCCTTCCAACAAGTGATGTTGACCTTGTGGTTTGTCTACCTCCAGTGAGAAACCTGGTAAATTTTATAACTTTTTACATGTTTGTGTACTTGGCATCTCATTATTCTGACAGATTAACATTCTCTTTGTTTAACTTTAATAAAAAAAATCCAGGAGCCTATTAAAGAAGCTGGAATACTGGAAGGTCGTAATGGGATTAAGGAAACATGTCTTCAGGTATATATTGCAATAAATGAGGCCCTTTTTGCTCCCTGCACTTTTGACTCTCCATCTACTTGATGTCAATGTTGTTAAATGGAAGTGTCATGTCCATCATTGTGGAATGGCGAGGGGAATTTTGCTAGCTTCCATATTCAATTTGAAAAGGGGGGCTTGCTATTGCTAGGCTGCAGTGGCTTGTTTAAACGGCATAATTTTGGCCCTCTGCATATTCCACCACCTGGCATTGATTACTTAGCCTGTTGTGTGTGTGTGCACATCTACATTAATAAGATTAATATAGGATTTTGAGTTTTGACACTTGCCATGAATATATGAAGTGCACTTTAATATAAAATAATCCGCTCTTGCCTGCTTATTGTCTTGTTTTTTTTCTCTTTCAAATTTTACAAACTGGTTTATTTTATTTGGAAGAACTAGAAATAACATGCGATGATTAAAAATAAACATATTGGTATGATAGTAGTTGGTGGTTAGGACCTTTATATTCTGGAATTGAGAAATAGAATGTGTTGCTTTTCCCCTCAATCTTCCTGCACTATACAGATCTTTTGAATTGATCTTTCCGATTCTGTTTGGATGATATTTATTTGATCGCATTTAAAAATAATTTCTTATGGTGTTGTTTATTCTTGTCTGAAATTGACTTTTAATTTCCAGTTTCATCAATGTACAATTTTGATCCCAATATTTAATTGCAAGTGCTCCTGATTTTAAAAATTAAGTTATTCTGGTCCATTGCTTTTGCTAATACATTATCCAATATTTAGCAAAAAATGTTAGCATGCCTGTCAGTGATAATGATGTTAGTTACTTTTTCTCGCAAAATAATAATTGCCATGTTTAATAATAAGCTTTAACATCTCTTATCAATGAAAACATGTTAAACATTTTGTCACCAATCAGATGATATAATAATGTTGGACCATATTTGGTTATTTTTGGCAAACTGGAGGACCAAATGTGCTATTAAATTCTTATAGGAACCAAAATTACACATTGGTTAAACTATGGTGATAAGAAGTGGATTTAAACCTTTATTCTTTCTTTCTTTATGACGAAACAATATAGAGATTTCTGCTTTCTAGTGTGTATGTATATTTTGGCAATAGTAATACCAAGAACAATGTTGTTCAGTATATCAGACAATTGATGCTATTATATTTATGTGGCAGCATGCAGCTAGGTATCTTGCCAATCAGGATTGGGTGAAAAATGATTCTCTGAAAACAGTGGAAAATACAGCTGTAATACCTACCTCTCTTCTTTCTTAATCTGTTATTATCTATACTTAATAAGTGTACTCTTTTGATTTCTGGCCAGGTAACATTCTGTATCTTTTTTCTATCAGATTCCTATTATTATGCTTGTGGTGGAAGTACCTCAGGATGTTATTGTTACCACATCAGCTCCTATGATACAGTCATTAAATGAAGACCCACATCGTACTCCAGGTGAACATGGTAATGACAATAATTCTGATACCATCCAGTTAGAAGATTTGGGCACCCAAATGAAATTTGATGCTTTGAAATCGAAATCAGTTCGTCTGGACATTAGCTTTAAGACCCCTTCGCATACTGGACTCCAGACTACAGAAATGGTGATTTCCTAATGTCTATATGGTTTTTAATTACATAATCTAATCTTGTTTCAGTGGTTATATATGTTTTTCCCCTATTGGAACATTTACAAAAGCTCAATTAGGAAGTTTGAATATTTTCTTTGAAGTTAATTGACTCAAACATGCTAGTTTGTTTCAAAAATACATTTGTTTTTTTATTAATTTTTTTTTCTTAAATTTATATATTAATCCCAAGAGGTGTTAGGATTGCTCTGTTACATAAGTAGAATGCAGAATTGGATACCTACCAGTGAAGTGGTTCACTTATTTTAACTTTTTTAATGAGGAGAAATGTAACAAACAGTGCTTATTTGTACAAGGTCTTAAATTAGGGTGGGTTGTTAGGATTGCTCTGTTACCCAAGTAGAATGCAGAATTGGATACTACCAATGAAGTGGTCCATTTATTTTAACTTTTTTAATGAGGAAAAATGTAACTAAAAGTACTGAAAAGAAGGTTGTTACCATATTTATACAGAGTCTTAATGTATATCTTATGTTTTCCTCCTGTACTTCCTCCCTGGAATAATTCTTTTAGATATTTCAGCTTGATATATCACAATAAATTAGATGAAGAGTCTCAGATCTGAATAAGTCCAATGGTATGAATTGTTGATATCCAATGGTCTATCAACAAAATCAATTTTTTTAGTGAATGAGTCGTGGTTGTATATTCAGCTTTGATAATGTACTTGAGGTCAAATGTATCATGTGATTCTTTAATTTTGCTTCCTGTAGGTTAAGGAGTTGACAGAGCAATTTCCTGCTGCTACACCTCTTGCTCTGGTACTAAAACAATTTTTGTCTGATCGGAGCCTTGATCAATCCTACTCTGGTGGCTTAAGTTCCTACTGTTTGGTATGCATGATTACTTCCTTAGCCAATTTTCATTTCTCAATGAATTATACAAGTCCCTTTTGTACTGTAGTAGTAATCTTGTCCTCAGTAGTCTAGTGATGATCAAATGGAAAAAGTGAAAAAAAAAAAGATTTTACACAGTTTCTATGGGAAACTGTTCTTTAGATTCACTTTCCTTTTGAAATTGAGGTGGAAGTTGTGTTGGAAACAATTTGTTTTGGCAACTAAGTTTCTTGAAAAATTGTAGTCTGGATCTGCTAAAACCACATTTGTTTTTATTTTGCATGCAGGTCTTACTAATTATACGATTTCTTCAGCATGAGCATCATCTTGGCCGGCCGATCAACCAAGTAAACTCTAATCATTCTTGTTATTTAAGTCTGTATTTGTGGATAGACTTGGAGGACTAATAGTATTTTTCTATCATCATCTGAACTATTCTGAAACTAGGGTAGAATAGCATGCCACAATTTAAAGCGATTAAAAAAAAAATCATATTTTACTCTTTATTTTTCTTTTAATCAATGAGGATTTAGTATAAAAGAACTAAGCTAGCTATGGAGGGCTGTTATTCTTAATCCTCTGCTCCTTTATTATTTCAGATATTTTACGGCTAATAAATAAACTTTCATTTTCTGGCAGAACTATGGAAGCCTTCTGATGGATTTTCTTTACTTTTTTGGGTGAGAGAACTAGACTTAAATATATATTTATAGTTGCTACTAGAGACGACTTGTATAATTGTATTTTTGTTAGAATTCAATTCAATGGATTTTTCTTTTAGGAATGTGTTTGATCCTCGGCAAATGCGAATATCAGTTCAGGGAAGTGGACTTTATATAAAGAGAGAAAGAGGTTGTAGGTAATATGGACACCAAACTTTCTATCTACAGTGTGATTATCATTCCTTTTCCTACAGCCAAATGAAAATTATCTTATTTGCAGCATTGATCCAATTCACATAGATGATCCTCTTTTCCCAACTAATAATGTGGGGAGGAATTGCTTCCGAATTCATCAATGTATTAAGGTATTTATTACCAGTAACTTTTCCATATTTCAGTTGTCATACTTGGCCTTGCAATGCCATGACAAAAGGAGAAAGAAACCTGTGATTGATATTATCCACAATCTGTTAAACTAAATTTTTCATGCTTTTGGCAGTAAAGCAGTTTATAGTGTCTTTATTAACCAATCAAGCTGTCTACAAATTTTTCTGCAATGATGTTCCTGAAAGGCCTGAGGATGACGAATGTACTTTGAATAACCATGTGGGATGTGTCAGTTTGTTATTTTCTTAGAGGAAATGTATAAATGATTGTTGAAAGTTGCGGTTGAAGGACAAATTTGGTTAAGGTCTAGCAAGCAAGCTTCGTAAATTTACTATACAAAATTAGCTTCTAAGGTGAGAGTTGTTTGAGCTTTATAAGCTGAATATAAGTCATGTCTTTAGTTGATGTGAACTTAAAGACACCCTAAAAATTGTCTATGGCGGGCCAAGGGTACAAAATAATTGACATTAAAAGATTAAGTTGCAGTGTACCCACAAGGTGTGACAGAAGTGGCAAGTAGCTCGGACCCATTAAGCATATGATAACCACCATAAGGCGGCTTGTATTTGTTGGACTCCATTGGTTACATTTATGATATTTTTCTGAGTACTTAAGTTTTAACTTGATATGTTCATCGAAATCATTGCATATTATTGACAATTTATGGTTTCATCCTGAAGTTGATCCAATCACCTAATATTGAACTAAAACAAGATTCTTGAATTTATTTATGTTTGTATTGATTGCGTTGGTTTTATTTAAGAATTATGCTTTGATGAATCTGGCTTTTCTGGTAGTATTTCTCAAAAGTTATAATATTGGTGCAGGCATTTTCAGAAGCGTACTCTGTTCTTGAAAATGAACTCAAATTCCTAAGTAGTGATGGTGAATCAAGTTCCAGGCCACCTTACAGACTGCTTCCAAAAATCATTCCGAGTCTTGATACATCATAAGATTCTCACTACATGAAGACTGAAAAGTTATTTTTTCTAAAGGTATGGTTCAAGTCACCTTGGTGACACTTATTAAAATGTTTTTAATTTTATTTTACTTCATCTTAATCTAGATCTCATATGCCTTCATTACAGCAGGGGAAGTGTTCCCCTCATTCCTCTCAACCAAAAATTTTGCCACTTGAATTTGGGATGAGAGGGATATGAATACTCTTTTAGTTAAGGAAAATTATTCATACACAGCCAGTATTTCACTCATGTTTTATTTTATGCCAGTCAATAGTGTTAACATGCATATATTTTCTTTGCAAGTCAGTAATTGATTTCCCATTGTTACTAGCCTGATAACTTGGCAATACTAGATTACCCAAGATCTGTACATTTTTAACTAGTGTCAAGTGTGAAATAATGGGAGTGGGTGTACGCCCTTCTCTATAGTGTTACCTCACAAGATAAGTAAGTATGCCTCACACTGGCTGGCAGGGTGAATCAAAGCTCTATTTGTTGCATCTGTTATGTTTTTTCTTTCCAATGGCTTGTATGAAAGCTTATAAGGAACTTGATCTTCTGAGAAGAATTATTAAATCAACGAGTAAGTCCTTTGGATTGTATAGCATGTTCATAAAAGGTAAGAGTACATTCAATATTGTTGACCCTGTGCTTCAGGATGTTTGGATTCTTGACTCAAGAACAACTAATCACATGGCTTTGTTTCTTGTGCTATTCAATTCATACTTCAAAATGACTTGAAAACAACTCATTAAAGTTGCAAATGCTGATAGTGGATCCATATGCGTTTTTGGATGTATAACTTTAGAATCATCTATTGTATTAAAAGATGTTTTATACGTCCCATAATTGGCCAATAGTCTTGTATTGGTATAAAAACTCACAAAAGATTTGAATTGTTCAATAACGCTTTTTCTTCTATCTGTTCTGTCAGGAAGACGATTGTAATTGTTAAGGAGTAAAGTGAGTTATATCTTTGGATTCCAATGACCAAAATAAAACAGAGGTCTTAAGCCAACAAACATTAAAAAGATGGGCAAGTTCCCAAATAGGATTTCATCATAAAAGACTTGGACATCTCTCATTTAACCTTATCAAATCTTTGTTCCCTTGTTTGTTTACCGAAGAGTTTATTAAGTCTTTAAAAAGTGATAAGTGTCAAAGCATCATTGTGCATCCTATCCCACTTGAGGTAAAAGGAGTAATTTCCCACTTGGTTTAATTCACTCTAATGTTTGGGACTTGTTTTAGAATCTACTTTTGGAGTAAAATGGTTTGTTACTTATATTGAGGATTGAACTCATGTCACATAAACATACACTTTAAAATATATTAGAGGTCTTTGAAATTTTTATTAATTTTTCCATCTTGTCCAAAATCAATTTGAAAAAAGCATCAAACGAGTTAGATTTGATAGTGGCACTAAATATGTGAATCATGAATTCTCCAAATTTTTATCTCATAATGGTATTGTTTATGAAGAATGGGGTTGCAAAAGTGTAGAATTGTTGTCTTTTAGAAATAGCTAGAACCATCCTTTTAGAAGTTTGTTCCCAAAACCTACTAAGAAGAAGTTGTGTTAAGTGTCATATTCTTCATCAAGTTTCCTACTCATGTCTTAAATAACATTAATCCTATTGGGTCTCTATTGTCTTTTGTTTCCTCTTCTCCTTTAGTATTAAGTCTACAGTATCGAGTCTTTGGATGTGTTTTTTTTTTGTTCACTCTCAATCCTACTAATCACAATAAATTAGATCCTAAACCCTTAAAATTGCAATTATTTGTTATTCTTCTAACAAAAAGGGTACAAATCATTAAACACAATCTTCTTTTTGTTAGTCCTTCGCTTTAGGGGGAGAAAAGTCCTCCATCCTGTCATTATCATATATGTCTTAGTAGGATGCTCAAGATCTAAGTGATGAAGCTAACTCAAATAGGATTGAACTAACCTAATATGAGGAAGACTATTTTTTTGACAAAAAATACCTAAGAACCTACATTGACTCTAGATCATGAGAAAGAAGAGTTACGTGACTCGGTGGTGGGGATCCCTGAAGATAACAATAAGGAGATAAGTGTTATTGAGAATTTACCTATTATATTTCGTTGAAGAATCCACATCGGCTATAGATAAGGTCAAATTATACTATATTAGTATGTGCAAACCTCACTTTACAAGCGGATTTTTTATAGGGTTGAGTTGAATTTGAAGTCTTCTTTCTTAAGATGGTATCATAACCATTTAGAGCCTATCTTAGTCAAGTTTGTTGGGCCTTGTGTTACCCTCTATCGGGTTCCCCCCTAGTTCCTTGCTTGAGATGTTCAATGGTCGACATGATGTTGCGTGTTAAGGGGTCTACATCGACTAGACATAAGGCTAAATTATACTATATAAGTACAAACCTCATTCTTACAATCCAATTTTGTAGAATTGAGTTAGGTTTAAAGTCCGCTTAAGAATATTGATTAAAGGAAAAATATTGTTTTAAATATCTTTTTGGCCAATATGTTTGCTTCTTCCATGTTTTCAAAGTTTCTGTTTAATATTTGGCTAAGCAAGCTAAGCCCCAAATAGAGGCTTGCGTAGCCAGCCTTGATGCAGCAATAACCTTGCTTCCTCTGATCCATGTTCCTTGAATTATCCTTTGTTTTGCTAACCTTTCTGTACCAAGACCTAGCAAAAGAGTTTTAAGATGTTAGACGTGGCAATGAAAAATATAGTTAGTCTCTGTTTTCCTATAATTGTAAAAACTTAGAAAACTGAAAAATCAAGTTAAAAAGTGCTTAAATTAATATTATGCTTGACAAATTAAGTACAAAGAACACTTCTCAATGTGTAATGAATATTTACTAAAGTCAAAAACTACAGGAATCACCCTATTTGATTGAATGGGAGTCTAGTATGCCAATAGGTTAGTAAGAACCTAATTCAAGTTCATGGAAAATATATTTGAGCTTCTTAGTCTCCAGATGAAATGCTAATGTTTTCTCTTCTACTTTGTTAAGTATAAACATTCCTCGTAGAATGTTATATTTAGATTTTGTGCATGTAGGTTCTCTTGCAGTATTTAATATGATTCTGAGCTGAGTGTATTATTTCCAAGTTATTTTTAATTCTGCATTCTTTAATTAAAAATGAACGTTTTAGTAAAATTTCTCTGTTAAGCAGGTTCCTGGCTTGAGCAATGTTGTCCGTGCCAAAAAAATGATTTCATTCTGGTCAAGCAGAGTATGCATGGAAGATGATCACACATCTCGCAGGACAAATGGAATATCTTGAAGTTGGACAATGCAATATTTGTCATGCCTTGACATCCGAGCCCTGGTTATGTCAACTTCCAAGAAATGGATTAAAACTTTATCCTAGATATTGTGGTACTGATGGAGGGTGGTTAATCGTCGGTCTGCTTTATCATCTCGATTGGTTTAAGCTACATTATGCTCAGTCATTGTTTCAACTGACTTCTGTCAGGCATATTGCAAAATTGTATGCAGATTTCTTTAGTTGGAAGTAGTTTCTGCATCATTTACTTTTAAATATTTTGTCTTTTAATATTTAACATTTTCTTAGTTGATTTGAGGAGGCAAAGGTGGTAATTTGATGCTCAAGATTCATCTTCGAGTTGGCATTGTCGCCTAAAGAACTGCAAAGCCAGGCAAGTTTTCTCCGCTCCAGAATCTACATGAACGCTATAATTTTTTTTTGGTATCTTTTGATTGTTATTTTACCTTTTGTATTTGCTGATATAAGCATCTATCCTTAAATCTGCTTCCAACATTTGATTTCTTTAGTATTTATATACTTTCTTAGGAGTTATTTGGAAAGCTAGAGGGTCTTTCCTTTAGGTTTTTTGTTTGATATTTGATATCTCTTTTTCCTTTTTAACATCAAAATGTGCAGTTTTTGGATACATTAGAAATTCCTCATATCAACTGTCTTGCAAAGTAACTGGATTTTCTTATTGTTAAGGCTAAATAATCCATGAAATTATTCATTGTTTTGCAACTGATCGGAATAAAGATCTTATTATTGTGTGAAAATTTATAAAATGGTATTATCTTTATTTTATTTATTTTTTGCTGCTCTGTACTTAAGATTTCTAAGTTTTGGTGCAGTGGTAATGTTTTTTCTAAATGATGATTATGGATTCACGTTGCGGAAACAGCCTCTCATATAATGGAGCAGAGAATTTTTACCTGTGAACCTGTTAGATCCTCAAATGGGTTGTGGGCCGGAAAGAAATACGGGCTTAACAATTGTCTCGTGGGTCCGAATATCGAAGGTTTACACAAGAAGAAAGACCAAGAGGAACAGTTAGTTACTGATTAGTGGACTGTGATGAAAAGGAGGGGCGTGAGAAGGGGGAATCTCAGTGTATCATTCTGTTATGTAAATCCGTAAACCTGCTCGTGCTGCGGAAAAAAATCATTGAGTTCACTGGTAATGTAATTTTCTGTTGTATACTACATTACATTACCCCTGCCTTTTGGATTGTGTACAAGGAGGAACTTTGTTTTATCTTTTTGCTTTGTTTTTCACTTCTACCTTTCTATAATTACAGGTTGTTTCTGCTGCATAAGCAGAGGATGGAACATGGAAGCAACCGTGGAACAAGTTGGACGTACTAGATGGTTTCAGAAATGTGCTAGTGCATCAAATAATTGTTACCTTGTTTGGTAAGGATTGGAGTTGGAGATATAATTTTATATTTTTCAAATCTCCCAGAAGTTGACAAAAGAAAGCAAATACATTTCTGACTTCTTGGAGATAACATGCGTATCTCTTCATAAGGAAGTCTTGTAATGAATGGTTTCAAATTACACATCATTTAGTCTTTTCTAAAACTAAAGAACTTCAAAATGATGCTGAGAGAAAGATTCAATTAGTGTGCAGGGTCTATTTTAATTGTTGAACAGAAACACATTTCATTATATCGTCTAATCAATTAATGTAAAAATCGAAAATGAGAACGTAAAACAGGATAGAATAGAGGACGAAAATCATACACAACTTAGTGGTTTGACTATAATGAATCTGGGTTTATAACAGAGTCATCAATTTCCCTTGAAGTATATGAGAATTGTGTATCCCATAAAGAAAATGCCACGACCATTTTGTAGAAAAAATGAAACTTATGTATTTTTTCTTGAAATTAATTCCTTAATTTAAAATAATATTTAATTTCTAAAAATGTATTTTTTTGGATAGTTAAAAATGCAGAAAAATTAGCTTGAAGAAAAAGGTAAAGAATGAGAGCTTAATTTGTTTATTGCCGTGGTAAGAAAAGTGTAATTAATGATAAAAAAAATATCATGGTATGCTTTATTTCCTTATCACTTTACTTTTTGTAGGATGAATGTAGGATGAAGATTACTCAAATTGCCTTTTTTTTATATATTACACTACTTTAATAGTGGAACCCAGGTAAAATTCTTATTATTATTGTAAAATATATAAATAAAAATATTTAATTTATGAATAAATTATACTTACTTTTACTAATTATTTCCAATTTTTTTAAAATAAACACTCTCAGCTCTTATATTTTTAATAAAAGGAAATTCATACCTTATTTCATTGCGTAAATAGTTACCTCAGTACAATAAATTTAAAATAATCATAGTACACAATTTATTTGCACTCCTTGATGATTGAGACAATTGAGTATGTATTTTGTCTTCAATTTCACCCTATTACACTAGAACTAGTAGCTAAATTTCACAACATAGTTGCTAAGTTTCACACTTGGAGTCTTTTTATCAAACACACTGCTTTGGAAATTTTGTAGTTCTTTATTCTTTAAAAATTGGATCTGGCTATTCTTTTCCTATTTTCTGCTTTTGAATTTGTTCATATACTAAGCTAACTATGTACATTCTTACATATCCTTCTCTCCAACGCCTTCTATCCTCTTTATTTAAAATTATATTTTCCTTGTATATGTAAAATATCAATTCCCACAACAAGCTTTGTTAGAGTAATATTTAACAGACCTTACGAATTTTGATTAAATGTTGTTAAACAAAGTGCAAATATGAATATGTTTCATCTATTAGACGATGGTTGTTAAATATATTATATAAGACGCAGAGTATTTCATCTAACAGTTTCGTCTGACAAATTATATAACTCGTGTGTTCTCTTGTTTTATTTGATAAGCAAAGTATTTGTTAGAGGATATACGCATAGTTTCTAAGCTAACATTGTACCTAACGAAAATCATCATGAGTTTGTTTTGCACATAATGTTCTTGATGTAATATGAAAAAACAAAATAAAATGTATTTTCTTCGTGGCTTTAGCGTTGCAAAAGTGAATTAATCATCCCTAGTTTTAGTATATTTCATTTTTATTTTTTTTGGACATAAGTCTAGGGAAGAGAAGTGTTTTCGTAATCTCTTCTTACCACACTTTCTGTATTATACTCATTTTCATAACTTTAGATGAATAAAAATATGTGTGAATTCTTATCTTGAGTGTGTCATATAAGTGTGAATCACTTCTTCCTTTGCCTATACTAGAGTCATGCTTCTTAGGTTATCTCTTGTGTGACGCATTAAGGATTCATCAAAATTTAGGAAGTAAAATTTTTTTTCTCTTGTGGTTTCTTATCTGGTGAGCTAGGTCGTAAGTAACATTATCCATACTTGTTTATCTCATACATTGAAATGATGTAAGGTTCTTCCTAATTCTAATATTCTTGATTCTTATCTTGTGGGTTAGGTCATAAGTGACGAATCACCATTTTGCTTATCTCACGGGGAGTTTGAGTGGCATAAGTTGTTGTTTTAAACTTTAATATTATTTTGATGTTGTTGAATTAATAGAGGGCTAAGTTCAAGGAGGTTAAATTGTATTTAGGTAGATTTTCGCATTGTTTTTCAAAACAACATATTGATATTTTTAAAAGAACACTTATTCAAAAAAAAAGAAATGGTTTTCATAAAAAACAATTGATAAAAAAAATTCTAAGCATACAATTCTTAAGGAACAAATCTGTAAATCATTACACTTTGAAAATGTTTAAATCTGTTTTAAGAAATAATTTCAAAAAAAAAATCAACAAATTATATTTGAAAACAACTTATTCTTTTTCTAGTTACAATAACAGAAAAAATATTAACATATTAAATTTGAAAACAACTGATTATTTTTATGGTTATAGAAAAAAATATTTCAACTTTCTAAGAACAAATCCAGCAAATCCAAACACAGTTTTTAAAGAAATTTTCTTATTTAAAGAGCTTGTAAACCTATTAATGAATGCAATTGTATATAAATAGAATCAATACACAGTGTTCCACACACAGTTGCTTAGCACATTAGTTTTTTCAATTCACATAGTCAAACAGATCTGCAGATAAAAAATAATTGATTAGTTTTAGAAAAAATCGATTGATTTTAAACCAATAAGAACAATTATGCAGAAAAATAATGTGCAGTGATAAAGAAAACTTAAAGCACAACAAGATTTATACTGGTTCACTTAAAACATAGCTACATCCAGTCTCACCTCAGAAGATGAAATTCACTAAATCACCAAAAGAAAAGAGCAACAAAAACAATTATTGAACTCTACAAGAACCAACCACTCACTGCAACACCCTAATTACAGTTGTGATTCCCATAAAGAAACCCTATCTTGGCACTTACACACAAAATTATAGAACAGTAATGAAAAGCAATCAATTCACCTTAACTATGAACCAAGAAATACAAAGGGATCTCCCAATTCACAACTACACTTTGAAGAACCTTTTGCCTTTAATTGGATGATGAAATTTAGGTACCAAGAACACTCAAAGATCCACAAAGACCAATTCTTCAAAAAACAACTCACTCTTAATTCTCACAAATTGTAAAAGTGTATTTTGTGTAAGAAATTCTTGGAACCTTTTTCAAAAAACAATCTGACTCTTTTATAGAAGCTAAAACAAAAATAATTTTAAAACAGAAAAGGGTATTGTCAGTAAATGAAACCGTTGAAAAATAAAACAATTTGTTGATTTTACTCAAAACAAGTAATTTGTGTGAAAACTAGTTTTTCTTACAAAGAATGTATTTAAACTGAAAAAACTTAATATTTTTCATATTAAAATGTAGTTTTTCAGAGGTCATTGCGGAAAAAAAATCTAAAACATTTCAGTATTTTCAATCAACTGATTTGAAAGATAGCAAATTGAAAAAAATGTAATTTTCTAGAAAACAAAAAATTATAACCAGATGAAAATATTTTTAATCAATAGAAAACCTTTTTAACCAATTAAAAAACATTTTAACTAGTTGAAAAAATATTTTGTTCTTGGATCCTTCATCATTCGTAAAGGAAAAAGATAAATCAAGACAACCAAAATAAAACCTAAGCTACCTAGACACATAAGGTAGCAGGTCTTCACTCGAGACTTCAATCATGAATTTATCAAACAATTTGGAATCCTTGAGATGTCCAACATATTTTGTATATTCTTGAATCTTTTTGGTTTTAATGGCTTTCACAAAATATAAGATCACACGTTATCGAAGAATTCATCAAAGAATCATTTCAAGAATCATTCCAAGAATTCATTTAGGAATTCTTCCTAAAAGCTTGAGTTGAAAGATCCTCCAAACCCAGGCAACCCTCCCTTGCGTTCAAAGATCTCTCAAAGCACATGTCAACGTCAAATATCTCTTGAAGGATGTGTTAAAACTATTTCACATTAACATACATTTTGATGTGCCTCATGTCAATTCTGAAAGGTTAATTGCCTCGTATGGTCTTATGCTTTACTCCAGTTTGGTTAACGAGAATTGATAAGTCATGTCAGTTATCAAGATGTTAATGTATTTAATGTTTCATGGAATGTATTTAATACATCTCTACATTCATTTGTGAATCGTCGACAACCTAAAGATAAACATTTGAAGTGAAATTTTCTCAAATCCATATATAAAGAAATATTTCAAGTTTAAGAACATAAAAAAAGTTATCAATAGTTATCAAAACGATGTGAAATTTGTTGCTCAAAGCTTTCAATGACCCAAGCTTCATAAGAATATTGTTCATGTTCGTTTAACAAATTAGTGGAGTGTTCAAACATTGCATTTATCAAAATACGTGTTTTTTTTAGATCACTCCTTAACCATGAATGGCTAGTGTTTCCTTACTTTTCCTAAGCTATTTTAAATTGCATGTTATATAAAAAGCTATAACAAAAGTTTTTTAAAACATTTTTGACAAATCATCTATTATATTCAAAACTTACTTTTGACATCACTCCATTAGACCTAATTATATGAAATTTGCGAAATTTTTTTATACACAATTCAACCATCCCTTCTTGTATATCTTTACTTGTTTTCACAATTTTTCTATTAGAATAACTCTCCTTCAAAGGAATCTCCAATCCCATTAATTCCTTATCCATATCTCCGTGTTACTTGCCTCACAATCTTTTTGTTCTAGCACTTGGTAAACTTTTCTACCGAAGTATTTAGTTCTTTCTACTTGTGGATCCATAATTTTGTCATTAACCCATTTCATTTCTTACCTGTCTATGAATGTTATTATCAAACAAATTTGGCTGATTTTGTTCTTAACATACTTTTTCAAAATCTATCCAACAAATATGGGATTTTTTTTTTTAATTTCACCTAACAAATTTTTCCAACCTCCATATTGAGATATTAATATTGAAAATAGATAGATTGTCCTACTGAGTTTATAGCGTCCATCGTAATTTTTTCATAAGTGTTTGTTAGATCAAAGTTCAACAAATCTTATACTTGATTTTATTATATGCTTAACAACAAAGTATAAAATATGATTTAATAAGCATTAGGTATCGACAAATGCAAGTATTTCATTTGGCCAAACCAACGCAAGCGTTTTGTTTATATGTTTAGTTTGATAAGCTCTTGCTTGGACATACACTAGCACGCTTACTTCATTTGGTAAGATTTTGCTTGGACAGACATAAATGTTTATACTATATTTGATAAGGTTTTTCTTGGACAGAAGGAAGTGTTTGCACTTTGTCTAACAAACCTTTGCTTGGGTAGACAATAAGTCTGAAGCATTTCATCGCACATGTCAAATACATATAAATGTTTATTTTATGCATGGAAAGAATGTTTATCTCTTAGTTTCTTCCAAGAGAATCTTTCATTGAAGTGTCTACATAAAGATATCTTGAAGAACACACCAAAATTTGTTTGTTGTTCTATGGTAAACTCTATGCTTTACTATAGTTTGGAAAAAGGTTTCCTGACTTATGCCTGAGAAGTTGTACCATGTATCAAAAAGTTATGTAAAGAATATATATGCATTTAATGTTCCATGAAAACATTTAATGCATTTACGTACATGAACGTGTAGAAACATTAGATGTAGAAGACCTTACAACGTCTCTTAAAAGATTTGCAATAACTTTTTTCTTCTCAACATTTATATAAAGAAGACCTTTTTGAAAAAGTAAAACTAATGTCAAAGACAACAATCACTATGAAAATTACAAAGCTCTTGCAATATTTAGCAAACCTCTAGCTTTTAATTTGTGAGAAAAAATATTGTTGTGTTTTTTACAAACTTAAAAGAGTGTTTTTCATCTCATATCTATCTTAGGATGTTACCCTCTCTTTTAGTGAGTGAAACTTGTGATCATTTATATCACAACCTTTGTGTAAACAAAGATGTTTAGTCAGGAGTGGTTAGGTCAAAGAATACTTATTTGTTTATCCAAGAGTGACTAGTTCCAAAGAATACTCTATTACTTAGTCAGGGGTGGGTGTGTTCCAAAGAATACTCTATCTTAGCCATGAGTACTTGTGTTCCAAAGAATATTTGGTCTTGCGAGGAGTTATTGTGTTCCAAACAATATTTTGTGTTTAGCCAGGGGTGGTTGGGTCCAAATAATACTCGATGTTTAGCCATAAATGACTAGGCCAAATAACAATTGCCTTGTATCTTGCAGCGTTAGTCTACTAGTAAAGTTTGATCGTGTAAATCTCTCCCATATCTCATCATTTTTATATTTCATGTTATAATGTGCAACTAATCAAAGAAGAAAAATTTTGCAAAAAAATAGTTTTCAAAAAATATTTTTGACAGTGGGTCATCCAAACTTAAAGTTGTGTTTGACTATCTTCATCATACACTACTCTTATGAAAATTGCTTGACAATGCATTTTTTAAGTTAAAGCTTTGTTTGCTCATGTTTATAAAACAAAGCTTTGCAAAAATTTCAAAAATATTAAATACATAATTCAACCATTTATTCTTGTGCATTTCACTTTTTTTTCCGTACTGCCCCATTAAAGGCATACAAATCTCTCAATCCTAGCCCTCCATACTCCTTACCTAATGTATTTTACTTTTTTCCTCCTTACCTCTCCATAAGAATCTACTTTTTATTTAATTAACTTTTCTAACTATTGATTTTGGTATCTTGAAGAAGGAAATATAAAAATTGGGAGAGTTGTCATCAGAGAGTTTAGGAGGGCATTATCTACCTACAAAAGATAGAATTTTATGCTTTAGACGTGATAACTTCTAAAAACTCTTTGTACAATTGATTTTCCTGTCTTTTCTCTCCTTGGATTGACCCCTCTACACGACTGTCCCTTGATATTTGATTGAGAACTTCAACATCCTACGCTTTTACTTACTTTCCATAGCCTATTAGCCTTTAATGCTTTTAAAAATATCTAAGTTTTTATTTATGGATGTTAAAAGTGTTTTCTTAAATGGTTTTATTGAAGAATATTTTGTAAAATAACCCCCTAGTTTTGAAGATCCATCAAAATTAAACTACTTGTTTAAATTGAAAAGGACTCTATACAATTTTAAACAAGCTCCCAGAGGTTGGTACAACACACCAATTTTCTTCTTGAAAAATGGTTTTGTATTGATTCAACCTTATTTCGGAAAGAACCCAACCAGAACTTCAATAATGTATAAATTTATGTTGGTAATATCATTTTCAGTGCTACTAATGAAAGCCTTTGCAAGAATTTTTCTAAGCTAATTCAGGGTGAGTTTGAAATAAGCATGTTGAGTGAACTAAAGTTCCTCATAGGGCTTCAAATCAAATAGTAGGAAATTAGCATTATCATCCACTAGCATAAATATATTAATGAAATGTTGAAGAAGTGCAATATGTCAAACGCAAAGCCCATGAATATGCATATTTTTCACTCCTTTAGATAAAGATGGAAATTATGAGGTATTATTTCATTCTCATGTTATAGACTTCTGATGTATTTATCTAGTACCCTGATGATGTTTAGTATCAACCTTTAAAGTTGAAGCAGGTTGGCAACAACAGTAGTCATAAACTAAGGTATGAACCAAAATTTTAAATGCTATTTTTTTCTACTTCAATATGGATACCTAAATCCAACAATACTACCTAAAACCTTGACAGATAATCATTAGCATAATAAACTTTCAAAAACCAAGTCTTATTTTACAGTTCACCATATCTTTTCACTCTTTAGAACTTGTTTGCTAATAGAAATGCTCAGCGTAACATTAAAATTTTTCTTCACGCGTGTGTGTGATAACTTATAACTGTGATCGACATAAATCTCTTTTCAGTCAAACTGCTGTGAACTAAGTATAAATCTCTTTTCCGTCAAACTGCAATATGGTTTTTCACCCAAAGGAGTTTTCGCAAATTGCAGTGACTGGATGGATTTCTGGCACATCCTAACATAGAATTAACTAGCAAAATCCATACACAATTCAAATCCCAACAAAATAAGTAACATTGTTCCAAACCATTGAACCCCAAAATGAAAAAAAATTGAAGTACCAGAGAACGCTTGAGTATTCTTTAGTCCAACCAACCGATGAGAGCTACATATTCTGAAGGTATTTTTAGTCATATAAAAGATTGAGTGGCCAAGGGTATCACACCTGAACCATCTTAGGGAAATTTCACAGCTGTTGTTTAGTTTCAGAACCCTCTCCACTTTTGGTGCTGACACTTGAACCTGCCTTAGCTTTTGACCTCAGTGGGACAGGTAACAGTTTTTGTTTCACCTCAGATGTGGTTGCAGGTACCTCAGCAGTCACGGCAAGATCAGTTTCTATTTCGCCAGAAGGATTTCCCATGCCAACATGAGCTTTGAATTTTGACACTTGAGTCTGCAACAACTGGGGTTCAAATCTTGGTCCAGACATAGATGTGGGTTCCGCAAGTACCTCAGCATCCACTGCCAGCACAGTTTTTGTTTGGCCGGAAGGATCTTCATTCTCAACATGAGCTTGGACTTCCGATGGCTGTGTCTGCAATAACTGTGGTGTAGAACTTGGTCCAGGCAGAGATGTGAGTAGTGGTATGTCAGCAGGCAAGGCGCCTCCCACCGATTCTCTTAGTGTAGCTTGTGTTTTAGATAGTACAATCGCGAGGAGCTCAGCAAAAAGTGCACCATTACCTCGTTGGGTTTGATCATTATTTTCACCAGATGCAGCCTGCCTGAGACTGGCAACTCTATTACTAAGAAGTAGTACTCTACTTATGTGAGCTAACCCTCCCATATGTTTGATGTAAGCAGCTGTTGACTTACCTTTAACATGGCAAAACTCACATTTAAAAGGCACTTTGACCTGTCCCTTCTTACGACCTTGTTTTTTTGCTTTCAACTGGGCATTCATGCCATGGGAAAGATTTAGTCCCTGTGGATTATCAAAAGCAGCAAACCACGCTTATAGATCCATCTACAAAACTAACTATGAACATTGAAATACAACTCCTACATACAATCAAAAAATTGAACCCTGCATAAGCGATAAAAGGGCCAAATTATAACCAGTGTTTGTTATATGAAGATATGGAGATACCTTTTTAGTCTTCTTCATTGTAGAGGGAGGCACAATATCTCCTTTTTCTTTTTCTTCTTTTTTGCTCTCCTTCACCTGTTTTTTCGTCTGCCTCTTCCGCTTCTTCGAACTCCCACCTTGGTTGGAGGCGTTTGGATGGGAAGCACTTTTGTCGTCAGTGATGGATCGTTGTTTAGATAGGGATTGGGCTTTGGGGGTGGCACAGGTAACAGAATCGGGAACGGAGGGAGAAGACATGGCGGCGTAGAGAGACAGAGATAGAGACTTTGTGGGGATTGAAAGAGGAAACCGTCTTTGGTATCTTGCAATCTCAAGACCTAATTTTTGTTCTTTCTTCCTGGTTTTGTAGCTCACGATGGGATTTTAAGGTGGGATTGGAAGGTGGATTAATGGTAATATGGGAAACGTCAATTGAAAATAAAAATATATAATTTTGTTTCCTGAATGGGCAAAAAAGTTTTATATTATAATTTAATAGTTACAAAAGAATAAATTATATATATGTTTCTTTAATTATTTTAATATCTCACATTAACTTAGCCCATTCATGCGATCAGATGAATTTGGTAATTTCTTCCTAAACCATATCCATTCTAACCTAACCTGTACTCTATCATTTTTCTAAATTTCCAAAATTATCCTTATTTTGAATTTAAAAATATGGAATAATAAATATAATTTAAAAATATAAAAAAATATATTCTAGATAAAAAAATTCGGAATACAAAATTGAAAATGTATTCTGGATAAAAATTTCCAAAATTCAAAAATGCGTTCCAGATATCTAAATTCCGAATATTTCTGGATAAAAGCTTCTGAAAGTAATTTTTATTTACACCCTTCTTTTTTAAGGTTATTTTTGTCATTTTGGAAGGGTATTTTTGTCATTTAAATAACAGGTTGGGAGTATGTTGGAATTGATATGGTGCAAGGAGCATTTGTAGATGAAGTTTTTTCCATGGGCATCAAGTAGTGGAATGCTTCTTCCTACATCTCCACCCCTTCTTCTGCCACCCCATAAATTTTTTAAATTCCTAAATTACCCTTTAATAAAAAGATATAAAGAGAAAGCAATGTTTTCACACTTTGTTGTTGAGTGAAGAAGAAGGTTATTATGGTGGTGGTGGTGTTTACTATGGTTGGTGCGACTTCGTTCTTCATTTTCATGTGAGTTTTTCACTTCATGTCCTAAAATGCTTATCTTTTAGATTGGGTAATCCATGAGATCAACTGGTTATATAATTCGTAATGGTTAATGTGAAGGAATAATGTTTCAAATTATGTAAAAGGGAACTTAGTTCTGGATCCGGAATAATATTATGGATTATTCAATCTGGAAAAGAACATTATGTTCTGTATTAGGTAATCCATCTGAAACTAAGTTCCGTGTTATGTAATTCGAAAGACAACTCACATTTCCAGATTGCGTAATCCGATAATAATATTTTAAGTTATAATATGATTTATGGATTACCCAATCCAGAAGTCATTTTATGACTTAAAATATGACGTACAGATTACTCAATCTCTGGAAGCCATTTTTTACTTTCCAAATACCTTACGGATTACTCAATCCGGAAGGTATTTTTGTGGCTATCAAATGAGTTTTGGATTATACAATCTAAAAGGGAAATTGAATGTTATTTTTAATTTGTTGTGTGAATTTATGAAAATTAGAATAAAATGGAAATTTATGTTTTATTAATGAAGGTGGAAGTATGGACATGGAGGTTGGCCTAATTACAAAAAGATCCGATGAAGTAGAAATAATGCGTAGTATGGAAGAATTAATGGATTTTGTGAATCAACATGAATTAGTTGAAGGGGACTATGGTACACATTTTGCAACAGATGAGATGAATAACATTTCATTTTATTCATGTTTATTGCATTATAATTTGAAGAATTGATTTTGTAATCTTGTTAGAATAACTTTGTTTAGGTGTTTCCTTCACGATAAGACTTACTTGAATGGGTCCGTAGGGTTGGTTGTGGACTTGGTTTCGTTATTGTCATTATTACCTCTGACACAGCAAATGGAAAGTAAGGGAGAAAGACATATGTCTTGTTAGGCTATGAAGGGGGGTAGTTACAGAAAGTACAAGGATGGTTTGGAGGTTATTGTAACTAGTACTAGAAAATGTCACTGTCCCTTTAAATTGCGAGGTAAACCTATTGGAAAGGGTCAAGATTGGGTACTTAAGGTAATATGTGGTACTCATAACCATGATTTGTATGATACATTAGTTGGTCATTCATATGTAGGCACATTAAAAGCAAATGAACATTCCATGTTTGTTGATATGACTAAAAGCATGGTTAAGTCAGATAACATACTACGTACTTTGAAGGAGAATAACGAGGATAATATGACAACAATGAAGCAAGTATACAATGCAAGATACTCGTATGAGAGATCAGTTAGAAGACCAAGAACTAAATTAAAACAATTAATGATGTTGTTAGACTGTGACAACTATCTTCACTGGAGTACGTGTCATGAGTCTTCCAATGTTGTTAGTGATATTTTTTAGACTCATCCTGATGTTGTGAAACTTTTGAATGCATTTAACATTTTATTCTTGATAGATACGACTTACAAAACGAACAAATATCAACTGCCTTTGCTTGAGATTGTTGGTGCGACTTGTACATGTTTGTCCTTCTTTGTTGGTTTTGTGTTCTTATCTAGCGAGAAAGAAAAAACTTCATATGGGTACTAAACAATTTAGAGGGACACTTTTAACATCGCATGTGGGGCCTGAAGTCATTATTTATGATAAAGATCTTGTTTTGATGAATGCCATCAATATTGTGTTTCCTAAAGCAACAAATCTTTTTTTTTTTGTTTCACATCAATAAGAATGACAAAGCAAAGTGTAAAATGTAGGTAGATTCTATCGAGGCTTGGCAAGTTGTGATGGATTCGTGGAGGATTGTCATTGATTGTACAGAGATTGTTAAATTTGATGAGTTTGTTAAAAATTTTGAAATTATTTGTTCATTGTGGCCATTACTTGTTGAATATGTGAAGAACACATGGATTATTCTACACAAAGAAAAGTTTGTGAAGTGTTGGACACATTCGTTAATGCATTTGGAAAATACAACATCAAACATGTATACCAAAATATGCCTTTACTTTGTTTAGAACGTGTATAACGTCTAATTATTTTATGTTTTATACTTATACAGGGTTGAATCACCTCATTGTTCTTTGAAACGAGTATTACAAAATAGCATGGAAGACGTGTGCTCGTGTTAGAATGCTATAAAACACGTTATTATAATTCAACATAACGAAATCAAGGTATAGATGAGTCTACATGTCATAGGAAACACATTCAATGTGAAGTTGTATTCCATGTTGGTTGGTTTTGTATCTAAACATGCTTTGATTCGAATTGCTAAAGAATTTGATCGGGTCAATGTTGTGGGTTTTGATAGTGAGCATTGTGGATGTGTACTTAGACGGACTCACAGATTATCATATGCTTGTGAGTTAGCTAGATATGCTATGAGTGTCATTCCACTTAATGAAGTTCATGTTATGTGGACTAGACTGAATTTTTCATATTTATCTGAATGTCATTCATCATCTGAGTTGTCAATTCAACAAGAATGGGATGTCATTCTATCCCGATTCAAACAGGTTGATATTTGTGGCAAAGTGACAATTAAAAACAAGTTGCGTGAAATTGTCTATCCGTACATTGTTAGAATGTGTGGCCAAAACAAGAAGGGGGTGAATTGTTTTCACAACATTTTCGCAAAGAATGGAAGTAGAGTGAAAAGTTATGAAAAATCAATCAATTGATGTTCTGTTCAACTGGATAAAATATCAAATTTACAGTTTTTTATGAAAAATCAACCAGTTGTTTTTGTAAGAAAATATAGTTTTAAACTAGAGGGGGGGGGGGTGAATGGTTTAAAGAGGGTTTTCACAAACTTTTAAGTCTAGAATGAAATTACTTCGAGAAAACTTGATTCAGAATTCATTTTGCCAAAAACACAAAGCAATTTAGCACAGCACCAGAAAAACAATTGGTTGTTTTGCAGAAACAATCGGTTGTTTATACTAGTTCACAATATAAACTTAAAGAGTTCAAGGGATAAAGAGATTGTACACACAGAGTTATACTGGTTCACTCTTAAACCAAGAGCTACATCCAGTCTTCATAAAAACCACTGGGGAATCCACTAAGCAATCAACCCTAGATTACTTACAACACCACCAAAGAAGTGACCTTGATCCCCTCAAGACACACACTTCCTTTGGCTCAGCACAAACACCACTAAGAATGCTGATCTTGACAACCTCAAGAACACACAACACTTCTCAGCTTCACACACAAAGTTTCTTCAAAGTACAAAAGGATTACACTTGTTACACAAAGATCTGAAATCAATACAAGATGAAAATCCTATTCCACACTCTCTTGATCCAAGCAATCTCAAAGCAAAACTTCAACTCTTCAAAAGCCAAATCAGTGAAAAACTCAAATTTGTTTTTCTTTGATTAAATCTCAGTTCTTGTTTGTTACATAAACATAACAAACTATTTATTGCTTTCGAAGACTAGTCAAAGCATTTAAAACTGGAGCGTAATCAGTTATAAAATCATTTAATGCTCAGTCAAAGCACAAAACAGTTTTCTGTTATGGTCCCAAAACAAACAATCGGTTGAATACTCGAATCAATCGGTTGTTTTGGTTTGACAACAAGTCAACCATCAAAAACAGTTTTCAACCTTTCTAGAAACACCTAAGTATAAAACAATCGGTTGTTTCGACAAAACAACAGGTTGTTTTTCACTTAGTTTGAAAAACACTTTCAATTAAAAGGTTTAAGAATGCTTAAGCTTTGGATTCAATCAAGAGTGGATTTACACAGAAAATTTACCCCAGATCCTATTCTAAAACACCTCTGCAACAGCAAGCACAACCAGCCTTCCATCAAACTTCAAAGGGTTTGGATTCTTCAAAGCTTGAACACACTTGATTCAACAGTTTTATTGCAACAAGTGATTGTTTATACCAAAAAACAAATAACATAATATAAAGTAGCTTATAAGAGTTGGGAAAGAAAGATTCATACAAAGAGATTTATATTGGTTCACTCTTAACCAAAAATTACATCCAATCCTCAGCTAACCACTAAGAATTCATTATGAAATCAAAACTAGATTACAAAACACACTAAGAATGTTCATTTTGAACCCCTCAAGAACGCACAACACTTCTTAGCCAAAACCACACCAAGAATGTTGATCTTGGACCCCTCAAGAACACACAACATTCTGGTTCAACAACACAGTTTCTAGAAACCCTTTCTAAAATTGACTAACACACAATTACAGTATTCAAAGAAGGAAATAGAATACATCTGACTTTACAAAGAATAGAAAACTTAGTTCCTACTTCACACACAAGCTATGATCCAAAAGCTCTTCAACTTCATTAGAAAACATTTGTAATAAACCCTATTTTTTTTCAAATGATCACAAAATAGTCTTTATATAGACTCAAAGAAGTGGTTAAAATTGTTAGATCATTAATCAAAAGTAGTTAGAAACATTTAAAAACAGTTTGAAATTCATAACAGAATTCTGTTAAAAACACAATTGATTGTTTTGAAAAACAACTGATTGATTTATTTTTCTGTTACGGATTTCATATAAAACAACTCAAAATAACCGTCTATTTCTATCTGACAGAAAAGACAAAAGAAAGCAAAGATTTTTCAAAACCTTTGAAAATCAATAAGTGACAAATAACCAGTTGTTTCAACAAATCAATTGAATTGTACCAACCAGTCCTCGGACTTGGGCGTTGACCAAAGTCATGGTGGGCCCCGAAGGCTAGGTCTACTGGGAGGCTAGTAGGACAAGCCAGAGTCTCTGTAAGCTCACGGATAAGGGCAGCCGAGGAGGGGTCGACATCAAGGCACGGGGCGTGGAGGCCTCGGACCTCGGCAATCCAAACAGTAAAGCTAAGCCGAAAAAGGGTGGTTTTAAGCCACATTCCAACACTCAGTAAGGGAAAAGTCAAGGTCATAGAAGGTCCATGCATGAGGTGTGGACGAGGCGGTAGGGCGCGTCACAATCAAAGAACCTGATATGATTCCACTAGCAAAGTAGAGATGATTCTTTGACATTTTATGGAATCAACTTGAGTTGGAGAATGAATAGGCACTTTTAATAGAATTGGATCAATGTTCTATGTTTCAAGAACTCACCAAAACTTGCACCAAACACCAAACTCACATGGAAGATCCATCTATTGCCAATTGAACCGATTAAAATGTGTATAAAAGCAAATGAACCGAATAGAATTGCTTAAAATTGAAAAGTACCGAACAAAACAAGCTAGAACAGAAAAGAATCGAACATAAAGTGGAAAGAAAGCACAACACCGAATAGAAAGAAGCTTAAGACATGTTTAACATTTCGTAAAGCATGGAAAATGAAATGGAAGATGAAGGAGAGAAGAACTTATGAAGATGAAGAGCTTGACTAGTGATCACGCCACTTGGAGTGTGAAGGATCCAAGATAAGTGAGCAAATGCCGCCACTTGAGAGAGTCAAGGCACTCAAGATAAGACAAGGTAGAGGAGAAAGCAAGTTCTCACAATTCTCTCTCAATTTGAGTAGAGTTTCTCTAATTCCAATTTCAAATCTGAATTGTGAAGGACCTAAGCCCTCCTTTTATAGGAGCAAGGGCCGGTCATATACAAGCTTATTCTAGAAGCTACCTACTCCTAAACACGCCCCCTACTAAGCTCACTCCTAAAGCTCACGCTCCTACTAAGCTCACACCCCCCAAGCTTCTATATTTTCCTAAACTAAGGCCTAGAGATGCTTTTACAAAAGAGGTGTCTAATGTTTCCCTCTAAGCACCTTTTATTACACAAGAAACTATAAAAAGAGAAAACAACCTCCCATTATTTCCTAATGCCTTGAATTTGCTCCTTGTAAGCCTATGAGGTGGGCTAATGACTCCTTGAGCGTCTAACACTTGAGCCTCTACCTCTTCTTGTCCTTGATTATTGGCCTCCATTTCGTCTTGATCTTGATCTCCATCATACTCCCCGAGTTGGAGAGAATTCGACCACGAATTTTGGAGACCTACAGAAAAAGGAGTTAGATCACTGATATTAAATGTATGACTACCAAGGTATGTATCAGGCATATCTAACTCATAAGCATTGTTATTAATCCTCTTTAGGACTTGGAAAGGTCCATCACCACGAGGCATTAGTTTGGACTTCCTTTGAGTAGGAAAACGATCTTTCCTCAAGTGAAGCCAAACCCAATCACCCTCATCAAACAACAATGCTTTTCTCCTTTTATTGGCAAGTTCAGCATACTTGCCAACCTTCTTCTCAATTCTCATCTTGATGTCTTTATGCAAAATTTTCACAAAAGAAGCCTTTTCATCCCCATCTTTGCACAAGACATCCTCAAGTATGGGAATAGGAAGAAGATCAAGAGGTGTTAAGGGGTTAAACCCATAGACAACCTCAAAAGGAGAATGTGAGGTGGTAGAATTTACTACACGGTTATAGGCAAATTCAACATGGGGTAGTAAATTCTCCCACACTCTAGGATTCCCGGAAATGAAGCATCTCAATAGTTGGCCCAAAGTTCTATTTACCACTTCGGTTTGACAATCGGTTTGTGGGTGACAAGTGGTAGAAAATAAAAGCTTAGTACCAAGCTTACCCCACGAGTTCTTCCAAAAGTGACTCAAGAACTTGGAATCTCTATCGGACACAATAGTTCTAGGAATCCCATGCAAACGCACCACATCTTGAAAGAAGAGGTTTGCAATATCACATGCATCATCCACTTTGTGGCAAGGAATAAAGTGAGCCATCTTTGAAAAACGATCCACTACCACAAAAATGGAATATTTTCCCTTTGATGTCTTGGGTAATCCTAAGATGAAATCCATAGATATGTCAACCCAAGGCATTGAAGGGATAGGGAGAGGAGTATATAGACCATGGGGATGCATCCTAGATTTAGCTTTGTGGCAAGCTATGCATTTATCACACAAACTATGAACATGTTTATGCATATGAGGCCAATAGAAATGTTGATGCAACACATCAGTAAGGGAAAAGTCAAGGTCACAGAAGGTCCATGCATGAGGTGTGGACGAGGCGGTAGGGCGCGTCACAATCAAAGAACCCTTGGGAAAGACACGACTGGTAAGGGCCACATTCCAGGGGTGATCTGCATGCATGGCACGTGAATAAGACAGGGCACTCCCAGGGCGGATGACCCAGAGATTAGGTGCATGAGTTGGCACCCAAGTGGTCATCCCGCGGAGGTTGCGCTCCGGTGAAGGGGGTCTTGCACACTAAATGGCCCTAAGAGTGGGTGATAGTGATGCTAAGACGCACCTACAGTAAGCCTAAGTCACAGTTAGCGGAGGAAGCTGAAACACTAAAGAGTATATAAAGGGTAACAACCAACAAAATAAGGTACACATTCCTAATGCAAGTAACACACAGTTCTAATGAGGAAACACACACAGAGCTCTCAGAGTTCAGAGTTTTTGGTGTTTCATTGCCTGAAGTTTGACTTGAGCATTGGAGTGCAAACGGCCGCGAGGGCGCCCTTTGTCTCTTGTTTTTTTAGGTGATCCACGATGAGGAAAGCACTGTGAGTAGAGGAGGGAGTCCTGGACACGAAGGTTGTCACGAGTGCACGAAGACGTTTGGGTTAACTGGCGGGAACATGAATAAAAAACTTGTTGTAGTCACAAGACCTTGAACAACATCTTTTCAACCAATTGACTTGAAAAAAAAACTAACTAAAATTTCACAACATTTTAGAAAACACTTCTTTTGAAAGAGATAAAGAGTCAAGTGAGTTTGGATCAATACTATATGTGAATTGACAATACAAAATCTACTAAACAACACACACAAACATTGCAGCAGGTTCTTCAAGTCTTCAGAGCAGATTTGGAAGCATCAAAGCACCTTGTTCAACAGACATGACAACAATATGTGCACCACTTAATGCAATTAAGACAAAAGGATCTCAAAAGTGTCAAGCAAACAAATTTCAGAGGTCTACAAAACACACCTCTTCATATTTTGAACATGTAGATCGCATCCATTTTGTACACAATAGGTCATCATCTTTGAAGATCCTTAAGGGAAAGGTTATGGTGACGACTAACACCAATGAAATTCCCATTCTTGATCAATTTCGTTTTATTGCCTCATTGTTGGGGATGGGTGAAGAGTTATGGTCACTCGTCGTAATGGATTTATTCAAAGAAATATCTTAGTCGCATGAAGAGTACGCGATATCAAGAGGTCCCTACTGGTGTATGGGTTGTCAGTGGTAAGTGAATATTCATAAGAGTCATGTGCATTGATTAATTCAATTTGTATGCTATCTAATTAACATTATTGTATTTTGCAGGGTAGTGTTGAGAAATGGATGACAATACTGGATATGGGATATTTAATAGCAAGCAGATACAATGCTATCTTAGTTTGTTTGTCATTGAAACAAAATATTACTATTTTCCCATTGCGTACTTCACCCTCTACCAATGCTACTCTACATCGATTACTGTCTATTAGCCATGTGTATGATTCACACTTTGTGCAGGTATGGTTATTACTCAACACATTACCTATATTCCATTGTTTGCTAATTTCCATTTGTGGTGCAGGTAAAGATGCATGATGATTGTTCCATACCTACCGCTGACATTTTATGGTGTACACATTGTTAGCCAAAAGCAAGGTTATGGTCATCATATTACATTGGTCGGATGCAATCTTTTATCCAATTAATCAGTATTAGTCCGACATATGTGAATCTTTGAGACGATTGATCTAAATTAAATTTATTACATGAGTTTTGATTCATAATTTATTACTTGAGTTCTTATTCATAATTTATTAGCCTTTATATTAGATTAAAGTAAAATAGTAAACATTATAACATAAATTAATTAAACCAAATTGTACACATACGAAGTTAATATTATTACAATCATGTAATAAAAAACATATCAACGACGTCCACGAGCATTACATGATTGTCTAGTGTACACCGCCTTATCATCTGTCACGCTTTAGGCTAACTACAACGCTACCTCCGTTATTCTCATATGTGTCAGTGCCTTCAGTGACCTGACGACAACCTATCATGCGCTGGGGAATACTGACAATGTGCCTAAGTATACCTTGCACCAACTTCAAATAAATTAAACTTATTAAAAATATTATTTAATTTCATAACAATAAAAAATCTTATTGAATGTGCACGCTTCTCCTGAGATGAGGGACCTACTTGCTCAACATATGGACTACGAAGGCGACTACGTGGTACAACATTTGGTCAATCTCCAAGCTCACCTCTATGAATGTATGGGTGTGACACTGTCCTAAGCCAAGACATGTACTCAGGAACACATGCAGATGGACAGGAAGCAATTGTCAAACCTGTCACCAAAGGGTTATCAAACTGCAACCACCTTTGGTCAATGACATGTGCACCAAGACCCTTACTCGGCATCGGTGGTGGTGGAATGCTCTACTCGTAGCCAAATTGGCACAACACATGCTCGGGCATATGTCTCTATGATAAGTTGCCCAATCGCAGGTGATCTGAGAATAAATAAATGGTCTCAAATGGCATGCTCAATCTGTGGTCCTCATACGGAGTCTAGATGATGTCATCATGTGTGAATCCATCCAACTACACCTGCACATCACCAACAACACAAATCTGATGGTCTACGATGTATTGTGTTGCCCGCATGTGTACCTCGTCATATGAAGGATTAATATCCCTTCTTCCCATTGCCGATAAGTGCTCATAAATCCATGCATGCATAATTTGATCATATTAATTATAAAATATTTAATACAACATTAAGGAATGTAACATGTGATTGTTAATTATTTGTATGGTTTCATACCTGAGTCAATGTCGCATAACCGCTCAACTGCTTCGTGTTAAAATAACATGCATCCCCCAACGACTCATATAGATGTGTCAGTGTTGCTACTCCCCATGCGCATCCACCACACATACGTAGATTGTTGAATAGAAACAAGTACAAAATAAATACAGAGGTTGCAATTTTATCTGCAAAAATAGTCATCCAACCAGATGCAACAAGTAAGCCTTGGCAGCACACTCCCAAGCCTCATGAGCACAACAATCCTCATATATATCTTGGAGCCATCTCAATCATACGTGGGTGCCTCGGCACTGCCTCATCTCAACCTTCCCACGACCCTCATCCACTCTTAGTAACTCAGTTAAAATTTTTGTAACTCCATTATACTATAAGGGAACGTATGTAGGGAATTGAGCCAAAATGGAGAGGTGTAAAAGAGATGACACGTCATCAAGTGTAATGGTGATGTGAGTTGATTTTAGGATTATTCATTTTATGGTGTGAGACATTACTTAGATTGAGATTTTAGGAATTTAAGAGTGAAGACCTTAGGAAAATCCCCACTGGACATTAACTTAACCAAATGGTTAAGTAGATGCGAAGGTTCATTTCTCAAAGGCAAAAGGAAAAGACAATTATAAGGTGAAAATGATGCTAGAAGGTGCGAAATTAAAGAACAAGGAAAAGAAGCCAAAATAGAATTGCTGAATGGAAACATGGAAAACCAAACAAGAACATGATACAAAGAGTAAAAATGGAATGACAATAGAAGAATAGATGAAGGAAGGAGAAAGCTTATGTGATGGATTTGAGAAGTGGAACACGCCACTTGGAGTGTGATTGGCCTCCAAGATAAGTGAAGATAGTCGCCACTTGAGAGCTCTCAATACTCACAAGATAAGACCTAAATGCTAAGAGGAATTCAAACCTCACTAACACCTCACACAATTTGTGCAAAGTAACTCTTCTTCTATTAATTTCTGTTGAACCAAGTGTGTTCAAGCTTTGAAGAATCAAAACCCTTTGAAGGTTGATGAAAGGCTGGATGTGCTTGTTGTTGCTGAGCTTTCTTTAGATAGGATCTGGGGTAGATTAATTGTATATATCCACTCTTGATTGAATCCAAAGCATAAGCATTCTCAAACTTTTTAATTGAAAAGTTTTTTTCAAACTAAGTGAAAAACAACCTGTTGTTTTGTCGAAACAACCGATTGTTTTATACTTAGGTGTTTTTAGAAAGGTTGAAAACTGTTTTTAATGGTTGACTTGCTGTCAAACAAAAACAACCGATTGATTCGTGGAAACAACCGATTGTTTGTTTTGGGACCATAACAGAAAACTGTTTTGTGCTTTGACTGAGCATTAAATGTTTTTACAACCGTTTACGCTCCAGTTTTTAATGCTTTGACCAATCTTTAAATGCAATTAATAGTTTGTTAAGATTATGCAACAAACAACTTTGTTTTAATACAAAAAAACAGATTTGAGTTTTTCAACAGATTGAGCTTTTGAAAAAGTTGAGATTACATAGAGATTGCATTTTTGATCAAAGAGTGTGAGATATGATTTTCATCTTGTATTGATTTCAGATTTGTTCTGTAACAAGTGTAATCCTTTGAACTTTGAAAGAAACTCGATGTGTATAGCTGAGAAGTGTTGTGTGTTCTTGAGGGGATTAAGATCAGCATTCTTAGTGGTGTTGTGTTGGACCAAATGAAGTGTGTGTCTTGAGGGGATCAAGGTCACTTCTTTGGTTGTGTTGTAAGTGATCTAGGGTTGATTGCTTAGAGGATTCCCAGTGGTTTATGGGAAGACTGGATGTAGCTCTAGGTTAAAAGTGAACCAGTATAAACCTCTGTGTGCATTCTCTCTATCCTTAATCTCTTTAAATTAAGTTTTTATATTTGTGAACTGGTATAAACAACTGATTGTTTCTGCGAAACAACCGATTGTTTTTTCTGGTGCTGTGCTTCTTTGCTTTGTGTTTTGACAAACTGAATTCTGATTTAAGTATTTCTCGAAGTGATTTCATTCTAGACTTAAAAGTTTGGGAAAACGCTCTTTAAAACATTCACCCCCCTCTGTTTAAAGCCATACTTTCTAACAATTGGGATCAAGAGCTTGGTTCTTGAAATTTATTCAAGTGTGATCCTAAAACTGTTTTTTAATGGCTTATAGACTACCTTTTGGGGAAGGTGCTACAATCAACAGACCACCTCTGTTTTGTGGTTTGAACTACCAATTTTGGAAAGTCAGAATGAAAATCTTTCTGGAATCACTTGACAAAGGTATTTGGGATGCAATTGAAAATGGTCCTTTTGTCCCAAAATTTGAAAAAGATGAATCTTCCATTGAAAAACCTTGGTCTCAATGGACTGATTCTGAAAGCAAGAAGGCCAAATTTGATTGCATTGCTAAAAACATAATAACCTCTGCCTTGAATTTAGATTAGTTTTCAGGGTCTCTCAATGCAAATCAGCAAAGGAAATGTGGGACACCTTGGAGGTAACTCATGAAGGTACCAATGAGGTGAAGAGAGCTAGAAAGCATACTCTAATCCAAGAGTATGAAATGTTCAGAATGCTCAAGGGTGAGACAATTGTTGAAGTCCAGAAAAGATTCACACACATCATAAATCATCTCATGAGCCTTGACAAGACCTTTGAAAAGGAAGAGCTAAACATCAAGATTCTCAAATGTCTTGATAGATCTTGGCAACCTAAGGTAACTGCAATATCTGAATCTAAAGATCTAACATCATTGAGTATGGCTTCTTTGTTTGGCAAGCTTAGGGAACATGAGTTAGAGATGAATCAACTCAATGTTCAAGAAAGCGAAGACAAGCATGTAAGGAGTATTGCCTTGAAAGCTGTCAAGCACAAAGGCAAGCAAGAATCCAGTGATGATAGTGATGAAGAGAATCTTAGTTTGCTATCCAGAAAGTTTAGCAAATTCTTGAAAAGGAACCGCAACAAAGACAACAACAAAGAAAGGTACGGAAACAAAAAATCCAATGATTTTAATTCCAATAACTATACTTGTTTTGGTTGTGGTGAGCAAGGGCACATAAAGGCAGATTGCCCAAACAAAGAAAGCAAGGAGAAAAAGTCTAGCTACAAGGAAAAGAAGGGAAAAACTAAAATGGCCTACATAGCTTGGGATGAGAATGAAGTATCCTCATCAAGTTCATCATCAAGTGAAGAAGAAAGAGCAAACATATGTTTGATTGCTGAAGGAGATGATGAATCTTGCAGCTCAAGTAAAGTAAGTTCATGCACTTCTTTAAATGAACAAAATTATAGTGAATTGCTTGAAGCTTTTCAAGAAACACATGATGAAGCTAATCGATTGGTTCTTTCAAACAACTGATTGAAAGACTTAACAACTGGCTTGAAAAGAGAATGAAGGCACTTGAAGAAGAGTTGGAAAAGTCAAAAAGGGATTTTAAAAATCTGAAAAGATAATTTCAAAAACTCTTCTTGCAAGTGTGACACTATCATTTGTGAAAATTGTGAAAACCTTGAAAAGAAAGTGCATTATCTTGTTAACACGGTGGATAAGCTTTCAAAAGGAAAATCTAACTTTGAGAATGTCTTGGCATCTCAAAACTGTGTTTTTGGAAAAGCTGGTTTAGGTTTTAATCCACAAAACAAACAAGATAAGTTTTCAAAAATAATTTTCAAGAAAGCCAGTAAAACAACCGATTGTTAAGTCGAAACAACCGTTGTTACATGCTTTTACTGCATGAAGAAAGGCCACTCGGTTAGATTCTGCAAAATAAGAAAGTTTTCAGTTCCCAGAGGCTTCATGAGACCATGATCACATGTGATGACCATGTGATTTTATGCTTTTTCTGACATTTTCTGTAAAGGTCTTGGTCAAGTCTTTTCTCTCTGAAAATCTGAAACCCACTCACGTCATTGAATGCTGTTTGGTTCTGTTTTTGCTTTAAAATCTGTTGCAGTTGTTCTCTCTCACAAGAACAACCAATTGAGTCATCTCTTGCAACATCTCTTGCTCTTCTTGTGTGAGTTTTCTCTGCTCCTTTTTCTGTTGTCATGGAATCAACTCCTCCCACTTCAAAGAGAGTTAAAACCAGAGCAGTGAGGTCTGGAGGGAGATTAGAAGACTGGTTTTCAGGAGACAATGATCTCATTGAAAGGTATAGGTTTGAAACTAGCATAAAGGTGATAAACAACCCCAAAGTTGTTTCCTTTGATTGGCTGAAAATCCAAAAGCTAGATAATGTGAGGAGGCTGCTCAAAGATCACTTACTCAGAAAGTTCTTGGAGATGAAGGGGAACATCTACCCTGATTTGATTAGAGTGTTTTACACCAACCTCAAATTTGAGGGAAACAACCTTGTCTCTCATGTGAAGGGTGTTGATATGGAGATCACCTATGATGTGTGGACTGCAGTTGCGGGTCTGAAGTATGCTGGCCTAAGAATCAACAAGGGAAATCTGGGAGTAGTGGAGGATTTCAACAAAGTCCAATACTACAAGAGTTGCTTGAAGAATCAAAATGCCCAAGTAAGGACTTATTCGGTTGGAGACCTAAAGCTTGATGAAAGCTTGATGAAGGGTTTAGGGATAGAAAGATTGTACACAGTGGTTTATACTGGTTCACTCCAAACTAGAGCTACATCCAGTCTTCTCAGAAACCCTGAGGATATCCACTAAGCAATCACCACTTGATCACTTACACCACAACCAAGAGAATGACCTTGAACACCTAAAGAAACACACTCTCCTTGGCCAACACTAAGATTGCTGATCTTGAACACCTCAAGAACACAGCCAATCTCAGCAAAACACACAAACAAATTGTTTAGCAGTTTACAAAGATTACACTTGTTACAGATGAATATCTGAAATTAATACAAGTAGAATCCTATTCCAGCACCTTGATCAATCTCTCAACTCTTAAGCAATCTCAGAACTCTTTGAAAAACTCTTAGTTGTTATTCTTAAACTTTGTCTCAAGATTCTTAAACCTTAAAAACAGTTTTTCAGAATATATTCAAGAATATAGTTTGTTATCAAATCTTAACAAACTCTTAATTGCATTTAAAATAGATTGGTCAAAGCATTTAATGACTGGAGCGTATTCAGTTAAAGCATTTAAAGCTCAGTCAAAGAAAACAGTTTTTCTGTTGTGGTTTCAAAACAAACAATCGATTGTTTCCTCGAATCAATCGGTTGTTTTGTTACTTAACAGATTTCACCATTCAAAAACAGTTTTCAAACTTTCTCAAAACACCTAAGTGTAAACAATCGGTTGTTTCGACAAAACAATCGGTTGTTTCAACTTAGTTTGAAAAACATTTTACTTTGATAAAGATTGGGATGCTAATTGCTTGAGATTTAATCTAAGGGTGGATTACAACATTAAACTACCCCAGAACAAAGCTTAAACCAGCACAGCAACACACAGCAAAGCAGAGGCTTCAACATCCTCCAAAGGATTTGGATTCTTCAAAACATTGAACACCACTTGATTCAACAATCTCCCCCTATTTGATGAAGACAAATCCATGATGCTTGTGTTGTACCTGATTAAATCTGAAGCAGTTCCTACAATAGAACTTTGAGCAATATTTTGAACTTCTGATATTCTGTTAGCATACAGATAAACATTTAAAACTTAAAACAGTTAATATCAGAAACAAAATACATGTTATTCAAATTGTTTTTAACAAAATGAAAAACAGAGATATTTAAACAAACTGGAAACACAAACACAGCATATATCTCCCCCTATTTGTCTTCACAAATAGACAAAGATAAGAGATAAAACAGGATATTGTTTCCATTACATCAGAATAAACCAGCAACAGCAGAAATTTTAAAACCAGAAAAGAACAGCTGAAAAACAATCTATTGTTTTGTTGACCAATCGGTTGTTTTTCCTTCATTCTTCTTCATCAGCAAACTGAAGATCAAAGATTTGATTCTGGACAGCTTCAATCTGTTCGTCCAGAGTCATAAACCTTGTTTCCATGTTGTCAAACCTTGTATCAATCCTCTGAAAGTTACTAACACACAGATCATGAAGGCTTCTATGATTTTCAGCAAAGCTATCTAGCCTATCCATCATTTGTCTTTCAAAAGATGACATGGTTGACATTCTTTCTCTTTGATATCCATCAGCAGCACTAGACCCTGCATCTTGAAAATCTCCAGCTGGATCTTCATGTTGAACATCCATATCAACAGGTTCATCTTGTTCAAGATGAGCAGCCCCACTTGATGAAGCACCATGATCACCATCCTTACTTATCCACTTTCCACCTACTTTTGTAAAGCCCATCTTGCTGAGTGATCCATTGTTCAACTCTTGAGTTGACTTGACCAGCTCAGAAGTTTCATCTTCAAGATTAACTTCAAAATAGAGTAGAAACTTAGATATTAAAACAGCATAGGGATAATGGTAATCGCCTAACCTCATGGCTTTTTGCATATGTTCTTTTATTATGTGAATCCAATTGATCTTCACTTTCTTGGTGATGCAGAAGATGTAAACCAGATATTCTTCAGTCAGCACAGAGTGATTACTCCCCCTTGGAGTTAGAATCCAAGTTACAATGAGAGCAAACAATCTCTCATCAAGCTTCAAACCTCCAACCGAGCATGTGCTAACTTGAGATTGATTGTTCTTCAAGCAACTTTTGTAGAACTGGATTTTGTTGAAATCTTCCACCACACCAAGGTTTCCCTTGTTGATTCTCAGACCAGAGAACTTAAGTCCAGCAACAGCTGCCCAAACCTCATGAGTTATTTCCATCTCCACACCTTTCACATGAGAGACTAGGTTGTTTCCCTCAAACTTCAAGTTGGTGTAGAATACCCTCACCAAATCTGGATATATGTTCCCTTTTAGCTCCAGAATTTTTTTGAGTGACTGGTCCTTGAGAAGCCTCCTCACTTTGTCAAGCTTTTGACTTTTCAGCCAATGAAAGCACACAAACTTGGGGTTGTTTATCTTCTTGACACTTGTTTCATACCTATACTTCTCAATGAGTTCGGTGTCACCAGAAAACCAGCTTTCAAGTCTTCCTCCAGACCTTACAGCTCTGGTTTTGATTCTTTTAGAGGTGGGAGGGGTTGATTCCATGACAACAGAGACGAAAACTCACTTCACAGAAATTTTGCAAGAGATGGTGCAAGAGATATTGCAAGAGATGTTGCAATTGGTTGTTCTTGATGGAAGAAATCTGCACCTGATTTTATAGTAGAAAGAGAATCAATTTGAATTTAATTTCATTCAATGGGTACCTGATTTTTCAGAGAGAGGACTTGACTCTGTTCTACACTGAAAATGTCAGAAAAAGCTGAAAATCACATGGTCTTCACATGTGATCTTTGACTAGTCATTAAGGCTCTTGAATTTCCAAGATTTTGGAATATATTCCTTTATGACTGTTGTAACTTCTTTCAGATCATGCTCAGCTTTCAACACAGATCCTTTGACCAAGATTCTCCCTTTGAAATTGATCTGCAACGGATAGAATTTCAAAAAGCAGTTAAATCAATTTCTTCACAGTGCTGTCAGACTCAAAACAATCGGTTGTTTCGAAGAAACAATCGGTTGTTTTTCTGCAGCAGTTAAAAACATTGAGTTTGAAATTTTTAACCATTAACGGAAACAGATTAAAGCACATGACATTGATTGAAAGACAATTAATCATAATTAAGAACTTTGAAACTGAAATTGAGAACAAATAAAGGAAAGTCTTATCCTTGTGTTGTTTCTTCAATGAGCCAATTGCTTGTTGATCAAGAAAACTTGTTTTCATTGTTTTGACCTTTTGCATAGCATTGATACAACTTCAATGACTGCCTTTTTCTTCAACAACTTTATCAGATGGCTCAGTTCTTCTTTTTCTCTTCATTTTTTCTGCATAAACAAATTCAAGTTGCAAGATTTGGTCCCCTTACAAATTTGGGTCCTTTTGGCTTTTCTTTGCGGTTAGAAACATCACATTCCTTAGGAATCCATTTCATAAAACCTTTAGGAACACAATATTTTCTAATTTTACAGAATCTAACAGAGTGGCCTTTCTTCATGCAGTAAAAGCATGTAACAACCGGTTGTTTCGTCTTAACAATCAGTTGTTTTTCTGATTTTTTTTTAAAAAAATTTGAAAACCTATCTTGCTTGTTCTGTGGATTGAAGCCTAAACCAGCCTTTCCAAAAACACAGCTTTGAGATGCCAAGACATTCTCAAAGTTTGATTTCTCTTTTGAAAGCTTGTCCACAGTTTCAATAAGATAGTGAACCTTTTTCTCAAGATTTTCACAATTTGTGCAAATGAGAGTATCACACTAGCAAGAGGCATTTTTTAAATGATTTTCCAGTTTTTCAAAATCAATTTTTGCTTTTCTCAGATCCTCTTCAAGTGATTTAACTTTCTTTTCAAGCCCATTGTTACGATCTTTCAATCGGTTGTTTGAAAGAACCAATCTATTAGCTTCATCATGAGTTTCTTGAAAAGCTTCAAGCAATTCACTATAGTTTTGTTCATTTAAGGAAGCACATGAACTTACCTCACTTGAACTGCAAGAATCATCATCATCATCCTCAGCTACTAAGCATATGTAGGCTTTTTCATCTTCACTTGATGAAGAACTTGATGATGACACCTCATTTTCATCCCAAGCTATGTAGGCTCTTTTTGTCTTGCCTTTCTTCTCCTTGTAGCTTGTCTTTTTCTCTTTGCTCTTTTTAGGACAATCTGCCTTTATGTGACCTTGCTCACCACAACCAAAAACAAGTATAGTTATTTGAATTAAATTCATTGGGTTTCTTGTTTCCATACCTATCCTTGTTGTTGTCTTTGTTGCGGTTTCTCTTTAGAAATTTGCTGAATTTTCTTGACAGCAAACATAGATTTTCCTCATCACTATCATCACTTGAATCTTGCTTTCCCTTATGTTTGGGTGCTTTCAAGGCTATGCTCCTTGTGTGCTTATCTTCACTCTCTTGAACATTGAGTCTATTCATCTCTAGCTCATGTTCCCTAAGCTTTCCAAACAAAGAAGCAACACTTAATGATGTTAGATCTTTAGATTCGGAAATAGCGGTTACCTTTGGTTGCCATGCTCTATCAAGACATTTCAAGATCTTGATGTTCAGCTCTTCTTTGTCAAACGTCTTGTCTAGGCTCATAAGGTGGTTGATGATGTGTGTAAACCTTTTCTGCACTTCAGCTATGGTTTCACCTTTAAGCATTCTAAACATTTCATACTCTTGGATGAGAGCATGCTTTCTAGCTCTTTTCACCTCATTTGTTCCTTCACGAGTGACTTCCAAAGTATCCCACATTTCTTTTGATGATTTGCATTGTGAGACCCTGAAAAACTCATCAGAATTTAAAGCAGAGGTTATAATATTTTTGGCAATGCAATCGAATTTGGCCTTTTTACTTTCTGCATCAGTCCATTGAGACCATGGCTTCTCAATGACAGCACCATCTTTTTCAAACTTTGGGATAAAAGGGTCATTTTCAATTGCATCCCAAATTCCTTTGTCAAGAGATTCCATAAATATTTGCATTCTAACTTTCCAAAACTGGTAATTCAAACCACAAAACAAGGGTGGTCTGTTTATTGAGGCACCTTCCCCAAACGGTAGTCTATAAGCCATTTTAAAAGATTTTAGGATCAACTTGAATGACTTACAAGAACTAAGTTGTTGATGCCAATTGTTAGAAAATATGGCTTTAAACTAGAGGGGGGGTGAATTGTTTAAAGGGGTTTTCGCAAACTTTTCAAAGCTAGAATGAATTTATTTCAGAAACCAATTGATTCAGCAATTCAGTTAGCCAAAACAGCAAGCAAAAACTGTAATACTAGAAAAAACAATTGGTTGTTTCTTCGAAACAATCGGTTGTTTATACCAGCAAACAACAAACAAACTGAAATTAAAGAGTTAGGGATAGAAAGATTATACACAGTTGTTTATACTGGTTCACTCCAAACTAGAGCTACATCCAGTCTTCTCAAAAACCCTGAGGATATCCACTAAGCAATCACCACTTGATCACTTACACCACAACCAAGAGAATGACCTTGAACACCTCAAGAAACACACTCTCCTTGGCCAACACTAAGATTGCTGATCTTGAACACCTTAAGAACACACAGCCAATCTCAGCAAAACACACAAACAAATTGTTTAGCAGTTTACAAAGATTACACTTGTTACAGATGAATATCTGAAATCAATACAAGTAGAATCCTATTCCAGCACCTTGAGCAATCTCTCAACTCTTAAGCAATCTCAGAACTCTTTGAAAAACTCTTAGTTGTTATTCATAAACTTTGTCTCAAGATTCTTAAACCTTAAAAATAGTTTTTCAGAATATATTCAAGAATATAGTTTGTTATCAAATCTTAACAAACTCTTAATTGCATTTAAAATAGATTGGTCAAAGCATTTAATGACTGGAGCGTATTCAGTTAAAGCATTTAAGGCTCAGTCAAAGAAAACAGTTTTTTTGTTATGGTTTCAAAACAAACAATCGATTGTTTCCTCGAATCAATCGGTTGTTTTGTTACTTAACAGATTTCACCATTCAAAAACAGTTTTCAAACTTTCTCAAAACACCTAAGTAACAAAACAATCGGTTGTTTCAACTTAGTTTGAAAAACATTTTACTTTGATAAAGATTGAGATGCTAATTGCTTGAGATTTAATCTAAGGGTGGATTACAACATTAAACTACCCCAGAACAAAGCTTAAACCAGCACAGCAATACACAGCAAAGCAGAGGCTTCAACATCCTCCAAAGGATTTGGATTCTTCAAAACATTGAACATCACTTGGTTCAACAATTGTGACTTGGATTCTTACTCCAAGGGGCAACAATCATTATGTTCTTACAGAAGAGGACCTAATGTACATCTACTGCATAATGAAGAAGATCATAATCAATTGGATCCACATCATCAAGGAACACATGCAAAAAGCCATGAGGTTAAGTGATTATCACTATCCATATGCTATTTAGATTTCTAAATTTTTGCTGTATTTTGAAGTGAATCTGGAAGATGAGTCATCTGAGTTGGTTAAGTCAACTCAAGAGATGAACAATGCTCTCTTAGAAAAATGGGATTCACCAAAATAGGTGACAAATGTGTGAGCAAAGATGGAGACCATGGTGCCTCATCAAGTGCTGTTGCTGATCTTGATGAAGAAGAGCATGCTGCTGACATGGATTTTCACCATGAAGAGCAACCTGAAACAAATCAAGATGCTGGAACCAGTGCAGGGAATCAGGGAGATGAAATGCCATCCATGTCTTCTTTTGAAAGATACATGGTCAATAGGCTTGATGGATTTGCGGAGAATCAAAGAAATCTTCATGATTTGTGTGTAAGCAACTTCCAGAGCATTGATGACATGTTCAACAACATGGATGCACGCTTCATGACATTGGATGAACAAATAGAAGTTGTTCAGAATCAAATTTTTGATCTACAATATGACAAAGATGACTAAAGAAGGAAAAACAACCGGTTGATGTCACAGAACAACCGATTGTTTTTAGGGCTTATATCAGTATTTCTGCTTCTGCTTTTTAATTCTGTATTATTTGAAACAATTATCTTTTTATCTCTTCTTTTTGTCTATTTGTGAAGACAAATAGGGGGAGATTTATGTTGTGTGTTGTTTCCGTTATCCTTTATTTATGCAAAACTCTATAATGTGTATGGATGTTTAAGTAAGTCTTATATTTCTGCTGGTTTTTAATCCTACTCTGATATACTGCTCTGATATACTGTTTTAATTCTAACCCTATATCAGAAGTACTATGCTTTGCTTAAAATTTTATCTTGCAGGAACTGCTTCAGATTCAATCAGATCCAACACAGGGATTTGTCTTCATCAAATAGGGGGAGATTGTTGAACCAAGTGTGTTCAAGCTTTGAAGAATCCAAACCCTTTGAAGGTTGATGAAAGGCTGGATGTGCTTGCTGTTGTTGAGTTGTCTTTAGATAGGATCTGGGGTAGATTAATTGTATATATCCACTCTTGATTAACTCCAAAGCATAAGCATTCTCAAACCTTTTAATTGAAAAGTGTTTTTCAAACTAAGTGAAAAACAACCTGTTGTTTTGTCGAAACAACCGATTGTTTTATACTTAGGTGTTTTTAGAAAGGTTGAAAATTGTTTTTGATGGTTGTCTTGCTGTCAAACCAAAATAACCGATTGATTCGTGGAAACAATAGATTGTTTGTTTTGGGACCATAACAGAAAACTGTTTTGTGCTTTAACTGAGCATTAAATGTTTTTAACCTGTTTACGCTCCAATTTTTAATGCTTTGACCAATCTTTAAATGCAATTAATAGTTTGTTAAGATTATGCAACAATCAACTTTGTTTTAATACAGAAAAACAGATTTGAGTTTTTCAACAGATTGAGCTTTTGAAAAAGTTGAGATTGCTTAGAGATTGCATTTTTTATCAAAGAGTGCGAGATAGGATTTTCATCTTGTATTGATTTCAGATTTGTTTTGTAACAAGTGTAATCCTTTGTACTTTGAAAGAAACTCGGTGTGTATAGCTGAGAAGTGTTGTGTGTTCTTGAGGGGATTAAGATCAGCATTCTTAGTGGTGTTGTGCTGGACCAAATGAAGTGTGTGTCTTGAGGGGATCAAGGTCACTTCTTTGGTTTTGTTGTAAGTGATCTAGGGTTGATTGCTTAGTGGATTCCTCAGTCATTTCTGGGAAGACTGGATGTAGCTCTGGGTTAAGAGTGAACCAGTATAAACCTCTGTGTGCATTCTCTCTATCCTTAATCTCTTTAAATTCAATTTTTATATTTGTGAACTGGTATAAACAACCGATTGTTTTTGCGAAACAACCAATTGTTTTTTCTGGTGCTGTGCTTATTTGCTTTGTGTTTTGGCAAACTGAATTCTGATTCAATTATTTCTCGAAGTGATTTATTCTAGACTTAAAAGTTTGCGAAAACCCTCTTCAAAACATTTACCTCCCCTTTGTTGAAAGCCATACTTTCTAACAATTTCAACTTGTAAAATACACTAGGTAGGCCTCCTATTTATAGGTGAAGGAGCCTTGGAGAACAAGTTAAAGGGGTAGGATGGGAAAAAGGAAAAAATGGGCAATTTTAGGGTTTGACTAAGTCAAACCCGCATCCTAGGTTTTTCCTTCTAAAACCTAGGTCAAAATGCCTTCCAAAAGGGCTAGGAACAAGCTAAAATGCTACCCACACCCCTTATTATGCTAATGGCACTTTATTCTAGCATATCTTTTTTATTTGGACCCCTAAAGAGAGCCCAAATTATTTACAACATATTTGTATCTTATAAGAAGACCAAAAGGAAGAATAGTTGTTGTGATGGTTTATGCTCAGCTCCTCTAGTGATGTCCATGTGATCCTTGGTGGGGTTATGAATTGGTCGTTGAGATGACGGTTCACCATGTGCTTTGTCTTTTGCTTCCTTGGTCATCTTCGTAGCTACTTAGGTTGTATCAAATGGTCATCTCACCTATGGGAAGGTGGAAGGAGTTCATCTCCCCTCTCGACAAAGGTTAAAATCAACCCCTTGTCCCCCACCTTATAACTTATATTGCACAAACTAAACAATCTAGAATTTTGAAGAAGAAGCTCAATATTAGCATGAGGCATCCCAAATTTACATAATTTTCTATCGTGGGATACCAATTTAAGTTCTCCCCGTTCCTAATACAAAATTTGTATATAATCAATAATTAAATCGATTTAAACAATAATTAATAAAGAAATTTAATTGAAGGTTTTTCCATTCTTACCTCTCTCTTCCAGCGCTTAACAACAACATGGTCAACAAAATTTACCAGCAACGACGTATCACAAGGTCCTCCAGGAAATCCTTCTCCCTAGTCCACTTGCTCATCATCATGTAATCCTTGTTGTAGCTCATTATCAATATGAGCATCAACACCAATCTTTTCCTTGAGACACCTCGATCTCTTCTACGGACTCATGTTGTCGGTCTTATCCGATCATGACCCTGAAATCCAACCCCTTTTGTTTTAGTCATATTTTTCCACAACACCATGTGAATTTCAATTATTTACAAATAAGATAAGGGATAATATAATCATATTTGAACCATGGCACATAATCTAAAAATGTTCTTGATTAACAAATAAGGAACAAAAAAAAAACCACATTCGAATTACATAATTCGAAACCCTAAAAACCAGTTCCAGATTACCTAATCCAGAATCCCAAACAATAATCACTTTGAATTACCTAACCGGAACCTAATTAAACAACAAAACTTCTAGATTACGTAATTCAAAACCTATTTAACAAACTAACAATACCTTATTATGTAATCTGAAACGTATTTAAAAACAAACGTACCAGTACACAATCGATAACCTATTTAACAAATTAACCCTACTGGATTACATAATTTGGAACTAATTAAACAAAGAAAAATATGTAATCCATTTAAAACAGTTCCACCAAAGAGTTACAAATTCAAAGAATCAAAGCTACTAACCTCTGTGAACCTCTATTGTGGATGAAGAGGGCAAGTATGGTGAATGGTTGGAGAGTGATTGGAAGAGAGATTTGGAGTGGGAGATGGGCGTCGTTGTTGCTTTGGAGGGGGGGGGGGGGGGGGGTGGCCACTACTGGGAGTAAATCGAAAAGTGAAAAGTGTGAAAGTGAGAACATAGGTTAAAAATAAGTTAGGTTTAGTTTTTAATTTTTTAATATTATTTACTGAAGGGCATAGTGATAAAATCAACTTTACTATGGGGTGGTTGAAAAAGTGATGGAGGTGCAGGAAGAAGCATACTGAATTTGCCTTTTCTATTCTCATGGGCTTTTCTTCTATGGCTATAACTTGGTTAATTCTCCCCGCACCATATCAATTCTAATGTGCACCGAACATAAAATTTAAAACTCCAAAGTGCCATTGTTATCTTTATTTTCAAAAAAAGTTATAGAGGAGATGTTTTACTATGGTGGAGCGAAGCCATTACTCTTAGGTGTGGTGCAGTTGTCTTTTGAGGTAAGCAAAACCATTTTCACATTACTTTTTCAATTGTAAATGGTGTTGAGCTCTTACCGGATATCAGGATCCGAAACATTGCCTACGGATGAAGTAATCTGGAAGTATCTTTTGTGTACTTCAGATTTCCAAATCTGAATGAGGTCATTGTCTTCTGGATGTTGGTGTTCAGAAGGTCACTTTTTATTGTCCAATAAGCTTTCGAATGACCATATCCAGAAGTGACATATTATTTATGGACTTGCATATCCAGAACTTCGTGACTTGGGTTGTGGATATGGATATCTGAAAGGTAAATGTTGTTGTTATGTGTTTTTTTTATGTAGCAGTGTCAATGAATACTGTGAATTTATACATGAAAATTTAAGAAAAGATTGATGTGTAGGATGATCACAACCAACCAACACTGCCTTCTCCGGTGCACCCTTTTTCTCCATCGACAACTCCTTCTCTTCGTCCTTGCCGTGATAAAGGGGAATGAATTCCTCGGTGAAGTGTACCTCTTTAAACTCTAATAGTAAGGGCAAAAGGGAATTTTCATGTACATCAATAAAGGCAAAATAGACTTTTTTTTTTTTTTTTTTTTTTCATATGCATGTGTTGGTTGCAGATCTGTATTCAGATGTAGTGCAGGAAGAATCAACATTATAAATTTACCACTTTTATATTTTCTTTCAACATCTCTATATTTTCTTTTTAACACTTCCATATTTTTTTCATACATCTCTATATTGTCTCCCTCCACCTCATGTTTTTATACCTTCGTAAATGTATAAAAAGGCCAAATTATATATGAATTTAAAACATTTTAGATTACCCAATTTAGAAATTAAATTGTTAAATTCAAAATTTAAAAATGTGTTTTTAATTTTATAATATAAAAATATATTATAAATTATATAATCTAAAATATATTTTAAATTTTAAAAATATATTACAGATTTCACAATCCAAAAATTTAAAAATATATTATAAATAATATAATCTGAAATACACTTTTGGATTACACAATAAAAATATATATATTTTTATATTATTTAATTCAAAAATCTAAAAATATATTTTGAATTATGTAATATAAAATATATTTTTTTTACATTTTCACATCATACAATTCAAAAATTTAAAAATATATTTTGTATTACGAAATTTAAAATATATTTCTGATTACGAAATCAAAAATATATTCCTTAATTTAAAAATATATTATGAATGGTATAATTTAGAATATATTTTTAAAAAATTCCACAAGCATGAGCAGTTTAAATATTTTAAAAAAAATATGAAGATACAAATAGTAATTACCATTTCTTTATTGCTAATTGAACAAACCTTCATGACATGGACTTGATCAATATTGCGAGAGAAATTGAGTTTTAATCTTTTATGTGTTGCATTTGTTCTCTTATACAAATTTTCTTTTGTTTGGTTAATTGATTTGCAATGCATGTTGTTCTTTAAGAAATACAACATGTTTGCATAAAGTTCTCCTACTACCAATAAAGAAGAAGAAGAATGACACTTGAGAAAAATTTCCAGTTTATGTGATCAAAAGTATTTTTTATAAAACCATTTCCTCCTATTTGCTTTCCTAATTCAAGGGCTCATCTACATTTTTCTCAACAAAAGCACGTGTAAATCGTGTGAGACATATTGAAAACTGTGGGTTATAACTTACCTTTAACCGTTTTCTTGTCATAATTGGAAAGTTACTTGCCACCATCAATTGCAATCAATGGGAGGTTAATTGCCACAATCAATTGCAATCAAAGGGAGGTTACTCACCACAATTAAATTGTAATCAAATGGAGGTTTCTTACTACAATTAATTGTCATCAAAGGGAGGTTAATTATCATTAATTGTATTTATTATTGTTGTCTCCTAGAACCACTATATATAGTGGCTTCCTTCAAGCAATGTAACATACAACAAACAACAATACGCACTTGTTTCCTCTCTCTTGTTTAACCCAGAATTTGTTTTGGGGCTATTTATCTATTAGCCTTAGAGGAATTCATTGTACTCCCAGTACCATTATAGTGGAAGTTTTGGCTCTCTCGCCAGTGGTATCATTCTCATTTTCTTTGTTACTTTAATTTTTCATAATCTTTGTTGAAATTATTACGCTTCCGCACACGATATCCCTACAAAAACAATTTATACAATTTTAGGTTGTTTTAGATTTGGACAATGCAATGTACTAGATGAAGGGAGTGAGAAAATTTGCAAACATTTATACAATTTGTTTTCATTGATTTGTGTATAAATATGGAGAAAGTTTTGGAATCCAGTATGAGTTCTCATCCATGTTAATCACATGAGAATTGTCAAGAAATTGGAATTAATATGTGAAAGTATGGTTTAATATGAAACTAGGGTTTAAAATTGTAATATTATTACATTTTATTCTTCCATGTGTTTAACAATTTGTATTTATGTAATGTTAAACTAGATATAAAATTTGAAAGTAGGATTTAATATTTTAAATATGAAATTTTAAAGTAAGGTTTAATATTGTTATGTTTTTACTGGAGTTTATATTTTAAAATATTTTTTTTCTTTTGGTCTGTAATAAAAGACAGATAATTGGTAAGGATTGATAATTAATGTTATACTTAAAGGTTTACATTTTATTTTGTTCATTTGATGAGCACGTAAAAGAAGGGTAAAAACACGTTTGAAACCTTGAATTTGTGTAGAAGTGGATGGAAAAGAGGGGTAGACACAAGTTTAGATCCTTGAATTTGTGTAGAAGTGAAAACGAGTAATTCCAGGCGTGCACACTCTCGCTCAATTGCGAAGACTATGAATCTCACATATGCATGTGCAAAATACCAAAATACCCTCCTTTAACTATACATGAAAGCAATTTTTTAGCAAATAATTAATAAAAATAAAAATGTTATATATATATATATATATATATATATATTAATAAAAGAATAATGATTAAATAAATTTATTAAATAGTAATAATAATAATTTTATTTTTTAATAAATATTTAAAAACATTATTAATAATTATAAAAATATAATTATAATATAGCAAAAATAAATATAGTTATTTATATAAAAAAAAATATTGTAATAATAATAATAAATTCTTATTTTTAATTGAAATAAAAAAATTCCTAATAATGTTACATGTTCCGACAATTTTATATAATTAGTATTTTTTTCAAAGTCAACTCTTACACCATCTTATTCTTTTATCAATTAAAATAAATAAATTTTAATCACACCCATCACATTATTCACAAACTTTTCCTTTACTTTCCACTCTATTTACCTTAATACAAACAACCCAATTTTTTCACCTTGATGGATTTGCGATGATTTTCACTGTTCGGATGTTCGGATCTAGTGATTTGCACTGTTCGGATCTAGTGATTTACATTGATTTGGAAGTGAGAAAAGACAAGTAAAGTTGAAAACATTATTTGGAGATATGTGGGAAGAAGTGAGCAGAAAGCCACCGTAATAACACCGCACTAACTTATATTGGTGTCGTTCCTTTTTTATGAGCAAAGTCGCGTTGTGGTGTGATAGTTGATAGCTTTTGTGGTGATCTTTGATGTTGTTGTGGTGATTTGAGGTAAGAATTGGAAGTGGAAATCAATTAGAAGAGCTGAAACCGATTACGTAACACAAAATCCAAAGATAATTGACTATGCATGGCATTGTTATAAATAAAATCAAGTATGCATGTTCAGTATTATGTTTAATTTTAAGGGATAATCGATGTTGTATAAGATAATCAATTATGCGTAATTATGAGGAATACTTGATTATCACATCTTCATAATCCATTTTTATTTAAATAGGACATTAAATAATTTATTATTTATATTTATTTAAGATTTTGAATAATTTAATAATTTTATTTATTTCAAATTTTTATTTAAATAGGATATTCAAATTTAATAATCTTCAAATTCAAACGAAGCAGAATTCGATCTAATTTTAAAACATTTATTTGCACTCTTGCACTACCTTACACATGGGTTTTCAAACATTATTATAATCTGAGTTGGTCTCATGCATAGAATGAGTTCAGGTTATTTAGTGTCGAAATAAACTTTTGCCAAATAACAGGCTATTAAAAAGTGAGTGTAAGTTGCAATATTCCTCCTATAATTTTTACAATAATTTCAATTTTTGATGTAAAATCTAAATCCTTCATCTTGATCACTGATTGCTGGAATATCTTTCTCTTTTCTCAAAACCTTCTCATGCATAATTGAGATTGGTCAACAACATGAAGGAATGGTACAAATAAGCTGTGCAGAATATGTTATCAACCCTTGCCAGGCATCACCATAAAATTCACCACAGAAGCTAATGGAACAATGCAAACATCCTGATTTTAATCTTCATCCGAGAAAAAATCAACATCTTTGGGAGGACCCCTTTGAAGTTTTGCTTGTAATTCTAGATTTTTGGGCAGAACAAGTTCAGTACCCTCACCTGAAGTGGAAAAATATCTCTCCAGTACCATCTGGTACACAATATATATATATATATATATAAAAAAAATAAAGTCAATATTCAAGAAATGTCTTCTCTTGTGATTGGCATTTTAAAGAAGATAGAGCATAAAATTTTATATCCCAAGTTCATATAACTTTGTAAGAATATAATATATTGCCAAAGAAAAATCACTTACCATGGCAGCAAAGGCATCAAGTTTCTTTTGCTGACAGGACTTACTCAAACCCCTGAAAGAGTAGTGTGTCAATTTCCCCAAAAAAATACTACACTACCACAAAAATTTAATTGACAACTTTTAAAAGGAATTTTTTAAATTTCATTTGACTCTCACATCCTATAGCACACTTCCTCTGATACCAACGACCCTTAGCTCACAGCCCTCAACAACATGTCATTTCTCCATTCCCCCATTAGAGCACAATAGGGTCTCCTATTTACATACACTAAAAAAGGGTTCAGAAGTTAAGCACGTAATAGCTTCAATGGAATAAAACAAAAATAGTCTCAACCTACATAAAAAAAATTTATAACATGTTTCTCATTGGAGACAACATGCATATTTCTTCTCAAGCAAGCCTTATGTGCGGATGAAGGTTTTAATTTCAGCCTACTAATTTAGTTTTTAAAACTAAAGAACTTCAACATGATTCTCTGTGAGAATGAGATTTCGATAAGAATATACGGTTCTTTTCCCATCAATTACCCTTCATGAAGCATACCAGAACTGTGTCCATAGATTAAACTAAATGATTAGTGAATGCAAGATCGTGTAGGAAGTACAAATCTTTTCACATTGGTGACATTGTGACAATGCACCAGATGCCAAATCATTGCCAAGATTACCATATCACTTACTAAATTATTTATTATTTATTATTTATTATTTATTTTGCACAAAAGATAGATTATCAAAGGATATAATACAATCAATAAAGAAGTTTAAAACAATAAAGAAGTTTAAAAACAATTACATGTTGACCATTCGATCCATGGCTTCTGTCGTTGTCCCATGTTCATCTTGTAGATATACTCTCCAACCCCTGAAGTAGAGTTGATATATAATAGAAGTTAAACTAGTAATACAAGTAGTTAACAGTCCAATAAACTCCTATCAGGAGCCATCCAGAACTCCAAATTTGTCATTCAAATTTATGAGTAACTCAATGTCAGTGAATATAATTGTTATTTGCTAAGGTCAATCATTTAATATAATTCAACATTTAAGGCATTCCCATAACTCACGGTTCTGGTGGCTTAGCAGCTTCAAGAATGAAGAGTATATAACATAAAACTAAGTCTGATACTATTGCTTTCATATTCTCATTACGGAATTCATAAATAAGGATAGAAGAATATAAATTGTCAAAGCTTCACTAAAATGGCTTACCTCTCAGCAGCTTGAACAGCAAGCCTTCCAGCAACACTTCGGACTTTGTTCGACTGAGGTGTTTCCTTCCCATCAGCAGATTTTGGAAGCCCAATTATAAACTCATCAACCTCCTACAGTTTCAAAATCATGTCAATTTGAAGGTTATGTACCCTCAAAGATATATATCCAATTCTTTAGAAGTACAAGAGAATAAAGATGATTCCTGACCTCTTGTTCGGCAATGTTAACAATCCGAAGCTCAAGCTTCTGTCCTCGCAGTTCCAAAACCTAAATCAACTGCAGGCTTATCAGAATGGATGGCTGATGAAACACAAATAACATATTTCATGATTGCAGTTGAAGTAATGAGCATATATTAATGTTGTCACATTTAACTGCAACATTTTCTCATCAATTGTAGTAATATGTGCTCCACTGGTAAATTTTATGCTTTAGCACGTTTTCTGTTCTAATAAATGCACTGAATTTTGGTTTTAGTCCCTCAATGATTTGGGTTTATTAAACCACCAATTACATCCTTGAAGGATTACTTTCTCTTCTAAGTGGTCCTTAATGTTAAAAAAACCTAAATAGCCTTAAGATATATTCAGAATCATGCTAAGTAGTGCCCCAAATGTTAAAAGACCCTTCCAATTAGTCTCTAAACTTTACAAAAATACACCAATTTAAGGACAAAGAAATATACAATACTTTAAAGATTCCTGAATAGTTTTATTACTTTAGAGACTATTTAGGAAAGAAGATACTACTCCAAGGATCCCTGACAAAATCAAATATTAAGCTAAATGCTGATGTGTTACTCAATCAGTTAGGAATTCATTTGGCATGTCACTACTTGGTATGTGTTTGGATAAGCATTGACAAAAATGATTTTAAATGAAATTGCTTTTAGTTAAAACTGATCTTCAAGTGACGTAATTATGTTTGGATGTTTTTAATTTTAAAAGTTTTTTTTTGTAAATCCAAGACAAATGCTACATAAATTTGTTTTCAACTCGAAATTAATTCTGGGTCAATAAACAATTCTGGACTAATATTACCTTCTGCGTCAAAGGGAGATTTTGATGCGGAAATCAAACAAAAAGAGCGTCAACAATGCCATTCAAACAAACATCAACAATTAGGTGACATTTCAACATGACTCCCCACAAACCAAACACGCACTAAATAAATCTATCATATAAGGAGAAACAAAGGACTCACTTCATCCAAATTCAATCCCAACATTTGGAAAAGATGCTTAGAAAAATGGACAAAGAACCCAAAACACAGTAAAAAGAATACAAGTTGAATTCACCCAAATTTCTATGAAATTGGAAATTTGAAAAGTAAAAGAGAAAAAGAGAATTTGTTACGGCTAAGGGGCGAATGGAGAAGCCTTTGCTGAGGGCAAGGCCAGTGCGAGCCAATCCCAAGTCGAGCCCAAGGCTGAAGCCTCCTCTCCATTGCGGCTCTCTCTTCCTCCGAAGAGCGTTTGGGGGAAGTTCATCCAAAGTTAGTGCATTTACTCTGCTGTAACTATGAACATACCCATTTTCACAATTCACAAAAGATGGGATTTTTCTAACATCTAAAGGGGAATAGCAGAGGAACAGTTTCTGGGGTGGCAGATGCAGCACCTGCTGCGTCAACATTATTGCAACTGAAGAGTGTAAGAGAGTTTCAAAAGCGAACAGAAAGGATAATGTATATGGAAACTATACTTTTCTCTTATACATATTTTATTAATAAAAGAATAGATATAAAAGTGAATAATATTTTTACTATTTTGTTATATTCAGTTTAAATAATTAAGTAACTAATACCAGTGATTAAAAATATCAAACAAGAATATATTACATAATCCCAGCTTTTTCATTTAATATAAATATACACTAAAAAATTATTAAATAAAAACTATTTTTAGAAAAAATATTTAGTTATTATATTGATTAAGTTAAATACTATTTTATACACTAAAAAATTGTTGGTATGTAATTTATATTATTAATTCTTCTTGCCGATTGACCTACTCGGTTGACTGTAGCGTCAAGTTCTGGCTCTGTCTATCTCTGTTGGAATCTGTTATTCCCTTGGTTGTTTTGGAATGCGATTCCGTTGAGACAGAGGGGGTCCTACCTGTTGATTGCACTCCGACGATCAAGTCAGTACAGGGCTTATAATAAACGAGAAGTATTGAGTTTCAATCTTAGAAACAACTTACCTTAACCTGAGATCTCAGGTCTCTTTTATAGTTTACCTCTTGTAACAGCTTTCTATCACGAGAATATAATCTCAACTAAAAGCATACTCGACAGAAAAATATTCTGTTCAAGGGCACACTCTCTTGGTGCTGCAACCGAACAAAATCTTTCCTCCATGGAGTGCATAAAATCATAACAGAATAACCACCAAGGTACCAACTCATGTACCAACATCAAAGGTCCAATATGTTTACATAGCCACCCTCAGCGTGGTGCTACGTTATCTTTTGAACGCATGCAACCTAACTTCTACATAAAGGTTTTAAAAGGAAACCTTTACTTAAGTTAGACCCCCTGCGTACTAAGCACACCTCAAGGTCCAAAACTACCCCTTGCTAGCCACCTCGGCCTTATGCACAAGGGGTTATATGAAGAGCTTAACTAATAAATACATTTAGGGCCCCATCTCATGACCCACCAACTTGGCCCAAGAGCCGAGCTGACCTGCCTATAATTGAGACTGAGGTCCGACCACCGAGCGCTGAGCTCTGAACGCGCTGGTCCAGTACATTAATAAAAAATTATAAAGTATTTTCTAAATTGATAATATTAACTATCAAAATTTTAGCTACTAACTATTTTATATTCTAAATTAATCTTTATAATGATTAATTTTAAAACTAAAGTAGTTAGTAGTTAAAACATTGATAACTAATGTTAAATACCAATTTAGAAACTAGTTTATAAATTTTTATTAATAATAGAAACTATATATACCAATAGTTTTTTAATTTATAAAATACTATCTAACTTAGTTAATATAGTAATTAATTGTTTTTTTCTCTAAATTTATTTTCTATTTAATTATTTTTTTTAGTGATATTTTTGGTAAAATTACTCCTCACACTACAATAAAACATAAAATTAGTTTTCAAATATCAGTGTTGACCAAATTGCAACAATATGAGATCTAACATAACACAAAAGGTTTTTTTTTAAGTTAAAGCATAAAATTATTTTTAAATAATTTAATTGTTCACAAGCTTATCCAACTCTAAGTCGACTTTAATAAAGTTTACTTAATTCTTTTTAACCTTTTTTAATAAGTCAAATTATTTATGTTCGTTTCATACTAGGGTCAGCTTAGCCAACACATACTAGAATAATTAAAATAAATAAGGTTAGTTGATATAGTTAACACCAATATTTATATGTATTTAAGTTAATATCGACTAAATCAAAATTAATTTTATTGATCTTATCATATATTTAAGTTAATGTCGATTAGACCAATGCTAATATATTATATCTTTAATATTTATTTAAGTTAAAATCGGTTAAATTGATCTTAATTGATATGTTATGAATCAGTACACTCTTCTGACAACAAATAAGAGTTGCAAATTACTTTAATCTTTAATCCAAAGGTACAAATTTAAAGATGACAAATATCCTCATTTAAATTTTCATTTCTCTCTGTCTATATAAATTTCCTCACATTCATCTTCTTCATGAACACCCATCTCATTTACCCACACTCATCTCTTTCGTCAACATTGATCTCTTTCATCCACACTCTTCCCCTTATCTCATTCATCCACACTTATATCCTCATGTCCTTCATTCACATTCATCTTTCTTCATCCACATTCACCTTCTTCATTCACACTCGTTTTCTTCATCTACTACATTTATTTTTCTTTTTTGTATTTTATTTTATTGAAGAGGAAGATTGTCATTAGTGTCGGTCACACCGACACAAATTAAATTATTATTAAAAATAAATTTTATTTAATTTTAAAATAAAAATGCATTAACGTCAACTTATCAATACTAAACTATTTAAATTAAAAATTAGTGATGAATTAGCTACAACCTAGAGTCGGTCGTAAAAATTCAACAATAATGAATTAACATTTATAATTAATTTTAGTTCAGGGGATTTGTATTTTTTAAATTTATAGAAAAGGGTCAATTACTATGAAAAGAGCGGATAATAATAATAAGAAATATAGTAAGAGGGATTTAAGTTAAGACCTTTTGGGGTAAGAATTTATAGTATTTTATTCTTTTATAATGACTTTCCATTTATATTATTATTTAGTTGATGGTGTAAAATTTTTGAAATTTTAAAAGAAAATAAAAGAAAATAATAGAGGTGACGTTTTATGCATTAGTTGTGGTTGTGAGTATACATAATTAAATAAAAATCAATTTTAGAAATAAAAAGGTAGATTTTATTTAATTTTAAAATAAAATTGCATTAACATCAACTTGTCTAATATTAAACTATTTAAATTAAAGATTAGTGATCAATTCACCATAACTTAGAGTCGATTGTGAAAAATCAACACTAATAAATTAACATCTATAATTACTTATATTTTAAAGGGTTTTTATTTTTAAAATTTATAAAAAAGGGTTAATTACTATGAAAAAAAGTGGATAACAATAATAAGAAGAAGAAATATACTAAGAGGGATTTAAGTTAACACATTTTCGGGTAAGAATTTATAGTATTTTATTAATTTATAATACATCCAATTTATATTTTTATTTAGTTGATGGTGTAGAAATTTTAAAATTTAAAAAATAATAATAGAGGTGATGTTTTATGCATGTGCATTCATCATTAAGTAAAAATCAATTTTAGAGATAAAAAATAATTAATTATTATATTAACTAAATTAAATACTATTTTAGGGACTAAACAAATTATTGGTATCAAATTAGTTTTTGTTGATTGATCCTGCCTGTTGACCGGAACGCTGGAGAATGCCTCGTCAACGGATCGACGTGCGCACCGCTTCTCACCTTCGTTCCTCCCTGGGATCTACTTCAAGAACCTGCAAAGAAACGATACGGCGCCGCTGCGGCCGATCGCACTCCAACGCTCAAGTCAGTGACGGTATCACCAAAAACTAAGAGAACTGGAACCGTGCAAATCCTCTCTCACAATCAGCTCTATCACTTGCAAGCGTAAAGTGTATGAACTGAACGTGCGTACCTCAGAAAGTTGGTTAAGAACTCTTATATACCTGGTGGCTTTCTCTCTCCTGGCAGTTACAGACTTGGACACGTGGCTCGCATCCAACTGTACACGTGCCATCATCTGGAGGCTCCCTGACTTGGCGCTGCTTCTGCTCTCATTTTGGCTAAGTTACTTATGCATGGTACTGCCCAGTGCATAGCTAACTTAGGAGTGCGATCTCTACTGGAACTGGCGAGTTAGGGCCTTCATACACCTTCCCTGTGGTCTCGCCGGCCGCCTTCATAATCTGCTTCTCCTTCATCTTCGGCGATGTGCTCGCTCTGGCGATCTCCGACCGCTTGGTCGCCTGGGTCTACATCTGGCGACTTCATCTTCAACCTGGCGATCGCCTATTCTGGTAAGCTGGAAATCGGAACACGCCAGCTTAACAACTGGCGACTACACGTGCCCCCCGACTTCCTTCCCTTCTGCCAACCTGGCGTCTTGTCAACACGCCTACACTGTAGCAGGACGCCACGTCATCACACCCGACCACCAGGGCGGTACATTGATCAAGGACTATCTTGAAGCTTTGATGTCTCCAAATCCATGGTGTTTGATGGAAGGCTGGAGTTGTTGTTTGTGTGGGTGGGTTTTGGGTAGAATGATGTGTAATCCACTCTTTGTTTTTATTTAAAATAGTTTGGAATCAAAACCTTTTTGAAAAAGATTGTTTTATGAAGAAGTGGAAAAACAATCTGTTGTTTTGTCGTTTCAATCAGTTGTTTAACACTTAAAGGTTTTTGAAAAGGCTTTGAAGCTATTTGACTTGGTTAACTTTGCTGTCAAACCAATTCAATCGGTTGTTTCGTGACTTCAACCGATTGTTTATTGAAAATCTATAACAAACTTTTTGTTATGTTTGCAAATCAGCTTTAAATGTTTTCTAATTGAATAAACTTCTGCTTTAAATGTTTTTAACAGCTTTTAGAGTATTTAAAGAGGTTGTTATACTCTTTTAAAGTTGGATAACAGTTTTGAGACATTTGTGAAAGTGTGAAAATAGATTTGAGTTTTCAAGATTTGCATTCAAGCTTTTGGGTTTTCTCAAAGAAGTGGAATAGGATTGCTATAATCTTTTGATTTGATCTTCATCAGGTGTAATCCTTTCTGTATCTCTTGTATTTCTGAATACTGGTGTGTAAGTGCAGAATCAGATGGTGTTCTGATTTTTGTGGTGTTTGTGTGCCAAAGGAAGTGTGTGACTTGAGGTGCTCAAGGTCACTTCTCTAGTGTGTGTTTGTAATCTGGATTTTGATTGCACAGTAGATACCTAGTGGTTTCTTGGGATAAGAGTGAACCAGTATAAATTATTTGTGTGCTTTTCTCTTGCCCTGAACTCATTTAAATTCTGCTTTTAAGTTTTTTTTAACTTTGCTGATAAAAACAATTGGTTGAATCGCAAAAACAACCGGTTGATTTTTTGATAATCAACTTAAACAATTTTTGTTTGATTGCTTTCTGGATTTCTATATCTGTGATTTTGTATTGAATTTCATTATACCTTCAAAGTTTGCGAAAATCTTTCATAAACAATTCACCCCCCTCTTGTTTAAGCCCATATATTCTAACAATTGGCATCAAGAGCTTGGTACTTGAAAAATACTCAAGTTTGATCATAAAAATCTTTTTCTTATGGCTGAAAAATTACCATTTGGGGAGGGTGCATTAATAAACATACCACCTTTCTTCTGTGGTTTGAATTACCAATTTTAGAAGGTACGTATGAATATCTTTGTTGAATCTCTTGATAAAGGAATATGGGATGCAATTGAAAATGCCCATTTTATTCCAAAGCTTGAAAAGGATGGTGTTTATATTAAAAAGCCTTGGTCCCTATACCGTCCCGTCATCGGACATTGACCGAAGGTGAAAGTCAACGCATGGTGGAACCCCTCCGGGGACCCATGGAAGAAGGTCAACGGGTTGACCGCTCGAGTCATCGCCTCGCTGAGGCATCGCCTAAGTAAGGCGTCGCCCAAGAGAGGCATCGCCCAAGAGAGGCATCGCCCAAGAGAGAGGCATCGCCAAGCAAGGGTACCGCCAGGTTAAAGCATCGCCAAGCTAAGACATCGCAAGGAGGCTTCGGGCGTCGCTAGTTCAGAACAGTAGCAAGGGGAAGAGAAAGGTGGCTTCAAGGCCCTAAATTCTAGTACCAGTAGAGGGTAAACCTGACTCGTGAAGTATCCACGCCACTGCTGGGAGGCCCTGGGACAGATACGACCCATGAGAGGGCCATGACCAGGGGAGAACCACATGCATGATACGAGAGAAAGGTAGATACACCCCCAAGGAGAGTGACTAGTGATTGGGGCGCATGAGTTGGCACCCAAAAAGTCAACCCACGTGACAAATGCACTTCGCAGAAAAGAGGGCTCACACGATGGAAAAAACCCTAAGTTGGGTGGCGGCGCTGTAGGACCCTCTGCACAAAATAAACGATCAAGTCAAAGGGGCACCTGGCAATACCCACGTGCTCATTAAAAGTTTCAGGGAAAGTTCGCCAAGGTACGCGTTAATTCAGTTAAGATTCGAATGTTCCAAGGAATGTTTGGATACGCCTTCAATGCGCTTTAACGCGCTTTAAAGATTAGAGGTGTATAAAAAGGGACCTTGGGGCATTTGAAAAGGGATCCGAGTTTTAACCTAATTCTCGCAGTTACACAGAGCGCTAACCCTAGTTGTTTTCGCTGCGCACCCACTGTGAGCACAAGGCAATTAGGGCAACACCATTCTAGTTCACAGTTTTTAGTCACTCAGCACAGTTTCTTCGACCACCTCCCAAGGGTGTGTCACTTTGATGTTTCTCGCTAGCTGACTTGATCGTCGGAGTGCAAACGGCCGCGAGGGCGCCCCTTTGTTCACTTCTTTTCAGGTATCAAAGACGGAGCATGACGAAGGTGCCCTAGCTTGCGAGGACAAGCCACGCACAAAGACGACCCCTGGTCAGCCGGACGAAACATTTGGCGCCCACCGTGGGGCCTGATATAAAACATCAGTCCCACCACACACGTTTTTCAGTGCCAGTTCCCAAACCCGGTCAAGTTGAGAAAATTTCCAGAAAGCCATGACCACCAGACCTCCGCGCTCGAGGAGCGAAGAGATGACCATGCAACAACTTGTGGGCATGGTGCAAGGGCTGCAAGAAGCAATGACAGCCTCCAGAGCAGATCAGGAACGCATGCAGGCGGATCTCACAGCCTCTCTGGCGAGAAACGAGGAGCTCCACCGTACCAACGAAGAGCTACGTCGCGATGTAGACGAGCCTGAGGCTGCCTGCCCACTTAGGGAATTCACCACACCGTTCTCACAAGCGATCTTAGGAGCAGCAATCTCCAACACGTTCACAGGGCCTAAGGTGATCTTTACAGGAACGGAGGATCCTGAGGCACACCTCGCGGCGTTCCACACACAAATGATGTTGGTCGGAGGCTCTGACGCCGTAAAATGCAAGCTCTTTATGAGCACATTAACCGGAATGGCCCTGGATTGGTTCGTCAGCCTTCCAGAGGGTCACGTCACGACCTTTGATCAACTCTCAAGACTATTTAGAGAGCAGTACTTAGCCAACAGGGCCCCAGCCCCGGTCTCGTACGACCTTTTCGACGTGAAACAATTCCAAGGTGAGACCCTGAAGGAGTACATAAGCCGCTTTGGAGCACAAGTAGTAAATGTGGGTACTACCGATGAACCCATGATTGTATACGCATTCAGGAAGGGAGTGCGACCCGGGTCTTTTGGTAAGTCACTTAACTGCAGGCTTCCCAAGACCTTTGCTGAAGTAAGGCGACGAGCGTTGGAGCACATTGCCTCAGAGGGCGAGGCGTACGAGAAGTGCATACCTGCTGCACCTGCATGACCAAGGGCGCAGATACGCACGCAACCTGCTAGGGTCCATGAAGCTGCCACAGAGAGATGGAACCCAGACAGAAAGCGCACCTACGAGGCGAGGAGGGCCCCGCCAAGGACCCGAACTGAAGGAATGAGAGAGGGGGGTAGACCGCTGAGGCATAAATTTGTGGTGGAGCTCAAAGACCTCATCGTTGTGCCCAACATAGCAGACAGGTTGAGGCCACCGACGAAGTCTGACAAAATTCTGGGGCCCCACAAGGAGTCGTGGTGCGAATTCCATGAAGCATTTGGACATCATATTAACAACTGTTTGGCGCTGGGCTATCAGTTGGATGAGCTTGTGAAGAGTGGCTTCCTAAAGGATTACCTCGTAGGATCCCCTACGACGGCAGCCATGGCAGTACAAGAGGAGGGCCAGGCACACGAGATGCCAGTCCATGGGGAGGTTCACACCATTTCTGGTGGATTTTCTGGAGGAGGGCCCACGGCCTCTCAAAGAAAGAAGTATGTGAGGTCAATAAGTTCAGTTGCAGAAGAATTCTCGGATGACCCTTGGGAATCAGACCTCGTATTCACAAGGGCTGACCTATGGGATGTCGTCCCGCACGATAATGACCCCGTGGTCATCTCAGTAGTTATAGCAGGAAGGAAGGTACATAGGGTTCTCGTCGACCAGGGGAGTTCCACTAATGTCATGTTCTGGACGACCTTTAACAAGGTACAGTTTTCCTCGGACCTCTTGAGACCCTACACCGGATGCTTGTATGGATTTGCAGATAACCCAGTGGAAGTACGTGGGTACTTAGAGCTGAGGACGACGTTCACTGATGGAACGGCGTCACGTACCGAAAGCATCCGATACCTGGTGGTTAACGCCAACTCGGCCTATAACATTTTGTTGGGCAGGCCCGCCCTAAACAGGTTGAGGGTGGTACCTTCCACTCGCCACATGAAAATGAAGCTGCCAGCCCTCAGCGGCAAAGTGATAGTCATCAAGTCGGACCAGGAAGAAGCCCGGAAGTGCTATGAGAACAGCTTAAAGACAAAGAGAGGCGTGGTCATGGTAATTGAACGACCACCCGCCTCACGTTCATTAGCAGAGCCAGGATCCATGGAAGAAGCGATGCCTAGGGATGACGCATGCACAAATGGAGGACGCCTTGACGCCTCGACTATGGAAGAAGATGCAGAAGAGGCGATGCCCGACGATGCGACGCCTATAGAAGAGGACCCCATGAACGAGTCTCGCCCAGTAAACGCGCAGTGTGAACAACCCCAACCCGAGGACAACGTGGTGGAAAACCAAATAGGAGGAAAGACGTTCAAATTAGGACGCCACTTAAGCCGGGAAGAACGAAAAGAGGTAACAACAATGATCTCACGACACCTCGACGCGTTTGCGTGGACCGCGGCAGACATGCCTGGCATCGACCCAGATTTCTTGTGCCATCGCCTTACCATGGACACTAAGGTCCGCCCTGTGCGTCAGAGACGGAGGAAGTTCAATGAGGTGCGATGCCTCGTCGTGAAGCAAGAAACTCAGAAGCTACTAAACGCGGGGCACATCAGGGAGATACAATACCCTGAGTGGCTAGCCAACGTAGTCCTAGTCAAGAAAGCAAATGGGAAGTGGAGAATGTGCATAGACTTCACGGATCTAAACAAGGCATGCCCGAAGGATTCGTACCCACTCCCCAACATTGACACGTTGGTAGACAGTGCCTCGGGCTGCAAGATGATGAGTTTCCTGGATGCGTTTTCAGGTTACAATCAGATCAAGATGCATCCCCGGGACGAGAGCAAAACGGCGTTTATGACAGACACATGTAGCTACTGTTACAAAGTAATGCCGTTTGGTTTGAAAAATGCAGGCGCCACCTACCAGAGATTGATGGACAAAATCCTTGCACCAATGCTAGGAAGAAACGTGCAGGCCTACGTAGACGACATGGTGGTAACCTCGAGCGAGAGAGGGCGACACGCGACTGATCTGGAGGAATTGTTCGCCACCATATCAAAATACCACCTGAAGTTAAACCCAGAGAAGTGCGTCTTCGGAGTAGAGGCAGGAAAGTTCCTAGGATTCATGCTCACAGAAAGAGGGATAGAAGCGAATCCTGACAAATGTACAACCATCATCGCCATGAGGAGCCCAACCTCAGTGAAGGAAGTTCAACAACTGACAGGGCGAATGGCAGCATTATCGAGATTCGTATCAGCTGGTGGGGAAAAGGGCCACCACTACTTCCAATGCCTCAAGAGGAATAGTCGCTTTACATGGACAGACGAGTGCGAGACAGCGTTTATCAAACTAAAGGAGTACTTGGCGACGCCACCTGTGCTCTGCAAGCCACGGGTGGGCGTCCCCCTCCGCCTATACTTTGCAGTAACACAGTGGGCCATTAGCTCTGTACTGGTCCAGGAACAAGACCAGGTTCAGAAGCCCATATACTTCGTAAGCAAGGCCTTGCAAGGCCCAGAGTCAAGGTACCAATCGCTAGAGAAGGCAGCACTAGCAGTGGTATTCTCAGCACGAAGGCTTCACCACTATTTCCACAGTTTTACGGTGGTAGCAATGACGAACCTTCCCATCCAGAAGGTACTCCAAAAGCCAGACGTGGCCAGAAGGATGGTACGCTAGGCAGTGGAGTTGTCAGAATTTGACATTCAGTACGAGCCCCGGGGATCCATCAAAGGCCAGGTTTATGCTGACTTTGTAGCGGAACTTTCACCCGGAGGAGATCCTCAAGAGTTAGAATTAGGGGCACAGTGGGTGCTCTCAGTGGATGGATCCTCCAATCAGCAAGGGAGTGGCGCCAGAATAATCCTCGAGGGGCCCAATGGGGTCTTAATCGAGCAAGCTTTACGCTTCGCCTTCAAGGCAAGCAACAATCAGGCAGAGTACGAGGCGTTGATTACGGGGATGCTTTTGGCTAAAGAAATGGGTGCTCAGAGCCTCTTGGCAAAGAGTGACTCACAATTGGTCATAGGACAAGTAACAGGGGGATACCAAGCAAAGGACCCCCAGATGGCAGCATATCTGAGGTATGTCGAGGTGTTGAAAAGAGCCTTCGTTGCGTTTGAGCTGGTGCACGTCCCCAGGGAGCAAAATGCCAGAACTGACCTGCTCGCCAAGCTGGCCAGCTCAGGCAAGGGGGGAAGGCAGAGGACCGTAATACAGGACACTCTCAAAACGCCGCGAAAATTCGTTGCAGATAATAGGGTGGACGTCCTTCATCTTAGTACAACAAGAGGAAAACTAAGGAGTCATCGCTCGTTAATTCAGGATACGGCGAGGGCACCTTGCATCCGTACTTACGCAACCTCGCCAGGTGAAGAAAGAAGTATACAGGTGTGTGCTGTGGAGGAAGGCGACACGTGGATGACCCCTTACAGGCGATACCTAGCGGATGGAATCCTCCCAGCGGAGCCAGAAGAGGGCAAGAAGATTAAGAGGAACGCCACCAGGTACACCCTAGTAGATGGGATATTGTTCAGACATGGGTTTACGCACCCTATCTTGACGTGTGTAAGCGGCGATGAGTGCACTAGGATAATGGCTGAGCTCCACGAAGGCATTTGTGGGAGCCACGTGGGAGGAAGATCCTTGGCATCCAAGGTGATACGCGCAGGGTTTTTCTGGCCAACAGTAAGAGAGGATTGCGTGCGATACGCCCAGCATTGCAAGCAGTGTCAGATGCACGCTGATTGGCACAAGGCGCCGCCAGAGGAGCTGAGATCCATATACAGCCCGTGGCCCTTCCATACTTGGGGGATTGACATCCTAGGTCCATTGCCATTGGCGATAAGGCAGATGAAGTATCTGATCGTTGCCATCGAGTACTTCACTAAGTGGATAGAGGCCGAACCAGTAGCACAGATCACCGCGCACAAGGTACAACACTTTGTTTGGAAGAACATTGTGTGTCGGTTTGGGGTGCCAAGGCGTCTCATTTCAGACAATGGCACCCAGTTCGCGAGCCAGCAGTTGGGAAAGTTGTGCACAAAAGTAGGAATCAAGCAGGTGTTCGCGTCAGTCGAACACCCCCAGACGAACGGGCAGGTCGAATCAGCAAATAGAGTTTTGTTGAGAGGATTGAAGCGCAGACTAGAGAAGGCTAAAGGGGCATGGGCATAAGAAGTGCCAAGGATTGTATGTGCTTACCACACCACGCCCCAATCCTCCACTATGGAGACACCTTTCAACCTAGTGTACGGATCGGACGCCATGATCCCCGTGGAGATACACGAGAGCTCGCCCCGTTTTCTAGGTTTCGTGGCGGAAGAATCAAACGAAGAAAGGAGGGTGAACCAGGACCTGATAGACGAAGCTAGGGAAGAAGCGAAAATTAAGGCCGAGGCCGTGAAGAGAAGAGTGGAACGTCAGTACAGCTCCAAAGTGAAGTTGCGACAATTCCAGATTGGCGATCTGGTCATGAGGAAGGCTCACCCCTACGAATTAGAGAACAAGTTGTCTCCTAAGTGGACGGGACCGTTCAGAGTAACCAAAGCCAAAGGGAATGGATCGTACAAGTTAGAAACTCTAGAAGGGGGCCCCATCCCACGCAGTTGGAATGTGGCGAATTTAAAGTTTTATTTTAGTTGAAATTTTGTAAAGGGGACACTCTTTTTCCCTCTCGGGGATTTTTTAACAAGGTCACCCAAATAAAGAAAAGAAAAGTTCAAAGATATTCCCATTCTAGCTTTTTCCTTTTCATACGATTTAGGATCAAAGGTCAAAGAAACAAAGACAAAGATAAGGCGTCGCCAAGATAAGGCGTTGCCAAGATAAGACGTCGCCAAGATAAGGCGTCGCCAAAATGAAGCGTCGCCAAGAGAGGGCGTCGTCGGAACATAAGGCGTCGCCAGAAACAGGCGTCGCCACCAAACAGTCAAGTTGAAGTCAAGTCCAGGGTAAGATAACAGGTATGCCAGTATAAGTTAAAATCCGGGCGCCTAGTCCTTGAATAGGGGTTAAGGGATTCCTTCGGGACGCCCCCTCCTCAAGTAGGAATAACCAGCCCCGGTACCAGATAAGTTAAAATCCGAGCGCCTAGTCCTTGAATAGGGGTTAAGGGATTCCTTCGGGACGCCCCCTCCTCAAGTAGGAATAACTAGCCCCGGTATCAGATGATAAATATAAGTTAAATCTGGGCGCCTAGTCCTTAAGCAGGGGTTAAGGGATTCCTTTGGGACGCCCCCTCCTCAAGTAGGAATAGCTAGCCCCAGTACCAAATGAGTTAAAATCCGGGCGCCTAGTCCTTGAATAGGGGTTAAGGGATTCCTTCGGGACGCCCCCTCCTCAAGTAGGAATAACTACCCCCGGTGTCAGATGATAAATACAAGTTAAATCTGGGTGCCTAGTCCTTGATCAGGGGTGAAGGGATTCCTTCGGGACGCCCCCTCCTCAAGTATGAACAGCTAGCTCCAGCGACTGATGTTCAGAACAGATTGAAAGTCTTCAGTGCATCCGAGGAAAGGGGAGTACCCCTGGGCAATGTGGAGGCACCAGAGAAAGTCCTCCTCACCCTCGAGTGAGTTCAGGCGAGAACAAGACCTCTTTGCTTAAGCAAATGGAGGCAAGATTGAAAGTTCTCAGTGCAGAACCAGGCCAACGAAGTTTTAGGCGTTAGCATAGAAATGTGCATGACACTTAGCAGTTCAGGCGAGCGACATTTTAGATATTAAGATTGACCCAAGCCACTGCCTAGGTTAAGCACCGATGTGTGCTAAGTTGATTTCTCTAAGACAAGAGTTAGTCAGCTATAACAGATGATTACACAACAGAGTAAAGGCGAAACAACCGAGAAATACGTTGAAGATAAGTACCAGTTGAGCCTTTGATATAGAAAAGAAAGAAGAAACGGTAAGAGTGCAAGAGAAGTTAGAAGCGGACAAGAATGTAAAGATGAAGTTCAAATAAGCATTAAATAAAATCCAAAGTCATAATTACAGTCAAGGTTCGCGATAATTATAATTACAAACCAAGCAAAAGGTAACTATCAGATAAATCTGTAGAGGCATGGGGGCATGGACTATTCTTCAGAGGTCTCCAAAGGCACCAACTTGCCGTCGACCACCTCGTTCAAGGGGCTGCATCCAGAAACGTTGATGCCTGGGTTCGCACAAGCAGCCTGAACAAGGGCCTCTGCGAACCCCTCAGCAAAACTGGTAGCAGACTCCCCTACCAACTTATCTTCAACAGCTTTGAAATTAGTAGCTTGAGCTACTATTTCTTGGTCTTTGGAGGCCAAGGCGGAAGACAACTCTTGGACTTTGGCTTGAAGGGACTTATTCTCAGTGGTCAACCGAGAGCATTCATCAGTTTTGTTTGCAAGGGCGACCTCAGTCTTTCCCAGTGTTTGCTCCCAATTCACACACTGATCCTCAAGTTTCTTCTGGTAAGCTTTGGAGGTTTCAGCAACCGCTTCAAGATCAACAATTTTTGTGCGAAGAGGGACCACTTCATTAAGAAGCTCTGCCTGGGTTTGGGCCACCTCGTGCAGCCGTTTGTTGGCCTCCTCCCTGGCCTTTTGCGCTATCCTCAGGGACTCCTTGTAGGCACCCTCTTGATGCCCCCAGTGGGCGGCCAGCCTCTCTTTTTCCTCTTTGAGCTTCTCCTGCCCCTCTTTCAGAGAAGCGACTTCCTTCTCCAGAGCTTGGAAGGCAGAAGCTTGGGCGGTCTTGGCCCTGGACTGTTTGTGCCAAGTGTAGGCACAAGACATGAAGAGGCCCATGTAATAGTACAGGCTCTCCCTCTGAAGTTCTTCAGCTTGGCCCCTAGCAGATCCCAGGCTCAGGAACCCCCTCAATGACTCCTGCATGGGAAGAGGGATTTCTGGGGCAGGGGGAAGAACGACCACGGGTTCAGCTTCGCACCCCCTCTCCTGATGCACTGATTGGGGAGGGGAGGTGGCGCTCGGTGGATCCTCCCTTAAAGACTCCGCCCCATGAGAAGAGGAAGTGGCGGAGGCGACTATCTGAGGGGCATGTTGGGTCCTTTGTCGTTTGAAGACTTGCCCCTCAGCAGAGTCCTCATCATCAGAAACAACCTCCACCACCCGCTTACCCTTGTCAAGGGGGGCTGAGGAAGCACCGACCTCAACCTGCGCGAGGGGGACGGCTGCGATGGGAGGTGGACGGGGAGAAGTTGGGGTCGTTGGATTCGTTGGTATAGTTGCAAGTGGAGGATGGGGGTCAGCAGAGGATGGAGGTGCGGAAGAGGCCGAGGGAGGAGATGCCAAAGCTCCATCTTTGGGCCTCAATAACTGGGCTAAACGCAACCGGCGTTGCCTATATTTTTGAACCTGCACCAATAAGGTAAACATAACAGAAGTTAGGCATCGGGCGAAAGTATAACACAAAGAAGCAGGAAAATCGCACATTAAGCAGAGATCCAGCAAGAGCAAAGCCCAGAAAATCGTAGGAAAGGACGTTCATACTTATGTATTTTCCCAAAGCATCGGCGTTGAACTCCAGGCTTATCAGAGTGGCGGTATCGAAGCCTCCCACACTGGTCAAAATCTTGCAAGCCTCTCGATCATTCGAGGGCAATTCATCCAGAGACTTGGACTTCATGGTTTTGACCTCATTCACCCAATATAGGGGAAAACCATTAAGGGCAGAAGGGTCGTAGTCAGAGCAGCAGACTTTGAAGAATTTCCCCTTCCACCCCTTGAAGGATTGTTGGAAGAGAGTTAGGAGCACCCTTCCAGGGATATTGCTGAGGCTCACCCAAAGGCTTTTCCCCTGTTTCTTCACTTCAAAAAAATGCAGGAAGATGTCAACGAAAGGAGTGCCCCCGAAGAAGCCGCACAAAACGCCAAAGGCCTTGACGAAGGCCCAGCCATTGGGGTGCAGTTGGGCTGGGGCGATGTTAATTTCCGTCAACAGCTCCCTCTCAAATCGGGAGAAGGGCAGGCGCATCCCGATACGCTTAAAAACGACTTGGTAGAAATAAAAGAAGGGGACCCCGTTATTGGCCCGCTCATCCCCACAGACAGGCTCTTCTAGCGTGCAAGGGAACACTGCAATGTCATCATCATGCCTCTTCCCAAAGGCACGGTCGTAGGTACATGGTTCCCCTACGTGGTCCCTCCAGGCTTTTGTAGATACTAAGCTTGAACACTCGTCGAGCAGTTCGACTGGAGCCCACGAGTAAAGGTCTCTATAGTTAACACTGAGGGGTGGAGGATTGGCTGTTGTTTTAGTACGAGCCATTGGCAAAGAGGCTGAAGAATAAAGATGAGAAAAAAGTTTTAGCAAAAAAGGATAGGAAGGGCGAAGAAGCAAAAACCTTACGAGAATCCCTACCCGCGCGAAGAAGCTCAGAAAAGGGGAAGGGGAAAAGGAACAGAGAAATGCAAAAGAGAATACAAGAGATACGAGGAAAATAAACAGTCTCAGGCAGTTGTATCAGTACGAAGGTTAAAAAGAGGGCCAGGGATGGAGAAAGATCATACCTTTTTGAGTATCTGGAGATTCAATGATCGAAAACGCGAGAGAGAAAACGAAGATTGCAGAAAGAGTTTGGGGAAGATGAACAGTAGGGAAAACGCAAGAGGTGAATGAAACAGTGGATTAGAGCGCGCGTTTTCGAAAGATGTAACGTTAACTTGGAAGCGCAAGCGACGCTCTTCCTCAGTCGTTGGATCTTACCACGTGTCAAGAGATTAAAGCATAAGTTAAACGTTGAACACGGGGAATGTCGCGTCAGATGTCCCGAGAGTGTCAAATCAAACTGAACAAAGGAATGTCACGTCAGCAGGGAATGCCACGTAGGTAGTGGGGGCGAGGCATTTCTCTTTTCGTTGACCAAAGATTAAAGTCAACAAGAAGACTGTTCAAGTCATCGTCGTGAAGGCATCGCCCAAGTATGGCGTCGCCCAAGAAAACCGCTAAAGTCATCGTCATGAAAGCATCGCCCAAGTATGGCGTCGCCCAAGAAAACCGCTAAAGTCATCGTCATGAAAGCGTCGACCAAGTATGGCGTCGCCCAAAAAGATAGCTCGGGTCATCGCCCATGTAGGACATCGCCCAAAAATGCACACGCTACTTAAAGAGTTAAGGTCGAACACTAGAAAGGCAAGTGCAAAGGGCGACGCACGCGGTATAACAAAGAAAACGGAAGCGGACGCGACCAAGCAAAAATAAATCGGATTGCGTTTAACATAAAGGAAAGCACAGATCCAGAGTTATGATTACAGATAAGAGTTCATGACAATTGCAAGCAAGGTGAAAATATAATCCTATACACGTTCTAACATTTGCGCAGGAAGCAAAAACAGGTCACTCGTCAGTGGCCCCTGGAGTTGAGCGATGCGACGAAGAAGCTCCGTCCCCGAATCTCAAGGCTTGGGCCAGCAGCGACCTTTGCCGATTGTTTAACTTCGAACCTATGCAAAAGAGACGGGCACAAAAGAAAGCACTTCAAAACAAAACCATACAAAAATCCAATGAAAACAAGGAATAGGAAGGTCATAAGGGAAATCTCCCGCACATATGTATTTTTCCAGTAACTCGGCGTTATATTCTAGGCTTATCAAGGCAGCCGCGTCGAAGCCTCCAGCACCCGCCAGGATCTTGCAAGACTCCTGATCCCTCGGGGACAACTTCTTGAGAGGCTTAGATTTCAAGGCTCTAGCGTCCTTCGTCCAATACAAAGGAAAGCCGTCCAGAGCGGAAGGCACCAGGCTGGAACAGCACACCTTGAAGAACCTGCCTTTCCACCCTGTGAAGGTTTGCTGGAAATGGGTCAAAAGAATCCTACCGGGGACGTTGCTAAGAGTCACCAGAGGTTGTTTCTCTGCCTCTTCACCTAAAAAAAGTGAAGGAAGATGTCTACAGAGGGTGCACATCCTAGGAAGCCAAACAGAATGTCAAAGGCTTTAACGAATGCCCAACTGTTAGGATACAGTTGGGCTGGGGCAGCATTCATCTCAGTTTGCAGCTCTCTCTCGAACCTAGAAAAAGGAAGGCACACCCCGACGCGCTTAAAGACCACCTGGTAAAAGTAGAAAAAGGGGACCCCATCGTTGGCCCGCTCGCCTCCGCATACCGGCTCTCCTAGGGTGCAGGGAAGCATGGTGATCATAAGAGCTCGAGTCCCCCACGTGTTCCCTCAAGGCTCTGCCGGAGAGTAAGCTCGAACACTCATCATGGAGTTCGCGCGAAGCCCACGCGTAAAGATCCTTGGGGTTCACCCTGAAGGAAGAAGGGTTAGTAGACATGTTGAGACAAGATGTCAATAAAGGACCTAAACGATCAAAGAAGGAAGATCCGGCGGTAACGCAGAAGGAAGAAGTCGACGATAAAAGAACGCAAGAAGAACTCTTTAGAAAGAAGGATGAACTGCGCAGGGAAGATATGGAAAATACGGGAACGATGGGTGCAAGTACGGGATTTCGAAGACCCAAACATTACAGTTGAGGCGCCAAAGGATGCCAAAAGGGGGCCGTGTGATTGAGCCACATGTCATAAGATTAAGGCATGACCTGGAGAGTCACTTTTCTTGCTCAGAGAATATCACATCGTCAGAGTCCTCAAGGGTACGTAGCGCCGACGGTACAGAAAATGTCACGTCAACCAGTCAGGGATTGACACGTTATCAAGATATCTCAAGAACAAAGGGGCGAGGCCTTAGCCTTAGTCTTTTCGCTGAAACTAGTTTCAGCTCAAGACTGGGGGCTTGTGTACCCTCCCGTCATCGGACGTTGACCGAAGGTGAAAGTCAACGCATGGTGGAACCCCTCCGGGGACCCATGGAAGAAGGTCAACGGGTTGACCGTTCGAGTCATCGCCTCGCTGAGGCATCGCCTAAGTAAGGCGTCGCCCAAGAGAGGCATCGCCCAAGAGAGGCATCGCCCAAGAGAGAGGCATCGCCAAGCAAGGGTACCGCCAGGTTAAAGCATCGCCAAGCTAAGACATCGCAAGGAGGCTTCGGGCCTCGCTAGTTCAGAACAGTAGCAAGGGGAAGAGAAAGGTGGCTTCAGGGCCCTAAATTCTAGTACCAGTAGAGGGTAAACCTGACTCGTGAAGTATCCACGCCACTGCTGGGAGGCCCTGGGACAGATACGACCCATGAGAGGGCCATGACCAGGGGAGAACCACATGCATGATACGAGAGAAAGGTAGATACACCCCCAAGGCGAGTGACTAGTGATTGGGGCGCATGAGTTGGCACCCAAAAAGTCAACCCACGTGACAAATGCACTTCGCAGAAAAGAGGGCTCACACGATGGAAAAAACCCTAAGTTGGGTGGCGGCGCTGTAGGACCCTCTGCACAAAATAAACGATCAAGTCAAAGGGGCACCTGACAATACCCACGTGCTCATTAAAAGTTTCAGGGAAAGTTCGCCAAGGTACGCGTTAATTCAGTTAAGATTCGAATGTTCCAAGGAATGTTTGGATACGCCTTCAATGCGCTTTAACGCGCTTTAAAGATTAGAGGTGTATAAAAAGGGACCTTGGGGCATTTGAAAAGGGATCCGAGTTTTAACCTAATTCTCGCAGTTACACAGAGCGCTAACCCTAGTTGTTTTCGCTGCGCACCCACTGTGAGCACAAGGCAATTAGGGCAACACCATTCTAGTTCACAGTTTTTAGTCACTCAGCACAGTTTCTTCGACCACCTCCCAAGGGTGTGTCACTTTGATGTTTCTCGCTAGCTGACTTGATCGTCGGAGTGCAAACGGCCGTGAGGGCGCCCCTTTGTTCACTTCTTTTCAGGTATCAAAGACGGAGCATGACGAAGGTGACCTAGCTTGCGAGGACAAGCCATGCACAAAGACGACCCCTGGTCAACCGGACGGAACAGTCCCAATGGATTGATCGAGAAAACAAAAGAGAAAAGTTTGATTGCATTGCAAAAAATATTATCACCTCTGCCTTAAATTCTGATGAGTTTTTCTGGATCTCTCAATGCAGATCTTCTAAGGAGATGTGGGATACTCTAGAGGTAACTCATAAAGGAACGAACGAGGTAAAGAGGGCAAGGAAACATACTCTAATCCAAGAGTATGAGATGTTCAGAATGCGCAAAGGAGAATCAATTGTGGATGTGCAAAAGCGATTCATTCATATTGTCAATCACCTGATGAGTCTTGGAAAGGTCTTTTACAAATAAGAGTTGAATATCAAGATTCTCAAATGTCTTGGTAGATCTTGGCAACCTAAAGTCACGACTATCTTAGAATCAAGGGACTTGACATCTTTGACTACAACCTCCTTGTTTGGAAAGCTTAGGGAGCATGAGTTGAAGATGAATAGACTCAACATTCTAGAGAGTGAAGATAAGCATGTAAGAAACATTACCTTGAAAATTTTCAAGCACAAGAACAATCAAGTTTCAAGTGATGAGAGTGAATTGTGACTCTTTTGTTTGTGAAAATTGTGAATCTCTTGAAAAGAAGGTTCACTACCTTGTGAAAACTGTGGATAGGCTTTCAAAGGGTAAATCCAACTTTGAGAATGTCTTGGCATCTCAAAATTGTGTTTTTGGAAAAACAGGTTTAGGTTTTAATCCATAGAGCAAGAAGAATGAGTTTTCAAAGTCTTTTTTCAAAATTGCCAGAAAAACAACCGATTGAAAAATCGAAACAACCGGTTGTTACATGATTTTATTGCATGAAGAGAGGCCACTCGGTTAGGTTCTGCAATATTAGGAAATATTTTGTTCCTAAAGGTATTATGAGATGGATTCCAAAGAGTTCTAAGGTTTCTCATGATAAAGTTAATGTCAAAGGACCCACATTTGTAACGTGACCAAATCTTGTTGCTTGATTTCATGGTTTTGCAGGATTACTAAGAAATCAAGGAGTCTTGATTCATAAGATCAAGCTTATGAAGGGACCTTCTGGACTTTCAAATACTGTGTTGTACCAGCTTAGTCCTCTTGGAGGCCAAGTGAAATTTCTTGATCATGGACAATGACTTATTGAAAGAACTACTTTGTCAAAAGGATAAGACTTTCCTTGTTTTTATTTTCTTCTCTTGAATTTTTCTTTAATTATGCAGTATGAAAAATATTGATTGATGTCTTTATCTTTCATCTATGTAATGTGTATATGAAGCCTTTCTTTCTGATTCATCTTTGCTTGTCAATTCTTAATCTATGAAATGCTTAAGTTGCTGTCACAGAAAAACAACCGATTGTTTTCACGAAACAACCGATTGTTTCCCTTTGACAACACTGCATTAAATTGAATTAATTTTTTTTGCATTCTGTTTGTTGCAAATTCTTTCCTCAAGCAATTATGGGTCAAAGTGCATTTATCATGGGTATGATTTCATTCAGAAGGGTGTTACTTTTGTCATAAATGAAATATATTCCATAATTTCTTGGAAAATTAAGAACCTTTATGACTAGTCAAAGTCTTCATGGGCTTCCATGTGAAATCTGTCACTAAGTGACGTGCCACTGTGTAGTCTTGGACCAGATTCTCTTTCTTGAAGTCTGAAACCCACTAAATGCCAAGGATTGGAATTGTCTTCTGTTATTATATAAACTCATATGCAGTTGTTTCTCTTCACAAAAAATGTGTGGTTCTCGGGTGAAGATGAAAAGATTGAGAAATATCTTCATGAAACAAGTAGGAAGACAATAAACAATCCAAAGCTCATCTCTTTCAGTTGGTTAAAGGAGCAGAAGCTGGCTGAGCTGAGAAGTCTTCTCAAGGAACAGATGCTGAAAAGGTTCTTGGAGATGTCAAGGAACATTTATCCTAATCTTATAAGGGTATTCTATACCAACCTTCAATTTGTTGGAAATAACCTTGTTTCTCATGTAAAAGGGATTGATATGGAGATTACACATGAAGTATGGACTGCCATCATTGTATTAAAGTATGTTGGATTGCGAATCAACAAAGGGAACATTGGTGTGGTGGAGGAATCTAACAAAATACAGTTTTACAATAATTGTTAGAAGAATCCTGAAGCAAAAGTGAGAAATTTTTCAGTGGGAGGTCTTGAATGAAAGGCTAATTGCCTTGATTGTGACATGGATGCTCACACCTAGGGGGAGCAATCATTCTATGCTTACTGAGGAGGATCTTGTCTACATGTATTGCATTATGAACAAGGTCAAAATCAATTGGATCCACATCATCAAGGAACACATGCAGAAATCAATGAGGTTAAGTGACTATCACTATCCATATGTTGTATTGATTTCTAAATTCTTGAATTATTTTGAAGTGGACCTTGAGGAAGACCAGACTGAAGTTGTGAAATCATCACTTGAAGTGAAGAATGGTTCACTTAGTAAGATGGGTTTCACCAAGATTGGTGGAAAATAGGTGAGCAAAGATGGTGATCAAAGTGGTTCCTCAAGTGGTGTGCAAGCTGGACAAGAAAAGGAAGATCTTGATGCTGCTGAAGGTGCTGGAGTTGATGCTCAAGAAGAACATGTTGTTGCTGATATAGGTGTTGGAACAAGTCCTAGAAATCAAGGAGAAAGGATTCTCTCAATGTCTTCTTTTGAGAGGTTTATGGTTAATAGGATGGACAACTTTGCTGAGAACCAAAGGAATCTCTACGAATTCTGTGCTACATATTTTCATAACTTTGGTGACAGATTCCAAAGCATGGATACACGTTTCCAGAACCTTGATGAACAGATTGAAGTTGTTCAAAACCAACTATTTGAGTTGTAGTATGGAAAGGAAGATTGAAGCCAAGTTTAGTTGTTGGTTATGCTTATCTTGCTTTAATTTTTGGAAAATTTCTTTCTTAATTATGTTTTTATCCCTTTCTTCATTTTATTTGTGAAGACAAATAGAGGGAGAAGGTGTTGGTTTATGCGTTGTGTATGCTACTACTACAAACTCTGATTTGAAGTTCATATTTTGTTGCATTCAATTTGTTTCTACTGCTGCTACACTCACTTGTTTGGCACTATTTTGGACTGGTTTTTTTTTATGTTTTGATTATGCAGAAAACTAGTGAGTGTGCCTTGATAACCTGCTGCTATATATTCTTTGTGTTTGCATAGTTTCTATTTTGCAGGTACTGGTTAAGATTCAAATAGATCAACACAAGCAACCAGGGATTTGTCTTCACTAAGAGATTGTTGATCAAGGATGATCTTGAAGCTTTGGTGTCTCCAAATCCATGGTGTTTGATAGAAGGCTGGAGTTATTGTTTGTGTGGGTGGGTTTTGGGTAGAATGATGTGTAATTCACTCTTTGTTTGAATCTAAAACAGTTTGGAATCAAAACTTTTTTGAAAAATATTGTTTTATGAAGAAGTGAAAAAACAACCTGTTGTTTTGTTGTTTCAATCGGTTGTTTAACACTTAGAGGTTTTTGAAAAGGTTTTGAAGCTGTTTGACTTGGTTGAATTTGATGTCAAACCAATTTTATCGGTTGTTTCGTGAATTCAACCGATTGTTTGTTGAAAATCCATAACAGAATTTCTGTTATGTTTGCAAATTAGCTTTAAATATTTTCTAACTGAATAGGCTCCTACTTTAAATGTTTTTAAACAGCTTTTGGAGTATTTAAAGAGGTTGTTATACTCTTTTAAAGTTGGATAAAATTTTTGAGACATTTGTGAAAGTGGAAAACATATTTGAGTTTTCAATATTTGCATTCAAGCTTTTGGGTTTTCTCAAAGAAGTGGAATAGGATTGCTGTAATATTTTGATTTGATCTTCATCAGGTGTAATCCTTTTTGTATCTCTTGTATTTCTGAATATTGGTGTGTAAGTGCAGAATCAGAGGGTGTTCTGATTTCTATGGTGTTTGTGTGCCAAAGGAAGTGTGTGACTTGAGGTGTTCGAGGTCACTTCTTTGGTGGTATGTTTGTAATCTGGATTTTGATTGCATAGTAGATACCTAGTGGTTTCTAGGGACTAGATGTAACTCTTGGAATAAGAGTGAACCAGTATAAATTGCTTGTGTATTATTCTCTTGCCCTGAACTCATTTAAATTATGCTTTTAAGTTGTTTTTAACTATGCTGATAAAAACAACCGGTTGAATTGCAAAATCAATCGGTTGATTTTCTGATAATCATTTTATAGTTAAAATCTTGTAACTAATTGGATACTAATTTAAAAATTATTTAACGATTATAGAAACTAATTGAAATACCGATTATTTTTTGTTTATAGTATAAACTTTAGATCTTTATCAAAGTTATAGTATAAAATGATTGTAATATAGGTCTTTCATAGCTAACAACTTAATTTTTTTTAATGTGACTAATAAAGACTATATTAGTGTTGATCAAGAGTGATCAAGTGCTTTGAAGAATCCAAATCCTATGTGCTTGATGCAAGGCTTGTGTTGCTGTTGTTTTTAGGGAGGGATCTGGGTAGAATAGAATGTGATCCACTCCTTTGTTGAAAATAAAGTGTTTTTCCAACTAAGTGAAAAACAACCTGTTGTTTTGTCGAATCAACCGATTGTTTTACTCTTAGGAGTTTTTGAAAAGGTTGAAAACTGTTTTAGTTTGGTTGACTTAACTGCCAAACCAAACAATTGGTTGTTTCGTGGTTTCAACCGATTGTTTCTTTGAAAATCCTAACATAATTCTGTTTTGGTTGTTGAATGTGCTTTAGATGATTTCCAACTGAATACACTCCTTCATTAATTGCTTTGACCAAACTTTGGAAAATATAAATGGTTTATTTATGTTTTCAAACATAAAAGAGAAAACAGATTTTAGTTTTTCAGTTGTGAAGAAGTTGATTCTAAGATTTGAACATTCACATCAAGCTTTGGGTTTTCAAAGAGAGTGGAATAGGATTGCAATTGTATTGATTTCAGTTTGTACTATAAACAAGTGTAATCCCTTCTCAACCTACTCTATTTCTGGTGTTGTGTTGCCAAGGAGTGTTGTGTGCTCTTGAGGTAGTCAAGATCAATACTCTTGGTGTGTTTTGCCAAAGGGAGTGTGTTTCTTGAAGGGTTCAAGGTCACTACTTTGATGGTTTGTGTGTTGTAATCTGGTTTGATTACTTAGTGGATTACCCAGTGATTTTCTGGGGACTGCATGTAGCTTTTGGCTTAAGAGTGAACCAGTATAAATTGTTGGTGTATCTCTCTCTTACCCTAAACTCATTTAAATTCTGCTTTAAGCTTTACTGGTATAAACAACTTTCGAAGAAACAATCGATTGTTTTTCTGTTGCTTTGCTGTTTTATTGCTTATATTCTTGGCTAACTTGATTTTTGTTCTGAATTCACACAAAGAATTTTGTTAAACATTGAAAAGTTTTCAAAAACCTCTCTTAAACAATTCACCCCCTCTCGTTTAAGGCCGTATATTCTAACAATTATAATATTCACATCAAACATGAGTTGTATGAAAGATCTGAGACTAAATCTAATCTTAACTTTATTTTTCTTATACAAAATATTTTTTATATATAAATTGATTTAAATATTTAAAAAATATATTATAATTAATACTTTTTTTTATATTAAAACTAAATCTTATAATTATAATAAATATTATTATTGTACTAGCCAGACCTCGGACCTCGGCTGAAGCAGAGGTCAACATTAGACGTCGATATCGGATCTCAGTGGTCCGACAGTAATAATGGGCCACGTAAGCTGGGCCCCACAGATAGTATGAGTTAACACCCAAATACCAGAAAGACCTAAGTGACGAAAGGATCATGCATGGGGTGTATAGTACATTCGGGTACAACACAAACAAGTGTTCCCTGGAGGCGCTAAGGCCCGTAAGGGTTAGGGTTTCCAAGGAAAGACTACATGCATGGCACATGAATAATTAGGGCACCCACAGAACAAATGGCACCGCAGTGTTGGTACATGAGTTGGTACCTTGGCGGCCATGTTGTTAAAAAGATTGCACTCCAGAAGAGGCAAGTCTTGTGTCGCGGCTATGCTAAGCTTGTGCAACGCGTCACAAGATGCCTCACCAGTAAACCCTAATTCCACTTAAGGAAAGATCCTTGAGGGATAGGGAAGTTGACCTAATTACAGCCTATATAAAGGGTAGTAAGAATCTTAGAAAGGTACGCCGTTTCTAAGACTGAAACTGCTTTACATACATATTGTTTCTTAGCCCAGTACTGACTTGATCGTCGGAGTGCAATCAACAGGTAGGGCCCCATCTGTTTCAACGGAGCCACTCTCAACTACCCAAGGAGAGAGCGTAAACCGCCAGGAGATAGGAGGAGCCACCATCTGCCTTTGAAGTCAACGACAGCTGAGTCAACCGGTGAGGACATTTGACGCCCACCGTGGTTCCCATAAAACTAGGTCCCATTCACAATCATGTTGAGAGCCAACCAGCAACCATGAGGAACACGAGGCAAGGATCAGCCGTGACAGAAGGAGGGGACAATGTCACCATGCAACAGCACATGGAGACCATACGTGCCCTTCAACAGGCGGTAGCGGCGTCCAAATTTGATCAGGATCGTTTCCAGGTCGACCTAGCCGCATCGCAAGCAAGCAACAAAGAGCTGCACATAACCAATGAGGAACTGCGCATGAATTTACAGCATGTAGGAGAACGTACGGTGGATGAGCGGGCCCCGCCAATGCCAGTTAGGGCTCGCCTCATGCCGTTCTCTCAGGCGATCATGGACACTGTGATACTAGTCACATTCACGGGCCCGAAGGTCACCTTCACAGGTGTGGAGCACCCAGAATCCCATATCATAGCTTTCCACACCCAGATGATGCTTTCATGAGGCTCCGACACCATGCACTGTAAGTTGTTTAAGAGTACGCTGTCAGGTACAGCGTTGGACTGGTTCGTCAGTGTTCCTGATGGACACATTACATCATTCGATCAATTCTCAACACTATTCAAAGAACAATACATTGTCAACCAGGCTCCCCCTCCGGTCTCTTATGATTTCTTTGACGTAAGGCAATACCATGGAGAGTCATTGAAAGATTTCTTAAACAGGTTCGGGGCACAAGTGGTGAAGCTGCACACCAAGGACGAAGACATGATGGTGCACGCCTTCAGGAAGGGAGTACTGCCAGGATCCTTCAGTGATTCACTGATAAGATGTCTCCCCAAGAGGTTTTGCGAGATCAAACGTCGAGCGGTTGCCCACATCGTCCCAGAGGGAGAGGTCATAGAAAAATGCAGTAGCATTGGCCCAGTCTGACCTCGGGGAACCAGTCGACCTCAGCCTTTGAGGGTGCTTGAGGCCACAACGGAGAAGAAAGCCTCGGGAGCACAGTCGTCGTACGAAGCAAAGAAGCCCCAGACCAGGGCTCGCACGAGAGAAAACGCCCCCACTAGACACAATTTTCGGGTGGACCTTAAGGAGCTGATCGCCATCCTCAATGTGGCCAACAGATTAAAGTCTCCACCGAAGACCGATAAGAGGCTAGGGCCCAACAAAAACGCTTGGCCCGAGTTTCACCAAACCTTTGGCCACAGCCTGCGCAACTGTCTGGCATTGGGATTCTAGTTAGATGAACTGGTAAGGAGCGATTTCTTAAAGGACTACTTGCAAGAGTCGCAAGGGGACCTGACGACAGCGGCCCCAACGGGAGATCAGGGGCACGAGGTGCCCATTCATGGAGAGATCAGAACCATTGCTAGAGGATTCTCATGAGGAGGGTGTACCGCCTCCCAACGTAAGAAGTACGCCAGGGGAGTGATGACAGTAGAAGCGCAGAGGTCGGACCAGACGCCCGAGCCCAACCTCCAAGAGTGACTTGCAGGACGTAGTCCCACACGACAATCACCTAGTGGTGATCTCCGTGGTAACAGTGGGCAGAAAGGTACACCACGTCCTTGTTGATCAGGGAAGCTCGACCGACGTGATGTTTTGGTCGACCTTCAACAAACTGCATCTGTCTCTTGACCAATTGAGGCCTTACGATGGTTGTTTGTATGGTTTTGCGGGAGACCAGGTAGAAGTACGGGGGCACGTAGAGTTAAGGACAACCTTCACTGACGACACAACGTCCCGCACTGCTAACATCAGGTATCTTGTTGTTAACGCTCCCTCAACCTATAACATCCTTTTGGGCAGGCCTGCTTTGAATAGGATTGGAGCAGTAGCCTCTTCGAGGCATATGAAGATGAAGTTACCTTCCCTTGAAGGAGTCGTGATCACCATGAAGTCTAATCAAAAGGATGCCAAGAAGTGCTACGAGAATAGCCTCAAGACCAAGAGAGAAGTGTACGCAGTCACCACCCAACCTCCAAGGGAAGAAGGGGTTACCAGTCTCGAGATCACCCGGGACAGACGACTTGAGCCTGCAGAAGAAGTGCTGGAGAGGGAGATCGGGGGTAAGAAGTTCAAGCTTGGCAAGTCTTTGAGACAAGGAGCACAGGACCAGATTGCCGAGGTCATAGCACGACACATGGATGCTTTCGCATGGTCAGCCTCAGACATGCCTGACATCGACCCCAATTTTCTGTGTCATCACCTCACCATGGACCCACAGGTCCGACCTGTTTGCCAGAGGAGGAGAAAGTTCAATGATGATAGGTGTTAATTCATCAGAATAGAGACCCAGAAGCTGTTGAACGCTGGCCACATTAGGGAGATCCAATACTTAGAGTGGCTGGCGAACGTAGTGTTGGTCAAGAAGGCAAGCGAGAAGTGGAGGATGTGTGTGGACTTCATAGATCTCAATAAAACTTGTTCGAAAGGCTCCTACCCGCTGCCCAGCATTGACACCCTGGTAGACAGCGCCTCAGGGTGCAAACTCCTTAGCTTCTTGGATGCCTTCTCAGGATATAACCAGATCTGCATGCATCCCAGGGACGAATGCAAGACGACGTTCATGACGGAGCTCTCCTGTTACTGTTACAAAGTGATGCCCTTTGGGCTCAAGAATGCAGGTGCGACCTACCAGCGGTTGATGGACAGAGTACTTGCGCCCATGATAAAGCTAAATGTCCAGACGTATGTGGATGACATGGTGGTCACCTCCTAGGTGAAAGACTAGCACGTCGTTGATTTGGAAGAGCTATTTACCACAATAGCTAAGTACCGGTTGAAGTTGAACCCTAAAAAGTGTGTGTTTGGGGTAGAGGCATGCAAGTTCCTAGGGTTCCTACTCACTGAGCGTGGGATAAATGCAAACCCTGAGAAATGAGCTGCAATCATAGCCATGCGCAACCCGATCTCAGTGAAGGAGGTACAGCAGTTGATAGGACGGATGGCCGCTCTGTCCAGATTCGTGTTAATAGGGGGAGATAAGGGGCATCCCTATTTCTAGTGCCTAAAGAGAAATATCAGGTTCGTTTGGACCAAGGAGTGCGAGGAATCCTTCCTCAAGTTGAAGGAGTACTTGGTCAGCCCACCAGTACTGTGCAAACCACAGCTAGGCACCCCACTTCGCTTGTACTTCGCAGTCACAGATCGGGCAATCAGTTCGGTCCTGGTCCAGGAGCATGACCAGGTACAAAGGCTGGTATATTTCGTGAGGTAGCAGGACATAGAGAAGGCGGCTTTGGCGGTAGTATTTTCAGCGCGAAGACTTCGCCACTACTTCCAGAGCTTCATTGTGATCGTGATGACAAACCTGCCCATTCGCAAGGTCTTACAGAAGCCTGATGTGGCAGGACGAATGGTGCGCTGGGAGGTGGAGCTATTAGAGTTTGATGTGCAGTACGAACCCAGAGGACCTATCAAAGGCCAGGTTTATTCAGACTTCGTGGTAGAGCTCTCCTCGACAACCATGCACCAAGAGGAAGAAGGTTTCAGGTGGGTCCTCTCCGTAGATGGATCCTCTAACCAATAAGGTAGTCGAGCTGGTGTCATTTTGGAAGGACCAAGTGGATTGCTAATCGAGCAGGCCCTGTGGTTTGCTTTCAAGTCCAGTAACAACCAGGCGAAGTATGAGGCCTTGATAGCTGGAATGCTGCTAGCTAAAGAGATGGGGGCGGAGAGTTTGATGGCGAAAAGTGACTCCCTGTTGGTAACAGGGCAGGTTACAGGAGAGTACCAAGCCAAGGACCCCCAGATGGCCGCATACATACAATATATCCAAATCCTGAAGGAGACTTTCGCGGTTTTCGAGTTAGTACGTGTCCCTCGAGAATAGAATGCCTGAGCTGACTTACTAGCAAAGTTCGCCAGTTCAGCCAAGGGGGGCAGGCAGAGGACAGTCATGCAGGAGACCCTGAGGACACCTCGAACCACCACATATGTCACAGCGGAAGTCCAGCAAATAAGCACCTCAGAAGGTGTTAAGAGAAGTCACCGGTCATTGACTCAAGAGACCCTGAAAATGCCAAGAATAAGCACATACACGTTATCAGGGGAAGAGTCAATGCAGGTTTGCCTAATTGAAGGAGGCGAAACCTGGATGACACCCTAGGAGAACTCACCACGTTTCCAGAACTTCGTGGCTGAAGAATCCAACGAAGAAAGAAAGGCGAATCTGGATCTACTGGATGAAGTCAGTGAATAAGCAAGAATCAAGGCTGAAGCCTTGAAGATAAGGGTGGAGTACAAGTACAGCTTCAAGCTAAGACCTCGACAGTTCCAGGTCGCCGACCTGGTGATGCGAAAGGCCCACCCACACCATTTAGAAAACAAGTTGTCTCCCAAGTGGATTGGTCCCTTCCGTGTGACAGAGGCCCTTGGGAATGGAGCATACAGACTCAAGACCCTAGAAGGTGGAGCAATTCCTCGTACGTGGAACGCGTCCAACCTTAAGTTTTATTTCAGTTAAGTTATTGCATTGTACACAGTTTTTAGGGGACACTTCTTATAAGGGTTTTTTAATGAGGTCACCCAATAAAATTTCAGTTCAGCTAAAGAGATATATTTGCAAGCATTTTGTACAGTGCAGTTAATGAGCCTCTCCCTTTAGAAATACCAAGATTGGGAACAGTATGGTTACTAGTGAGCCTGCCTCTTGCGTGGGAACGCCAAGCTCGAGACAACAAGGTTCTCAGTGAAAATCCTCTCTTGCCTCTATACGCGAGGACGAGGTCAGTTAATGAACCTCTCCCTTGGGTTAGAAACACCAAGATCGGGAACAATATAGTTCCTAGTGAGCCTTCCTCTTGCGTGGGAACGCCAAGGTCGAGACAACAAGGTTCTCATTGAAAATCCTCCCTTGCCTCTATACGGCGAGGACGAGGTCAGTTAATGAACCTCTCCCTTGGGTTAGAAATACCAAGACTGGGAATAGTACGGTTCCTAGTGAGGCCCCCTCTTGTGTGGGAACTCCAAGGTCGAGACAGAAGGTTCCCAGTAAAAATCCTCCCTTGCCTCTATACGGCAAGGACGAGGTCAGTAAACAAAGTAAACACCTCCCTTGGGTTAGAAACACCAAGACTGGGAATAGTATGGTTTTTAGTGAGCCTCCCTCTTGTGTGGGAACACCAAGGTCGAGAACAGTTACCAGTTAAAATCCTCCCCTGCCTCTGCACGGCCAGGGCGAGGTCAGAGAGAGGAACCTCTTCCTTATCCTGTAAGGCAAGGTTAGGATGTTTTCCAGTTATACGTCTCCCTTATCCCTGTGTGGAAAGGTCGAGTCCAGCTAAATGAACCTCTCCCTTGTCTTGTAAGACAAGGTCGAGAACAGTATGGTTCCTAGTCAAAGAGCTTCCTTGTCTTGTAAGACAAGGTCGAGAACAATATGGTTCCCAGTCAAAGGTCTCCCTTGTCTTGTAAGACAAGGTCGAGAGTGACGCGGTATCTAGTTAAAGATCTCCCTTGACCTTATGAGCCAAGGTCGAGAGTAGCATCTCCCTTACCTTTGTTTGGCAAAGGATAGGACGAAGAAAGAATTCGAGTAAAGCACTGCCTCTACCCTAAGACGACGAAGAAAGATTAAGGTCAAACGAGCGGTAAAGAAGCGTGCTACCTAAGTCAGAAAGGCCCTAAAGTGTTGTTAGACTAAGCAAGTCAGGCAAAACAGTTAAAAACGAAAAGGGAACAAGATCAGACAGAAAGCAGATTTTATAAATGAAAGGAAAATGTACAAGTTATCAAATTGTGCATCAGACAACCAAATAATTACAACAAGAAGGAGTCACTCCTTGGCATTAACCAGCTGCCCATCAACAATCTTCTTTGACAAGCCGGTTTGAGAAAGATCCACCCCAGGGTGTGCGCCGGAAACCTAGACTATGGCATCCTCAAACCCAGCGGCATAGGCGTCGGTAGCATCGTTGGTGAGTTCCACCTTAGTCTGGTTGAAGAGTTCGTCCTTGCGGGCTAACTCTTCCTCCAGCTGGCCAAGCCGTATCTCCTGCTGGGTTGACCTTTCCTCGAGCCTAGCCATCTTAGCTTGCGACTCTTCTGCCTTCTCTTGCAAGCCAACGATCTCAGTTCGGAGAGTCAAGATCTTTGAGTGAGCGCTCAGAGCTTCTTGGGAGTTCTTAAACAGAAGCTTCTTGGTCTCCTTGTCAGTTTGGTGAAGATCTGACACCTCCAGATACAGTGTGGTTTCGCGATGCTTGAGCTTCTTGATCTGGAGGGTGTCTTGGCTTGCTGCCTCCCTTAGTTCCTGCATCTTAGTCATGGTAAGACTAGATGCAACGAGGAAGTCCCCGAGACACTTGGCTGCCTGCTCTTGCATGGGTCTTCGTCCATGCTTTCCATCCTTTCCCGGTCTTGGAAGGACAGAAGGGCCCTTTGGAGGAAGGCGGGCAGGTCAACAGGAGGCGCGTCATGATTGCCCCCAGAGGTACTCTCCCGCCCACCTTCTCGTACCACAAGGTCATGAGGGGAAGAGGCGCTTGGGGGTGTTTCCTGAAGGATGGGGCACAGTCATCCGAAGCTGAGTTCGCAGGCACCGCAACATCAACCTTCCTTTTCCTCTTGAAGACGAGGCCTAAGCAGGTATCCTCGTCTTCAGAGGCAGTGGCCTCAATCACCCCCTTTTGCCTTTGATCTACAGAGGCATCAAAGGGTTTCTCTGCCCAATAGAGGGGAAACCCTGTACTTCTTTTTTCTACTCTTTTATAACACTTTGAAGACCTCAAATCCAGAATTTCAAAAATTTCCAGTAAGCAAATCAATTGCAATAAATCGAAACAGTCAGCACGTTTTCAGAAAACAGAGGAAACCTAACAGGAATGAAAAACAGAATTAAGAACTAGCAAAGACATAATAGAAATGATGTTTAAGAACTTGTATAGGTCTAATACACAAGTGTGAACTCAAGGCTAAAAAGAAAATACACCAAAGGATCAAGAAACAAACACATAAAACTGTACTTAACACAAAATCAAGAAACAAAAATTACAGCAAAAGGACCACAAAGAAATGATAACATTTTTGGAGAAACATGACTTTTGACAAAACTTATAAGGATTCAAAAACTAAAATGACACAAACACAAAGTAATAACAACAAGAAAACAGCAAGAAATACTAAAAAATAACCTAAAACAGAAAGGTAACAACAAGAATGTAAAGTTCTTGAATTAAAAGTGCCAAAACAACTCAAAAACAAACAAGAACAAACCTAAGACTCATGATACCACATGATATGATTCCAATAACAAGATATAGATGTTTCATAGACATTATATGGAATCAACTTGAGTTGTAAAGTGAATAGGCACTTTTATAGAATTGGATCAATGTTCTTTCATTCAAGAACTCACCAAAACTTGAGCCACAAGCCAAAACTCATGTAGAAATCCATTTCTTGTCAAATGAACCGATTAAAAGGCACAAGAAATCAAATGAACCGATTAAAATGTCTAACTAATGAATTAAACCGAACAAAAGCAGTAAAGAAGAAGATGAACCGAACAAAAACAAGAAGAAAGCCAAAGAACCGAATAGAAATGCAAGAAAAGACCTAAGACATGTTTTAAGAGTTTATATGGACATGGAAATGGAGGAATTTGATGGAAAAGGGAAGAAGACTTATGTGGTTGGAGTTCTTGGAGATGAACACGCCACTTGAAGGATGCAAGACTTCAAGATGAGTGTAGATGCCGCCACTTGAGGTTCCAAGATGCACTCAAGATGAGACAAGAAGAAGAGAAGACAAATCTCACTCACTCAATCACCAATTTGAGAGAGTTTCATTACTCAAACAATCAATTCTGTATTTAGAAGGACCCAAGCCCTCCTTATATAGGAGAAGGACCGGTCATGAAGTTTACAAAGCTTACACAACAAGCTAACCAAAAGTCCCTTGCATGCTACCCACTTCTAGCGCCTATAGTGAGACATAAAGGGTCAACTTCTAGAAAGTTCTAAACTAATGTCTAAAGATGCTTTACATAAAAGGTATCTTTAAGTTTCCCTCTTAGCACCTACCTACACACTATTCTATATTATTTACAAATTTATACAAAAGAAACTATAAAGAGAGATATTAATTGAAGCCCATTCTTTGAAGGCTTGTAGACTTCTTTAGCTTTAGGCTTGGTTCTCTCTTTATTTTATGTCTTCTTTAAATTTTGAGAAGACTAAAAGGAAGAACTTCAAATGTGTGGGTGAATGACCTCTTCCTTCATTAATAAAAGCCTCTCCTATTGGATCTCCATCACAGGGTCCCTCTTGTTGCATCGAACCTTGAAGAAGTGCCCCTTGAAACCTTTGTAGGATTGTTGGAAGAGCGTCAGCAGAACCCTCCCAGCGACTCCGTTAAAACTGACCCACAACTTATGGCCCGGGTTCTTCGCTTTGAAGAAGTAGAGGAACACGTCCACTAATGGTGTATGGCCAAGGCAGTGGCACAGGATTGCGAAGGCCCTCACGAATGCCCAACTGTTTGGATGAAGTTGAGCGGGAGCAACGTTTACTTCGGTGAGAAGGGCTCGCTCGAAAAGAGTGTAAGGAAGGCGCAGGGAGAGCCTTCGAAAGACAGTTTGATGGAAGAGGCCCAAGCACAAGCCCACATGCAAGCCACCAAAGGGTAGATTTGGGCCAACCACTAGAGCTATGGCCAAGAGGATCCAAGAAGACTAGAATGTTGCTACTGATGGCAGAGAAACCTTCTTATACATGTCCAAATCCCATAAACTCTAATGTAGAGTACACTTTAATTTCTTGTCAAAATTAGCATAGGAACTTTATTTGTAATTTTTCTTAGAATTAATTTTGGCACCTAAAACACCAACCAGGGTAAACTTAGAGTTTCTAAAAACTTCTAAATTTACCAAGGCCAGTCTAGAAAACCCATAGAGGGGGGTGAGCATACAAACTAGCCACACCCCTCCCATGTGCTTCTTTGTGCGCTACTTTTTAGGAGAGAATTCATTTGAATTTCCCTCCACTTTCTTTTGAATTTCTAGCCCTCTAAACACTATAAATAAGAGGGCTTGACTTATGTAATTGGAAGATTAATCATAGAGTGAAATTGCTGCCAAATTTGTGCCAATTTGTCACTCTTGTCTACTTCCTATCTAGGATAGGCTAGCTTAGTCTTCAACCTTCACCTTCGAAGTGAGCTGGCCGAACCACTCACCTTCCATACATTACATGCACCTTCAAGGAGCCCACACCTCTTAGGAGATCCTTGCATGCCTCTTTCATAAGCTTCCGCCACCATCAATTCAAGTTTCATCAACATGAAGGCACTTCTTCCATCATTTGGTATCGTAAGCTATGGTCTTCAAGAGATAAGTGCCTTTTCTTGATTTTAATTTTGTGCTGTTCTTAAATCCGAGTTGTTTACCATATTCCTTATATGTATTGATGTTTTAATTTCATTTTTGGTTCATGTTGATGTTTGAACAATTTTAATTGGTGCATTTGGCTCAAATTGTTCTTGAGTTTCCATTTACAAACTGTTTTTAGGTTCCTAATTGTGTGTTGTTCTGTTTTTGCTTTGTTTGAGTCTTTATGGCAATTTTAATTGGTTCATATGGTGTTGATTTGAGTGATTTTAATTTTGGAATCCAATTGTGTTTTGTCAAGTCATGTGTTTCCAAGAATTGTCATAAAATCCTAGTAGAACTTTTCTTGATTGATTTGGTTTCTTGATTTAATTTTGAGTCCAGATTATAATATGAATTGTTTGATCCTTTGGTGCATTTTTCTTTTAGATTTGAGTTCATGCTTGAGTGATAGATCCACACAAGTTCTTATATATCAATTCCATGGTGTTTTTGAAGTTTCTTAAAACTGTTTTTAATTCCAGAATTAGGATTCCTCTGTTTTTTATTCTGTGCTGGTTGTTTTTGCTTATGAAATTAAAATTCGTTGGATAAAAATTATGAAATTCTGGATTTAAACAGTTTGTAGTGTTAGGAAAAATTGAAAAAAAAAAGTGAAGCAAAATTCCAAATAGAAAAAAAATGATAAATCAAATACAATCAGTGTACAATTCTGGCGCGAAAAAAAACGGTGAACTGGCATTAGATTTAAAAAGTTTATCAAAATTAATTGGTGGATTGTTTTGGTGTGATTCCAACGCCAAATTTTAGTTAAGATCTTGATCTGTTTGTGATTTAAATTTGAAATTCAAATTCGAACTATACAGCTCAGCATAAATATTTTAAGTTACACATTTTGTGCTTCAAAATTCCAGTAGTATTGTTTTGGTTTAATTAATCAATTCTAGTGTCATTCTTTAGGTTCAATTTGTGTGCCACCTTTTGTTGAGTGCCTTGTTTGTTGATTTTCATATTCATTCAATACTCTTTCAAGTTGTGTCATATAATTATTCCCTTTGTTGTTGTCCAATTCCAAATTGATATTGATTGGTGGTAAAATTTTCAAAATTAAGTTGGAGCTAACCTTTGTGGTGAGTCCATTGTCACTTATTGTTGTTTTAAAGATCTAAATTGAATATTTGTGGGAGGTTGAACAAGAGTGCAGCAGCAAGTGAGTTTATAAAATACACAAAGAGTGGGTGCCAATAGCAAGAGTAACAACAACAAGGAGTGCCAACAAGCAAAAGAAGAACATAGAATAGGATTTTTAATTTCTTGCCAATTCAACTTGTTATTGTATTTCTTTGAATTGTAATTGAATTAAAATTTGATTAATTAGTGGAATAATTACGCATTAGGCGGTGAGTATGTCTTCCATGGTTCTAAGTGCCTAGAAGCCTCACCTTAGGTTTCGTCTAGCTTAAAAGCTTTCCAGTTAGCTAGCTTTAATTGTGTTTTTGTTAATTGCTTTGCATTGTTTACTTGCTTTGTATTGTTTAATTGCTTTGCATTCTTCTTGCATAAAATTGTTTTTTTCATCCTTAATTGTGATCTAAGTGAATTACTTAGAAAAAGATTTGTGAAAAGTCTTAAGGGATAGATTCTGGCAAGGAAAGGTTTGGTACTTAAGAGATTCAAGTGATCCACCTCCCTTTCCTGGGAAGCTACCTTCATTACTCTCCTTCTCTTTTTTCGGGTAAATTACTTACAACACATAGCTTTAACCATGTCTTCTCATCATTCTAATGAAAGCGAAGGAAAGTCTATCAAATCTCTTTCGAAAAAATTAGTACAAGACTTTCAAGCACTTTCATATAGACAAATGCAACATGAGACCCTTCTCAAAGAAAGGGATACTCAATTTGCTTTAATACAAGATGAGTTGAAAATGGTTAAAGAAAGAGATGATTACACTAAATCCAAAAAGAGTTCTCATGCATCTAGCTCTAGGGGTAATGATTCTTTGGGAGAACAAAGTCTTAGAATTAATGAATACTACCAACCACCCCCTAGGAGAGCTAGAAAGGAAAGAAAAGAAAGCCTAAGAGAGGTTAGGGTAGATCTACCTTATTTCCATGGCAAAGAAAATGTAGAAGCTTACCTAGATTGGGAAATGAAGGTAGAACAATTGTTTGTTTGCCATAGAGTAAGTGAGGAAAGAAAAGTACCCTTAGCCACTCTATGTTTCCAAGGTCTGCAATGTATTGGTGGACGACCCTTGAGAGAGATAGGCATCTTCATAAGGATCCTCCCGTAGAGTATTGGAATGATCTTAGGGGAGCCTTGAGACGCCGCCATATTCCCTCCTACTATAATAGGGAGTTAATAGACAAGCTCCAAAGACTCCAACAAAAGACCATGAGTGTAGAAGAATATTGGCAAAAAATGGTGTTATATATAATAAGGGCAGGGATTAATGAAGAAAACTATACCACCATATCTAGGTTTTTAAGTGGTCTCAAACTTGAGATAAGAAACAAAGTGAATCTTTTACCTTATAAAGATTTAAATGACTTGATTCAACTTAGCATTAAGTTGAAAAACAAATTTTTGAGAAAACAATCAAGTCAAAAACAGAGTTCATACTTTGTATCTTATGACAAGGAAGAGTTCCAAAGAGGGGAAGAGCATATAAAAGAAACATCTTTAAAACCTATCCAAATACGAGCATATCTCACACACTCAAGGTAGAGAAATTCAGTGTTTTAAATGTCTTGGTAAGGGTCATTTAGCATCTCAGTGTCCCAATGAAAGAACTATGATCTTAAGGGACAAAGATGACAATAGTAGCCAAGAAAAAGAAACTAGCAAGAGTGAAGAAAATATAAAAATAGAAAATCAAGAGAAAGTCCTTACGGACCAACTTGAGGTGTGGGAGAAGATTGTTCCTTCCCATAAGGTCATTCGGAAAGAAGAAAGATTTGAAAGCAAACTAGAAAAAGATACTTCTTTCTGAACAACCTTTAGACCTCCTGTTTTGTAAAGGAACACATAAATTTTTTTTAAAGTCTCATGAAGGAGAACTCATGGGCCAACTTGGAGTTGATAAAACTCTAGAGCTTTTAAAAGGAAAATTCTTTTGGCCACCCATGAGGAAAGATGTTCAAAGACATTACCATAGATGCATTTCTTGTTTAAAAACTAACTCTAAGGCAATGTCTCTTGAACTCTATGCTCCTTTACCTTTTGCAAGTGCTCCATGGGAAGACATAAGCATAGATTTTATATTAGAACTTCCTAGGACAACAAAAGGTTTTGATTCCATTTTTGTGGTTGTGGATCGCTTTAGTAAAATGGCACATTTCATTCCATGCCACAAGGTGGATGATACTCACAATGTTTCTAAACTCTTCTTTAGAGAAGTGGTAAGACTTCATGGGCTACCTAGAAGCATAGTCTCGGATAAAGATCCAAAGTTTATAAGTCATTTTTGGAGAATCCTTTGGGAAAAACTTGGTACTAAACTCCAATTTTCAACGTCTTGTCATCCTCAAACGGATGGCCAAATGGAGGTAGACAATAGATCTCTTTCTACTATGCTTAGGGCGGTCATGAAGGGTAGTCATAGATCTTGGGATGAGTACCTTCCCCATATTGAGTTTGCATACAATAGGGTAGTTCACAAGACTACTAATATTTCTCCATTTGAAGTTGTATATGGGTTTAATCCTCTTACTCCTTTAGATTTGTTGTCAATTCCTAATCCACATACCTTTGTGCATAAGGAAGGAGCTACAAAAGCTGAATTTGTTAAGAAAATGCATGAGAGGATTAAAGAACAAATACAACAACAAACCGAGAAATAATTTTTGACGAAGGAGACCTAGTTTGGCTTCATCTTAGGAAACATAGGTTTCCAACTAAGAGAAAATCCAAACTTAGTCCCCGCGGTGATGGACCTTTCCAAGTCCTCAAGAGAATAAATAACAATGCATATAAACTTGATTTACCTGCGGAGTATGGAGTACATGATACATTTAATGTCATTGATTTAACTCCTTTTGTAGGTAACAATGAAGAAGAAGAAGCATTGGATTTGAGGACAAATCCTTTTCAAGAGGGAGGGGATGATGGAAGAGGCCCAAGCACAAGCCCACATGCAAGGCCACCAAAGGGTAGATTTGGGCCAACCACTAGAGCTATGGCCAAGAGGATCCAAGAAGACTGGAATGTAAGACTGGAATGTTGCTACTGATGGCAGAGAAACCTTCTTATACATGTTTAAATGCCATAAGCTGTAGTGTAGAGTAGACTTTAATTTCTTGTCAAAATTAGCATAGGAACTTTATTTGTAATTTTTCTTAGAATTAATTTTGGCACCTAAAACACCAACCTAGGTAAACTTAGAGTTTCTAAAAACCTCTAAATTTACCAAGGCCAGTCTAGAAAGTCCATAGAGGGGGTGAGCATACAAACTAGCCACACCCCTCCCATGTGCTTCTTTGGGCGCTATTTTTTAGGAGGGAATTCATTTGAATTTCCCTCCACTTTCATTTGAATTTCCAACCCTCTAAATACTATAAATTATAGGGCTTGGCTCATGTAATTGGAAGATTAATCATAGAGTGAAATTGCTGCCAAATTTGTGCCAATTTGTCACTCTTGTCTACTTCCTCTCTAAGATAGGCAAGCTTAGTCTTCAACCTTCACCTTCGAAGTGAGCTGGCCGAACCACTCACCTTCCATACATTACATGCACCTTCAAGGAGCCCACACCTCTTAGGAGATCCTTGCATGCCTCTTTTATAAGCTTCCGCAACCATCAATTCAAGTTTCATCAACATGAAGGCATTTCTTCCATCACAGTTGAGTAGACGAAGCAGAAGGGTCCCTCAGGGTCTAATGACTCGTCAGAGCACACTGGCTCACCTATCCTACAGGGCACAACCCTCACGAATTTGTCATGCTCCTTCCTGAAGACGTGATAATTATGACAGTTTCTTCCTATAGGCAGCTATGCTCGCGAGGGAGGGAGGTAAAACTGGAGGTTTCCTCTAGAAGGTTGTTGGGTGCCCAACGATACAAGGACCTATAGTCAGAGGAAGAAGGAGTTGGGTTTGGTGTCAAGGGTGGAGTTGAGGTTGGAGTTAAGGTTGGGGTAGAGTTTGGAGTTGAGACCGGAGAAGGATTCGGTTGAGCCATCTCAAGAAGAAGAGATAAAAGAGGGGAAAAGAAAAATAAAGCGAAGATTCAGAGAAGGAAGTGTGCACACCCCAGAAAACAGAGAAATACGAAAACGATGAATAGGAATCGTAAAATGCAGAAAACATAAACAAACCCATAACAGTTGTAGTAGATTATGAGCATCGAAATCATAAAGCAAGGGCGATTATAAAGTAAAAAAAAATACCTTTGAGCAATTGGGTTTCGAAGGGTCAAAGTGATTGAGGAATACGAGAGAGCCTTTTGAGAGCAAGAAATGCTTGAGAAATGCTAAAGTGAAGTAATGAAACAGTAAGGAGTGTAGGGGTTTGAAGGGTTTAACGTATACAAAGAAGCGCAAGCGGCAACGAGCCTTAGTTGTTGATCTTGCCACGTGTACGCTGATTGAAAAAGTATGGTGAGACGTCACTTTGGTGCACTGTTCACGTCCCGTCACTCCAGTGCCACATAGGTCGCCACAAACGATCACTTAGCCTCTTCGCTAAAACAAGTTACAGCTCGAGCCTGGGGGCTTGTGTACTGGCCAGACCTCGGACCTCGGTTGAAGCAGAGGTCGACATCAGACGTCGACATCGGACCTCGATGGTCCGACAGTAATAATGGGCAACGTAAGTTGGGCCCCACAGATAGTATAAGTCAACATGAGTTAACACCCAGATACCATAAAGACCTAAGTCACGAGAGAATCATGCATGGGGTGTGTATAGTACATTCGGGTACGGGACAAGCAAGTGTTCCTTGGAGGCGCTAAGGTCCGTAAGGGTTTCCGTAAGACTACATGCATGACACGTGAATAATTAGGGCACCCACAGAACAGATGGCGCCGCAGCGTTGGTACATGAGTTGGTACCCTGGCGGCCATGCTGTTAGAAAGATTGCACTCCAGAAGAGGCAAGTCTTATGTCGCAGTTGTGCTAAGCTTGTGCAACGCGTCACAAGATGCCTCACTAGTAAACCCTAATTCCACTTAAGGAAAGATCCTTGAGGGATAGGGAAGTTGACCTAATTACAGCCTATATAAAGGGTGGTAAGAAAGGTACACCGTTTCTAAGACTGAAACTGCTTTACATACATATTGTTTCTTAGCCCAATACTGACTTGATCGTCGGAGTGCAATCAACAGGTAGGGTCCCCCTCTATTTCAATGGAGCCACTCAGCTACCTAAGGAGCCGCTAGGAGATAGGAGGAGTCACCATTTGCCTTTAAAGTCAACGACGACTAAGTCAACCGGCGAGAACAATTATTAATATTTATAATTAATATAAATGTAAATATTAATTATAATATTCATATTAATTATAAATATTAGAGGGTGACAAAATCCCGGAAATTCTCTTGGAGTAAGGGGAATGATGGCGACATCACAACAATTATCTGCAGAAATGGATGTCAGTGTTTGCTTCATATATGCCACTAGGTTATTGTTCAGTACAATTTAATTAATTATAACATTAATATTATTATAATTAATATTAATATTCTAATTAATAATAATATTATAACTTATATTAATATTCAAATTAATATTAAATATTATAATTAATATTAAATATTATAACTAATATTCTAATTTAATATTAAATATTATAACTATTATTCTAATTAATATTAAATATTATAACTAATATTCTAATTAATATTAATATTATATTAATATAAATATTATAATTAATATTAAAACTGGATCTTATAATTATAATTAATATTTATAAATAAATATTCACATTTATATTAATTATAAATATTTATTATAATTATAATTAATATTTATAAATAAATATTCACATTTATATTAATTATAAATATTTATTATAATTATAAGATTCAGTTTTGATATAAAAAAATATTAGTTATAATATATTTTTTAAATATTTTAAACTTTTTATATATTTTTTTTATTTTATATTAAAAAATAAAGTTAAACTTAAATTTAGTATTTGATTTTTTTCATATTAAGTGGATCATTATTGTTAATGTGAATATTATAATATAGTATAATATATGTTTTTTACGTTAAAAAAAAGTTAGTATAATCTACTGTGATCTATTTTAATAATTTTCATATTATAAATATAATAAATATCTAATTTTTATACTAAAAAGAATAATTATATTATAATAAAAAAAACATATTTAACATTTCTTCTTCCTCTAACTAAGCCATGTTCAGGATTCATCTATGTTTATTTTACAAAAGGAAACCAAGGTTGCTTCCAAGTCATATTAATTTGTTTTGATTTCTTTGAGCAATAAATTTCTAGCTCAAAAATGGCACTCCTCCAAAATCATGATACAAACATTCACAATACTCCATTCTTCTTTTTCAAACACTGCGTTTAGATCGATATAAAACTGATTTAGTAAAAATTGAATATAAAATTAGAGTTGACTTTCTAAATCGAAGTTAATAAATTATTGTCATGATTTTAAAGTATGAGATTATTGACTAATTAACGTTGGCTATTAACAACGTTAAATATTTATTTTTTTATAATAAATAAAAATTATCAATATATAATTAAAAGTAAATTAAATAAAAAAATATAAAATAATTGAAAGGACTTGTGCACACTTTAAATAATTAAAATCATATAAATATAAAATGTATAAAAGAAATACAAATTTAATTATATTTTAAGTCTCTAGTAAATTTTGGATATATTAAATTTATGTGTTCTGTTGAGTTTTTTATATTTGAAGTTCAACTTTTTCTCACTAAGAGTGACGTGATTATTGTTATCTTACCTCGTCATTTTATTAATAATAAAAATTACATAATTATCTTTTTAGTCTATACATTTATGAAAGACAATGTCAGGCGAATTGTGTGGGACGACCCGTAACTCGTTACAAAAAATGCGAGACGAACTCACTTTGACCTGCTAACCCGTTTAGATTTGTCCCGCATTATCTGTAATATGTGTGGACTTGGTGCGGGCCGCGTAATAATAAAATGTTTATTTTTTAAGCATTCCATCAAATTTCTTCCTCCACCCCAATCAATTCCAAAAATCGAATTCTAGAAGCCAAAATAGTTGTTCCAAATTTCAAAAGGTAAAATAGTTGTTTTGGAAATGTTAGTTTGGAATTATTATTTTTTTCTCTTCTAAATTTCCATTTCTTGAATTCACTTTTATATTATGGATATTAAATTTCAAAATTGATGAGATACAAGAAGAAATTTGATGGAATGCAAAAAAAAAAACATCCTAATAAAAAATATACATTTTCTTATGTGGGCTAACCCACAGGCCCACGAGCTAGCACTTATGTGGGGTGGACTAATACAGGACGAGCTAATCCGTATTTTCAACTCTACCTACATTAAAGGTCAATAGTTAATTTGGTCTAGTGGTTTTAAAAAAAATCAATTTCGTCCCACGTATGTAAAAAAGCATGCAATTTTATTTCTTTTGTCAAATTTACATGAAAAATGTTATGTGGCACACTAAGTAACACGATTATGCACATGTGGAGTTGACCCTCAACCCAACTTCTTAACCCTTTCCCTTCATCTTTTTCCTCCATTCACAGTCTCCACCAATTATTTTCCTTTTGTAGCAATTATTTCTCTTAGCTGAAATTTGAGTTCTATTACGAATTCACGATTTTTTTATTTTGTTTTTCCAATTTGTTTCCTCTATAAAGCCCAAATATTTTGTTTGAATTCGGAAAATTCACGGGGTTCTTAAGGATAATTCGTTATAGGGTATCCATTATCTATTTATAGTTTTCTAAACACTAAAATAACAACCATGTCCTTGTTGTCAATTTGGTCTACTGGTTTTAAAAGAAAAATCAATTTCATTCCAATATTTGTAAAAAAGCATGCAATTTTATTTCTTTTATCAAAGTCTCCGGCCATTATTTTCCTTTTGTAGCAATTATTTCTCTTTAGTTCAAATTTGAGTTCTTTTTACAAATTCACAATTTTTTTATATTTTATTTTTCCAATTTGTTTCCTCTACAAAGCGCAAATATTTTGTTTGAATTCGAAAAATTCAAAGAATTCTTAAGGATAATTCGTTATTGCGTATCCATTATCTAATTTATAGTTTTCTAAACACTACAACAAAAACCATGTCCTTGTTCCTTAAAGCTCTACCTTTGATGACCTCCCACATTAGACCATCTTTAGTGTTTCTATGCAGAGATTCCAATACAATTCCATTGCCACTTTCTAGAACCAACACAGTGTTTTCATGTAGTGTTCGCGGAATTGATGTAATAAAAAATGGGAATGAAGGAAATGAGTTTGTGTAACTTAGACCACGACAACCCCACACACCCACTCACTTTGCACATCTCTTCATATGTGTTTTACTCCATGAAGAATTTTCCCAATTTCTCAACTACCCTATCTCTTCTGCTCCTAAAACTCCCACATTAACACACAACAATTCATGATCTCCCCTACGAATATAATTTTGATATTTCATTTCCAGCTTTGTCCTTTTCACCACTAAACTAGAAATGCTAGAGACAATGGAAATGAGGTAAATGAGTTTGACTAAAGGGGAGAGAATGGGTTTGGGTGAGGGTGAAGACAAGGCTTTGATGGGGGAGAATGGATGAAGGGAAGAGAAGGATGTTGAATTACACGTGGAGTCCACCCGTGCATAACAGTACCACTGAACGTGTCACATCATCTTTAGTTAACGTCGTTCATGTTAATTTAACAGGAGAGACCAAATTACATGTTTTTTACTCAATCTTGAGACGAAATTAATTTTGTAAAAAACCAATAGACCAAATTGTCTATCAACCCTTAATATAGGGACTAAAAAGGTAATTATATATTTTTCTTTTTTACTCTATCATATTGCTTACCTATATACAAGTGTTAAGAAATATGAGATTTTGTACTTAACATAAAATTTAATTATTATTAATATAAATGACAAGTGACTTTTATTAAAAAAATATTGGATAAGGAGATCGTTTGATGACCTTCATATCATCTCCTATAACAAAGTGACACCGTCATAATCATCACTATTAATTTAGGTGACCATGATAGTATCTTGTTATTTAACACATTTTTAATGAAAAAAATAAAAATTATTTGTCATTTTATATTAATCGCCATATCATTTTACATTAATTATAAAACTTCATATCTTTTAACACGAGTGGAGACAACTAAGCCAATGCGATAATATAACAACTATTATGCATAATAAATAAAAACTTAAATAATGGAGACTAAATTAAAAAAAATATAATTTTTTTGCATACTTAATAAATAATTTTTTTTTACTAAAAATTCAATTGAAAATATCTTAATTTATGAAAGACTTAAAATTTAATTAAATAAAAAATAAACTAAATAATAAAATTGTAACAATGCATTATTAAAAATAAAAAATAACAATGCATTATTAAAAATAAATTAAATGGTAAATTATAAAAAAATAAAATAAAACAGTATATAACATAAAATGAATAAAAATTTAATAAAATATGCGTAAGTTTATTAAGATTAATATAAAAAATTTAAATTAAACTTTTGTACCGGCAGGCACCGGACGAACGTGGCCGACCGACCGAACGCATAATAAATGTGAGGGCGTGTGACAAAACTAAGGTGGTTAAGATCCACCTCCGAAGAATAAGGAATACGCGTTTAAAGAAGATATGTTCCCCGGGTATTCCGGAGCACGATTGGTAAGACCTATCCATAACCACCCTGAGCCCAAGGGGTAGAAAGCCCATTAGGCAATCCTATAAATACGGTGCTCAAGCCAGAGAAAGGTACGTTTTCATTCACTTGCTAAGCCACACTTAGAATCTCATACTTACTTGAGCGTCGGAGTGCCTTCGCAGGTACCCTCCCCCGCCCAACCGAAGGAGACACCAAGAAGGAACGACCGACCGAAGGAGAAGAAGATCAACACGTCAGCAGTTACACTACGTCAACCGACCGTGCCTGGCCCCATCTCTCCACTCAGGTACAATTGGCGCCCACCGTGGGGCCGAGGCAAAATTTCAATTTTTAAAGCTATAATGGTTGCGACAAGGAACAACAACGACGCTATGGCAGAACAGATGACTATGATTCAAACCCTCCAAACTCAGATGGAGGAACTGCGGCAAAAGGGGATGGAAGACCGTCGTCAACAGGAAGAGAATAGACGCCGCCAAGAGGAAGAAATCGCCTTATTGAGAGAGCAGAATGCACGACTCCAGCGACAGGTCGATAATCCCGAACGAGAAGGCCAATCCCATATGGCCGATCGAACCGCCTCTCGCATACCTACACCGACCGACACCAATCTTGCTTCCAGAGCTGAAACAGTCGAAAGAAAGTCAAGTAAAAGGGGTCATCCTTTTACAGACGAAATCATCACCACACCACTTCCTGACAAATGGAGAGGCCTCGCCATTAAACTCTATGACGGCTCGACCGACCCGGACGAGCATTTAAATGTTTACAAGACGCAAATGACTTTGTATACCACAGATAATAATGTGTGGTGTAAAGTATTCCCCACGTCGCTTCAGGGAGAACCTCTTACCTGGTTTACAGAGCTACCTCCGAACTCCATTGACGACTTTGACATCCTAGCCGCGAAATTCTCCACTCAATATGCCACCAGCCGACCGCATCACATGTCCTCCATGTCTCTCCTAGCGGTACAACAAGAAAAAGGTGAATCTCTCAGAACCTTTTTAGATAGATTCAACAAGGCATGCATGAATATCCGAGGGCTCAAACAGGAAGTCGCGTTACACCATTTAGTTTCGGCCATCCGGCCGAGCCGTTTTACCGAAAGTCTCATCAAAAAGCCGCCTCAAGACAAGGAAGATCTTCGAACTCGGGCAACCAAATTCATGCAAATTGAGGAACACATTGACTATCACCAACGGTTCAAAGCCGTCGGATCCGGAGTCCTCAAAGATCAAACCTCGAGCAAAGAAAGGGAATTCGAGACCGAACGGACCGTTCGAACCACCCCAAGGTCCGACCGTAGCAGAGGAGGCCGAATCCCCAGGTTTAACAGTTACACCCCTTTAACTGTTCCGAGGGGACGTGCCCTAGATGAAGCACTGCAAACGGATTTAATTCCGACACTAAAACAGTATCAAACACCACCGAATGCAGATACTGCTAAGCGTTGTCAGTACCATCGGAATTTCGGTCACACGACCGAAGGATGTCAAGCGTTGAAGGACAAAATCGAAGAGCTCATCCAGGCTGGCCATTTGCGGCAGTTCGTCAAGAGGACAAGGAATTCAAGATCCCCACCACGGAGTACCGACCGTCCATCCCGTGGTGTCGACCGGTCATACCGTAACGATTACAAACGCCGAACTGACCATAGCCAGGCTTCGCGGAAACGCAGTGAAAGCCCCGTTCGGCGTACACGCGCCCGCAGCACAAGTCCCGACCGAAACGCCCGCCCTCGCCAACGAGTCCGCGAAGTCAACAACATGATTGCTGGACCCGTTACCTTGGGCGAACCGAACCACGAAGCAAATTACATAGCCGGGGGCTTTGCCGGTGGCGGGTGCTCAAATTCCGCCCGAAAGAAACATCTCCGGGACATCCAGTCCGCTCATGCTACCACGAGGAGGCGTCCACACATACCTCCGATCACTTTCACTGACGACGACTTCACAGCCATAGATCCAGCCCAGGACGACCCTATGGTAATCACCGTGGAAATTGACAAGTTCGCGATTGCCAAGACTTTGGTCGACCAAGGTAGCTCGGTCGACATATTATACTGGGAAATCTTCAAGAAAATGCGCATCCCAGAATCAGATATTCAACCCTATAACGAACAAATTGTAGGGTTCTCAGGTGAACGGGTCGACACTAAGGGGTATATAGACTTATATACAACCTTTAGTGAGGAAGACGGTCTCCACAAAACAATAAACGTACGATATCTTCTGGTGAACGCCCAAACTTCCTACAACATCCTACTCGGTCGTCCGTCCATCAACAGATTGAAAGCCATTGTTTCCACCCCACACTTAGCCATGAAATTCCCTTCGGCAAATAACGACATTGCAACAATCCATGTCGATCAAAAAACCGCTAGAGAATGTTATGTCGCAAGTTTGAAAAGTGAGCCAACGCCAAGCCGCACGTGACGAAGCCGATAAATTGTTACAAGCTGGATTCATTCGGAAAGCCCATTACACCACATGGCTAGCCAACGTAGTTATGGTAAAGAAAGCAAACGGAAAATGGCGAATGTGCGTTGACTACACGGACCTCAATAAGGCATGCCCAAAAGACTCTTACCCTCTGCCTACCATTGATCGTCTCGTTGATGGGGCAGCCGGACATCACATCCTCAGCTTCCTTGATGCCTACTCAGGTTATAATCAAATCCAAATGCACCCGGCCGACCGAAAGAAGACAGCCTTCATGACTGATTCCGATAATTTCTACTATGAAGTTATGCCCTTCGGACTCAAAAATGTCGGGGCCACTTATCAAAGACTAATGGACCATGTATTCCACGACATGATCGGCAGGAATGTTGAAGTCTATGTCGATGACATTGTTGTCAAGTCGGACTCATGCAAGCAACATATTGTTGACCTAAAAGAAGTTTTTCAGGCCCTCCGCCAGCACCAGATGCGACTCAATCCTGACAAGTGTGCGTTTGGCGTCGAGGGGGGGGAAGTTCTTAGGTTTTATGCTGACCCATAGAGGCATAGAAGCTAACCCTGAGAAATGTAAAGCTATTTCCGAAATGAGAAGTCCTAACTCCATTCAGGAAATTCAGAGACTCATCGGCCGACTCACCGCCCTATCCAGATTTGTTCCTAAACTTGCAGAACGAACGAGACCCATCGTCCGATTATTGAAAAAAGCATCCCGCTTTGAGTGGTCGGCCGAATGCGAGGAAATTTTCCTCCAATTGAAAACTTTTCTATCTTCCCCGCCGGTCATCCAGAAACTGGACGCCCGAGAACCCATTATAGTCTACCTCGCCGTTTCACACGAAGCCGTCAGTTCCGTCTTAGTACAAGAAATTAATTTTGAAGAACGGCCAGTTTATTTCGTCAGCCGCGCCCTCCATGGCGCCGAAATCCGATACCAAACGATCGAAAAGGTAGCTATGGCTCTCATCATTACCGCCCGACGAATGCGTATGTATTTTCAAAATCATCGTATTATTGTTCGGACAAATTACCCCATTGTTAAGATTCTCACTAAGCCAAATTTAGCCGGACGAATGATCGGATGGACGATAGAACTATCCGAATTCCATATTCAGTACCAACCACGAGGAGCCATCAAGTCACAAGCTCTTGCTGATTTCGCAGCCGAACTCACTCCTTCCTCAGCCGAGACTGAACACTCATCGTGGATCCTATACGTGGACGGCTCCTCCAACGAAAGGTCGTGCGGCGCTGGAGTCGTTTTGGAAGGCCCCGGCGAGATTGTCATCGAGCAAGCCCTAAAATTCGACTTCAAAACTTCAAACAATCAGGCCGAATATGAAGCCATTTTAGCCGGTCTACGCCTCGCTCAAGAATTGGAAATCACTAAGTTAATTTGTAAAAGTGATTCCAGGCTAGTCATCGGTCAACTTAATGAAGAATATGAAGTCCGAGAAATCTTTTTACAGCGATACTATCACTTAGTCAAACAGTCGATGAGCACCTTTTCTGAAATTTCCATGCAACACGTTCGACGCGATCACAATAATCGTGCAGACGCCTTGTCCCGGTTGGCAACCACGAAGTGTAAGGGAATGCATAGGTTGGTCATCCATGTTACGCTTGCACGCCCAAGCATCGACCTACAGGAATGCCTAACGACCGACGCGGAATCTACTTGGATTACCCCAATTAAGCAATATTTACTCGACGGCACATGTAGTCCTCTCGGCGAAAAAACCATGAAACTGCAGGCCGCCCGTTTTTTCTTAATTGGCCACGACCTTTATCGCCGAGGTTATACCCGACCACTCCTTAAATGTTTGACACCCGGCCAAGCTTCCTATGTCGTCCAAGAGTTGCACGGAGGAATTTGCGGAACTCACTCCGGCGCACGAACAATGGCTGCCAAAGTATTCCGGGCCGAGTACTACTGGCCGACCGTCCAAGGCGACTGCACCAATTTCGTCCAAAAATGTCTTAAATGCCAAGAGTTTGGCACTTTGTCCCATCAAAAACCTGAGGAACTTCATTTTATGTTATCACCTTGGCCGTTCGTCCAATGGGGTATGGACATCATTGGCCCTTTCGCCCTCGGTAAAGGCCAGTGTAAATTCTTACTGGTCGGCATTGATTACTTCACCAAGTGGATCGAAGCCGAACCTCTGACTGCGATCACCGCCCGCAATGTTCAAAATTTCGTATGGAAAAATATCGTTTGCCGCTTCGGGCTTCCACAGATCATCATCACCGATAACGGTCGGCAATTCACCGACCGGACGTTAGCTGAATTTTACGAGAAACTCCACATCAAACACATCGCCAGTTCAGTCGAACATCCGCAAACAAATGGACAAGCAGAAGCTGCAAACAAGGTCATCCTGAACGAACTGAAGAAACGTCTCGGCCCAGCAAAGGGTAACTGGACTGAAGAACTCTTAGAGGACTTATGGGCATATCGCTGTACTCCTCAGACGACTACACAAGAAACGCCATACAACCTCACATATGGCACTGAAGCTATGATTCCCGTCGAGATTGGAGAACCTTCTCTCCGCCGACAAACCCTTGATCTTGATCTAAACAAGGAAAGTCTCTCGGTCGGCCTCGATCTCATCAACGAACTTCGGGACAAGTGTAGAATTAGAGAAGAAGCATGCAAAATTCGGGCGGCCAGACGATACAACTCCAAGGTCAAACCGAGACTGTTCCACAAAGGCGACTTAGTATGGCGAATGCGGAGTAGTGCCAGGAAGGAAGGAGGCAAGTTCTCTAGCAATTGGGAAGGACCGTTCTGCATAGCAGATATGGCAGCTGGTGGAGCCTATTACTTAGAACATTTATCTGGGAAGGACATACCGAAAACGTGGAATGCCACGCATCTCAAATTTTATTACAGTTGAACTTAATAATAAAAGTGTACTCTTTCCTTGCTCGATCGGTTTTTCCCTAAGGAGGGTTTACGACCGAGAAGGTTTTAACGAGGCACTATAAATTGAAATCCAAGTCTCCTATTCCTTTTATTACTCAATCTATGCCTCATTCAACACTCAAATTATCATTACCTTAACGTAATCAGAATTATTTATGCCTCGTTCGGCATCAGAATTATTCAGAATTATTTATGCCTCGTTCGACATCAGAACTATCATTACTTTAACGTAATCGGAATTATTTATGCCTCGTTCGGCATCAGAATTATTCAGAATTATTTATGCCTCGTTCGGCATCAGAACTATCATTACTTTAACGTAATCGAAATTGTTTATGCCTCGTTCGGCATCATAATTATTCAGAATTATTTATGCCTCGTTCGGCATCAGAACTATCATTACTTTAACGTAATCGGAATTATTTATGCCTCGTTCGGCATCAAAACTATCATTACTTTAACGTAATCGGAATTATTTATGTCTCGTTCGGCATCAGAATTACTTATGCGTTGCTCGGCATCAGAATTAACTCATTTCTTTAACGTAATCGAAATTATTTATGCCCCGTTCGGCATCAGAATTATTTATGCCTTGTTCGGCATCAGAATTAACTTATTACTTTAACGAAATCACAATTATTTATGCCTCGTTCGGCATCAGGATTAACTTACTACTTTTAACGTTATTAGAATCATCCAGACCTCGTTCGGCATTCGCATTATTGCTAACGAAATCAACTACGCCTCGTCCAGCATCCCAATTAATAAAATATACTTACAACAAACAAACAAGGTTCAAAAATACCAATTCGGTTGATCAACAATCAAATATTACATCCAAAATAAAACCATCATTGTACGATGCCCACATGCCGGGTCCAGCAATTATCTATGGGATATTCATTAATTCTTCAAACGAGGCGTCCGGCTGTGGTCCCGGAGTCTCCGCCTCAACCTCCTCATACATATCGCCAGGGTTGGTCGGCACAAGTTTTCCATCGACCACCATTTTCTCAATGTCATACCGGTCGTCCTCCAGTGGCGCACCGTGCAGACAAGCCACTTGTTGGATGCCCAACCGGAAGTATTCTTCGCTAATGCGAAGCATGAAGTCGTGACACTTGGCCACTTCCGCTTTCAAAGCCTCCTCCCGGTCGGCTCCTCCTTTCAATTGCGCCTCAAGACTCTTCGTGAGTTCCTCTTGCGCTTTTAAGGCCGTCTGCTTCTCCTCCAACTGGACCTTCAACCTCTCGGCCTTCTCGGTCGACATCTTGGTGGCTTGGGTGGCCTCGGTCACATCTTTCTTTAACCGGGGTATGGTAACGGTCGTCACTCTCTCGAGCTCTTCAACCACCGTCCGGCTGGCCATAAGCGCCCGACTTTGTAACTCTAATGTTTCCACCATCAGTTTAGTTGTAGGGATGGTGGCAAAAATCTCATTCTCTTCGGGGTCAGCTCCGCCTGCAGGTGGGCCGCTATGTCCAGGCCGACCGCCAACAGCGTTGGCTCAGAGGTCGTTCGGGATGGCCCAGCTCGGCCGTCCTGATTTCCCTTCGGGGGCCGACCCCTTTTCTTCGCAGCAGCTGAGGCCCCCGCCGCAGGAACCGTTGTAGACGGAACGGCCGCCAACGCCCCGGCCGCGTCGACAGAGGCCGACTGACCATCCCTACTCTGGCGCAACTTGTTCATATACTCATGCAAAGAAGCGTCCGCCCGACTCATGATTTCTGCAAAACACACAGGAATTAAACACTATTAATGAAGTTATTCAATCAAACCAAATTTACAATCACATACCAATAAAATCCGCCCAGGGATCGGACGACGCATATAACGAAATTATCTCCCTCGTAGGTAACTTGTGAGGGAGTTGGTCAAACACCACCATAACGGCCTTATCCAAAGCCGACAGGGCCGTACGGGAACTCGTGTTAAGCACAGTCGGATTTTGGGTCCAATGGAACGGAAACTTGGTAACATCATCATTATAAAAATATTCTCGGCCGTCCGGCTCCACAAATATCTTGAAATATCGTTCCTTGAAGTTCTTGTAGGACGTGGTGAAGGCCGCAAAACGCACACTCCCCGGACGGCTGGTCAATGACACCCAACTTACCGGGTTGGACGAATGTGTGTTATAATAAAATAAAAACACTTCCGCTCTGGGCGTCAAGTCAAAAAGTTGACACACCATTCGGAAGGCCTGCATGCACGCCCATGAGTTCGGATGAAGTTGGGTTGGAGCTAGGTTGAGAAACCGTAGCACGTCCATCGTGAACTCATCGAACGACAACGTCACTTTCAAATCAGTGAATAACGTACTATAAACGTAAAAGAAATCTACCGGAGCGTTCTCCCTTCCATGACAGACACGGTCGGTATACCCACATATTTCGGCAATAAGAATATCTGAAGGTAAATCCGACCGCACGACAAGGGCCCTAGCTATCACTTTATCCAGGTCGTCCGGTTTCTTAAAAACAGTGGGTATATTCCTAACACTAATATCTACCCACTCATAGCTCGGACCCATGGACCCACTCGTACTTTCGTCACTTCCGGACGATGACTCCACACTCTCACTCGACTCCCTACTACCTACTCTATTTGAAGAAAGTTGAGACATAACTAACCTTTCGTTCACAAATTAACACCCCGGTCGGCAACTATGGTTCGTACAGCGCAACAACTCGCAAAGTGGACTCGGTAATCGGAGCAACTCGGATGCCGAACTCAAGGAAACGTGGTCTCTCTACAACTGGGGACGCTATTTATAGCATTTCCCTCTCACCCTCATCCGTTAGATTCCCGCTCATCCTACGACCCATATCAGCCGGAAGTCGAAACGTCATTTAATCCACACCGCCGGATCCATCTCCGCCGTCTTCGAAAAAAAGCGAACGTCCCGTCATTCCGTTACATTTAATGCCTGACACCTCGAAAGGCACAACAATCATTACGACTGCACCGGACGAACGTGGCCGACCGACCGAACGCATAAAAAATGTGAGGGCGTGTGACAAAACTAAGGTGGTTAAGATACACCTCCGAAGAATAAGGAATACGCGTTTAAAGAAGATATGTTCCCCGGGTATTCCGGAGCACGATTGGTAAGACCTATCCATAACCACCCTGAGTCCAAGGGGTAGAAAGCCCATTAGGCAATCCTATAAATACGGTGCTCAAGCCAGAGAAAGGTACGTTTTCATTCACTTGCTAAACCATACTTAGAATCTCATACTTACTTGAGCGTCGGAGTGCCTTCGCAGGTACCCTCCCCCGCCCGACCGAAGGAGACACCAAGAAGGAACGACCGAAGGAGAAGAAGATCAACACGTCAGCAGTTACACTACGTCAACCGACCGTGCCTGGGTCCCATCTCTCCACTCAGGTACAACTTTTATAACGTTAACGTTGAAACTATGAAGACGGTAATATAAGTGAAAAAAAAAAGATAATTTATCTTTTGAAAGAATGTGTAAAGAGAGAATAAAAAAATGAAGGAAGAGATCGACAATTTAGATTTTTTAATAATATTGTATTAGTACTTTAATATTCAGTTAATTAATTTGGTTTCAGGTGGGAATACGTAATCTTCAACACTCCTTTACCTTATTTTCAATATATTATTATTTTATTTTATTTATTATTTATTATTATTTTTATGGAAAACTTGATGTGCAAGCAAGTTATTTTTTAATTTTAAATTCCACATACAAGCAAATTATTTTAAAAATTACCAATCATTTAATAAAAACTGTACCAGTAAATATTTTTTTTTCAAAATTAATATAAATTATGCAGATAGTATTTACGAGTTAAAGGAAATTTTAACAACTTTTTAAATATTATTTCAATTTTATTTGATTATATTTCTTCTTAAAGACTAGTTTTTATTTTCTTAACTAAATTTTATATAGATAAAATATAAAAATTTTAATGTGTTGAATATTTTTAAAATATAAGTTTAAGATATTCTTTTAACTATTACATTTGATCCTGCCGGTTGACTCGAGTGCAAGAGTCTTGCCACGTCAAAGGTATCCTCTCTCGATCAGCTTCGCACCACGTTAGCCTTCGATCTTCACGTCTCAATTCCTTGCAAGAACCTGAAGAAAACAAAGACACAGAATGGCGCCGCTGCGGCCGATCGCGCTCCGACGCTCAAGTCAGTGACGGAATCACCAAATACTAAGAGAAGAAAATCTGAACTCAAGGAACCGTGCAAGTATTCTCTCAGCGTACTCAAGTGTTCTGGAAAACGTACCTCAAAATCTGTTAAGAGTTCCTTATATACCTGAGCATTTCTCTCTCCTGACGGTTACACCTCTGGACACGTGGCTCACATCCAACTGTACACGTGTCACCATCTGGATCCCTCTCCACTTGAGCGTTACTTCTACTCTTCAAGCTATTCGACTAAGTTACCCATGCGAGGAGTAACTACAGCTTCCTTGGAGCGCGACCCCTTAAGCGGCGAGTACGGGGTGTCACCATGCACACCTTCTCTGTGGTCTCGCCTGCCGCTGCCACGATCTGCTTCACTTGCACATCGTGTATGTTCTGGTAAACTGCTCCCTTGCCTCGACCTCTGGCCAGGGAATGATCATCTGATAACCTCATCCTTCGTACTTGTACCCCTTGAAAGCCTGAAGCAAGCCTTCCTGATCTTTCAGCGATGTCCCCCTTTAGGCGGTCTCTAACCACTTGATCACCTAAACTTCACATACGGCGACCATGTCACAAGCCTGGTGACCGCCGGTTATACATGCTATAGATCGGAGAACGCCAACTCAACGATTGGCGACTACACAGACTTCCCGATGTACTTCCCTTCTGTCAGCCAGGTGTTCCGCTCAACACGCCTATATTATCGCTTGCTACCACGTCATCACTTCCGACTACCTGATCGGTACAACATTTAAGGAAAAAATAAATTAAATAAAGAATTTAATTATTTAAAAATAATAATGACAAGAGTTTTTTATGCACCCAACCCTAAAAATGGCTCATAAGCGCCCAACTAAAAGCAACTTATTCATTGCTCTGATTATACTAAGACGATTCTAAAAAGATCCACTAGGAAACCTTAGTTTGAGAATTGTTCCATTTTGCAGGTATTTATGTGTCATGATTTGCAGAGAGTTTTTATCATTATGATATTAAAAAAATGGTGAAAGTTTATCATTATTAAATAGTAAATACATTTATTTCACAACTCAAAATAGTAATATTTTAATTATATTTATTTTTTTAATTTAAATTTAATATATATTATTATATTATAAAAGGTTAGTTTTCAAATGAGTGTATTTTTTTTATAAGGATGTAAAAGTATTATTTTTATGTAGAAAGTCTTATATGGCTTGCATTTCACATACCAAACCACAACATGGTCCTACCAATCGTGTCACACACCTTACATGAACTAGAATGTTGTACTAGAAATAGATCTTGGGAATTGAGGCTATCCCCACATTTCTAGATTCTACAACTAAAAAGAGACTTATACATTAAGATATTTAAGGGTAGGGTAGGATGGTGATAGATTGACATTGTAAATAGTGAAAATATTCACTTATAACAATTAAATAAATTAATATTTTAATTATATTTAATTTATTTTTTAATTTAAAATATTACTATATTATTATAATAGGTTATCAATTATATCTTCTTTACTTTTTCGATGTCAAAATAAAATTTTCAATCCTTTTATTATCCTTTCTTTTGTAAGGGAAAGTACTTCTTCAAGTTATGTGGCTGATATAATTTTGTGAAAATCATCACGTAACAATCAAAATTATAGGCTTACGAGGATGTGGATTAGTATTAGAAGTATCAAAATAGGTATTGTTGGCTTCATCTTTTTAAGTCGTTAATGCGTTTTGATTTGTTACACTTAAGTTGCTAAATTGATGGATGAATTTGTTACGCTAATTGATGGGTAAAAATCAAGATAGACAAACTTTAGTTTATGTAAGATAGATAAACTTTAATTTATGGAATAGGTAAAGAGTACTTAGATAGTATCTGGGACATGTCGTATAATTGTTGATGTGTTGGTGATCTTTTGATTATTTCCTCTGAGTTTTTTTTTCACAAATGTTGATGTTTGGTCGGGATTGACTTGAAAAAGACACTCTGACGATCAAGTAAGTATGTGTAAAGAATGTATGTTGGTAATTGATAAAAGCGTACCTTATACCTCCACAAAGAGTTTATTTATAGTATTGGTCATGGACTCTTGTTATGATGGGTCGAATTTCAGTTATTTGTTGATTTGCCTCACGATCCCTGAATAATAGGGAGATATATTGGTATATAGGTATGTTATAATATCTTAAGAATAGTTGTGCCATCTTTCAGTTAATCAGTTTGTAACTAATTTGTTGGAGATACTTTCCACGTATTTCAGGATACGAATTAGGACTCATTAACTGTTATTGTAATATGTCATTTATTGCATGTCTTGAGGTATCCTTTGACTCGGGAGGTTGGTCACCTACGCCGAGACTGACTCGTTCGGTACCGACCGGTACACTTGCACCCAGGCTTGAAGAAATTAATTTTCGAAGAGTCATAAAATAACCATTGGACTTCCCGAGGGGAGATGTGTTTGTTGGGGCATAATTAATGCTTGTCAGAGATGTGACACATGCTTTTTCAAAAAACCGTCGTTAGGTAAGCATTGTTCAATCGGAGAGATCTAACGATTGAGGATTAGTGACGTTTTAGATGCTGAGTGGCATGAGCCATTGGATGAGTGTTGATCTAACGATGTCGAGTGGGTTACACTCCAATCTCTTCCTATTTGGATTTCTATAAATAGAACCACATTTGAATGAAGTGAGGTTTACCACTTTATCACTGTGCAATAGAGTTCACTTAGTTTGCTCCGAGTCTTCAAGCTTTCTTTCACATTTTTTTCAAAAAGGTTAGTAATGTCTTCTGCTATCGATCTTTTCGATATTATTTTTAATATAGAGTCTTCTGAACCTACCAGCACCGCATCTGGCGGTGCGGGAGACGTGAGTGGCTTGGACCATGCGGTCGACCCTACGTCAAACTGTTCGAGCTACGAGTGGGTCGATCCACGCATCTTGGATGTCGCTACTTGCTTCAGGGGCCCAAATGCTTTATATGGGTTTTTATTTATAAAGTGTCCATCTTAAAGCCCGACTCTCCCTCGGATGCGGTGGTAGTCGATAGTTGCAACCACATCGATCATGTTTGCCACAGTCGGGAAGACGCTCCACATTATTTCTTTTTAGTATATAATACCTTTTTTTAATTATTTACACATTACCCTGCCGTTTAATGATTTCACGATGGGGGTCCTTCGGATTCTCAACATTGCGCCGATCCAATTACATCCCAATTCTTGGGCGACTTTTCAAGCGTTTAGAATCCTCTGTGATATTTTTAAGCTACAACCCACTCCTCAATCTTTTTTATTTTATTATAACTCCCGTCTCAGTACTCCATTGAGTTGGCTCTCTTTGACAAGTCGACCAGGGAGTATTCGCTTTGCACCTTAAACTTCGTCGTATAAACACTTCAAAGAAAAATACTTCAAAATTTTTGTGGAGCCGGATGGCAACCCTTTTTTTATGACGCAGAAGGGAAAACCAAATTTCCTTTTCATTGGACCCAATCCCCGATGAGATATGTCTCCCTAACGAGGTCTTCGATGATTCTTTAGGACAAAGATTTTTTGTGTGTGCTCTACCAACTTTAGAATAAGTTACCTACTCGGGAGTTGGTAGCGTTGTACGAGTCGTCCAAGAGGTGGACGAATTTTACTGGTATATAAACTTCTTTTGTACACGGTTTTATTCATTATGATGACGAGGTGCTTAATTCGTTTGTGTTTTGCAACCATTATGTCACCTGTAGATCTAGAGTCTGCAAACTATTTAAAACAATTGAGAAGGCATGGTGTCTCCAAAGACAATTGTGCCTCTAGTAAAAGAGGTCTACCAACAAAATCCGGGCAACAAAGAACTGAGGCGGGGTCAGCATCTTTAGTTGGCTCAAGGTGTCCAAGTTGCGATTGTTAGAATGTATGGCCTTAAACGAGAGGGGGGGGGGGGGTGAATTGTTTAAGAAAGATTTTCGTAAACTTTTAAGCCTAGAATGAAAATATTTCAATAAAACCTTGATTAAGAATTCAGTTTTTCAAAACATAAAGCAAAAGCACAACACTGGAAAAACAATTGGTTGTTTTACCGAAACAATCGGTTGTTTATACCAGTTATCAAATAACAAAACTGAATATAAAGAGATAGGGATAGAGAGATTGTACACAGTTGTTTATACTGGTTCACTCCAAACCCAGAGCTACATCCAGTCTTCTCAGAAACCCTGAGGAAATCCACTAAGCAATCACACCTTGATCACTTACACAACAACCAAGAGAATGACCTTAAACACCTCAAGACACACACTCTTCTTGGCCAACACACCAACATTAAGATTGCTGATCTTGATCCCCTCAAGAACACACAGCCAATCTCAGCAAACGCAGAAACGAAACTTGTTTAACAGAGTACAAGGATTACACTTGTTACAGAAGATAATCTGAAATCAATACAAGCAGAATCCTATTCCATACACTTTTATCAATCACAAACTCTTAGCAATCTCAGCTCTTTGAAAAACTCAAAAACTCTTAGCAAAAACTTGTCAAAGATTAATTGTCAAATCTGTTTTTCTGAATATATTCAAAGATATAGTTTGTTATCAAATCTTAACAAACTCTTAAATTGCATTAAAAGATTGGTCAAAGCATTTAATGACTGGAGCGTAAGTAGTTAAATCATTTAAAGCTCAGTCAAAGATAAAACAGTTTTTTTATTATGGTCCCAAAACAAACAATCGGTTGTTTCATCGAATCAATCAGTTGTTTTGGTACTTAACAGTTTAACCATTTTAAAAACAGTTTTCAATCTTTTTCTCAAAACACCTAAGTATAAACAATCGGTTGTTTTAACTTAGTTTGAAAACATTTTACTTTCACAAAGATTGAGATGCTTATGCTTTAGATTTAATCAAAGGGTGGATTACAACATCCAAACTACCCCAGAACTATACTAAACCAGCACAGCAACACCAAGCACAGTCAAGGCTTCAACATCCTTCAAAGGATTTGGATTCTTCAAAACTTGAACACCACTTGGTTCAACAATCTCCTCCTATTTGATGAAGACAAATCCCTGGTGCTTGTGTTCGTTCTGATTGAATCTGAAGGAGTTTCTGCAAAAAATAGCATTTATACTGTCCAAAGCTTCTTACAGCAACAAGTTAGTTTATTACTCATTCAAAGCATAGAACATGATAAACAATCGGTTGTTTACACGAAACAATCGGTTGTTTCTATCAGCAACAGCAGAAAACACTTTCATATCAGAGATTTTTAACAATTTATACAATATCAGATAAAGATATACAAGAACCAATTAATTCTCCCCCTATTTGTCTTCACAGATAGACTTTAGCATGTATAAAAAAACAGATTTAGGAGAGATTATTAAGATCAAGGATACCTAACTCATTTCTTAAGAAGAAAAACCTCTCTTTTGGTAAAGGCTTTGTGAAGATGTCAGCTAACTGCAGTTTGGTCTCCACAAACTTCACTTCACAGTTCCCATTGTTTACAAGATCCCTGATGAAATGATGCCTTATCTCAATATGTTGTTAGAAAAGATGGCTTTAAACTAGAGGGGGGTGAATTGTTTAAAGGGGTTTTCGCAAAATTTTCTAAGCTAGAATGAATTTATTTCAGAAACCAATTGATTCAGCAATTCAGTTAGCCAAAACAGCAAGCAAAAACTGTAATACTAGAAAAAAAAAACAATCGGTTGTTTCTTCGAAACAATCGGTTGTTTATACCAGCAAACAACAAACAAACTGAAATTACAGAGTTAGGGATAGAGAGATTGTACACAGTTGTTTATACTGGTTCACTCCAAACCAGAGCTACATCCAGTCTTCTCAGAAACCCTGAGGATATCCACTAAGCAATCACCACTTGATCACTTACACCACAACCAAGAGAATGACCTTGAAAACCTCAAGAAACACGCTCTCCTTGGCCAACACTAAGATTGCTGATCTTGAACACCTCAAGAACAAACAACCAATCTCAGCAAAACATACAAACGAATTGTTCTGCAGTTTACAAAGATTACACTTGTTACAGATGAATATCTGAAATCAATACAAGTAGAATCCTATTCCAGCACCTTGATCAATCTCTCAACTCTTAAGCAATCTCAGAACTCTTTGAAAAACTCTTAGTTAAAAAACTTTGTCTCAAGATTCTTAATCCTTAAAAACGGTTTTTCAGAATATATTCAAGGATATAGTTTGTTATCAAATCTTATTCAAAATAGATTGGTCAAAGCATTTAATGACTGGAGCGTATTCAGTTAAAGCATTTAAAGCTCAGTCAAAGAAAACAGTTTTTCTGTTATGGTTTCAAAACAAACAATCGGTTGTTTCCTCGAATCAATCGGTTGTTTTGTTACTTACAGATTTCACCATTCAAAAACAGTTTTCAAACTTTCTCCAAACACCTAAGTGTAAACAATCGGTTGTTTCGACAAAACAATCGGTTGTTTCAACTTAGTTTGAAAAACATTTTACTTTGATAAAGATTGAGATGCTAATTGCTTGAGATTTAATCTAAGGGTGGATTACAACATTAAACTACCCCAGAACAAAGCTTAAACCAGCACAGCAACACCAAGCAAAGCAGAGGCTTCAACATCCTTCAAAGGATTTGGATTCTTCAAAACATTGAACACCACTTGGTTCAACATATGTTTGGTCCTTGAGTGCTGAATCTGATTTTTGGTAAGATTGATGTCACTTGTGTTATCACACATCAAAGGAACCTTGCTGATTTGTAATCCAAAGTCTGCAAGTTGTTGTTTGAGCCACAGGATTTGTGCACAGCAGCTACCAACAGCTATATATTCAGCCTCAGCAGTAGAGAGAGCAACACATGCTTGCTTCTTGCTATGCCATGAGATTAGGCTTTAGCCAAAAAGGTGGCAAGTGCCACTTGTGCTCTTTCTATCTAGCTTGCAACCTGCAAAGTCAGAATCTGAATAACCAATGAAATGAATTGGGGAGTGAGAAGGATACCATAATCCTACAGATGATGTTCCTTTGAGATATTTCAGAATTCTTTTTGCAGCTTTGAAGTGGGACTCTTTAGGATTTGCTTGATATCTTGCACATAGATACACCGCAAACATGATGTCCGGCCTACTAGCTGTTAGATATAGCAAAGATCGAATCAATCCTCTGTATTTTGTTTGATCTACACTCTTTCCAGCAGCATCCGCATCCATGTAACAGCTTGATGGCATTGGAGTGTTTGCTTCTTTACAACTCTCCATTTCAAATTTCTTGAGAATCTCATTGCAATACTTTGATTGACTTAAGAAGATCCCATCCTTTGTTTGCTTAACCTGCAATCCAAGAAAGAAAGATAGTTCTCCCATCATAGACATTTCAAACTCACCTTTCATTGCAGCCACAAATTCTTCACACAATCTATCTTGTGTAGCACCAAAGATGATATCATCAACATAGATTTGCACAAGAATTATTTCTGCATTTGACTTCTTGATGAAGAGAGTCTTGTCTACCATTCCTCTTTCATAACCATGAGATAGCAGAAAGTTGCTAAGCCTCTCATACCACTGCCTTGGAGCTTGTTTCAGTCCATACAAAGCTTTCTTCAACTTGAAGACATGGTTGGGATACTTATGATCTTCAAAGCTCGGTGGTTGATCTACATAGACTTCCTCATTGATGTAGCCATTTAAGAAAGCACTCTTGACATCCATTTGGAAGAGTTTAAAACCACTCATACATTCAAAAGCCAGCAGCAGCCTCACAACCTCCAATCTAGCAACAGGAGCAAAGGTCTCACCATAATCTATGCTCTCCTCTTTATTGTAGCCCTTGGCAACTAGCCTTGCTTTGTTTCTTGTGATCACACCATCCTCATCTAGCTTGTTCCTGAAAACCCATTTCGAACCAATAATATTCATTTCATTAGTTTTAGGGACAAGAAACCATACCTCATTCCTTGCAAACTGATTCAGCTCTTCATGCATAGCTTCAACCCACTTCTCATCCTTGAGATCTTCCTCAATTGACTTTGGTTCAATTTGAGAGACAAAAGCTGTGTGCCTGCAGAAGTTTGAGATGGAGCTACGTGTGGAGACACCTTCCTTTATCTGCCCTATTATGTTATCCACTGACAGATCTCTAGGAATCCTCCACTCCTTGGGCAGCTCACTCTGTTGCAGAATTTCAATCGGTTGTTTCTGCGAATCAACCGGTTATTTTTCTGCACAGATTTCCAACTTCTCCAAACTGATGCTTTGTTCATCTTCCTCAGCACTGGTCTTTGGGATTTGATTGATTCTGCGATCTACCTCATCAAAGACAACGTGAATTAATTATTCTACAGTCATCAACCTCTTGTTGTATACTCTATATGCATGACTTGTGAGTGAATAACCAATGAAGATACCGAGGTCCGCTTTCTCATCAAATTTTCCCAAGTTTTCTTTTCCATTGTTGAGAACGAAACAGCTGCAGCCAAAGACTTTGAGATGACTGATGTTAGGCTTCCTTCCATTGAAGAGTTCATATGGAGTTTTCTTCAAAATGGGCCTTATAAGTACCCTATTCATCACATAACATGAGGTGCTCACTGCATCTGCCCAAAATTACTTAGGAAGAGATGATTCACTAAGCATGTCCTTGCTAACTCTTCAAGAGACCTGTTCTTCCTCTCTACCGCTCCATTTTGCTGTGGTGTTCTTGGGGAAGAGAAATTGTGCAGAATTCCCAACTTCTCACAGAATTTGCTAAACTTCTCATTCTGAAATTCTCCTCCATGATCACTCCTTATAGAACCTATGTTGCTGTTCTTTGTGTTTTGTAGTCTTCTTGCTAGCTTTTTGAATGCAACAAAGGCATCACTCTTTGATTCCAAGAAAAGAGTCCAAGTGTACCTAGAAAAATCATCAACAATAACAAGAGCATAATAATTTCCACCAAGACTCATAGTTCTTGAGGGTCTAAAAAGATCCATGTGAAGAAGTTCAAGAGGTCTCAAAGAAGAAACAACATTTTTAATTTTGAAAGAACTTTTCACTAGTTTCCCTTTTTGGCATGCTTCACAAATGTGATCCCTCTCAAACTTGAGTTTTGGCAGCCCAATCACAAGATCCTTTGAGATTAGCTTGATCAAATGATTCATGTGAATATGAGCAATTCTTCTATGCCAAAGCCAAGATTCATCTTGCTTGGATACAAGACATCCAATTGAACATGGTGAAGAGATATCTAGAAGATACACATTATTAACTCTTTTACCTACCAACATTACCTCTTTGGTGTTGGATAGACAGATTTCACATGTGTTTGACTTGAACATCACTTGATATCCCTTGTCACAAAGTTGGCTAATGCTTAGCAGATTATGCTTTAGGCCTTCAACAAAAAGTACATCATGGATTACCAAGATGTTCTCATCTCCTATGGATCCTCTCCCGAGAATTCTTCCTTTGTTGTTGTCTCCATAGGTGACATGACCTTCTTGCTTAAAGGAGATACACAAGAACTTTGATTTGTCCCCTGTCATGTGCTTGGAGCATCCACTATCCAAGTACCATAGTTGCTTGCTCTCCTCCAAGATTTCCTACAAAAGAGATTTTCAAGTACAAAGATTTAGTCCCCTTATGAATGTGGGTCCATCTGGTTTATACTCATCAATTAAAGCTTTATTTCCCTTAGGAATCCACTTCATAAGACCTTTAGGAACAACATGTTTTCTGATTTTACAGAACCTCACAGAATGACCTGTTTTCATGCAATAAAAGCATGTAACAATCGGTTGTTTCGATGGTCCAATCGATTGTTTTTCTGGCATTTTCGAAAATGATTTTGAAAATCTATATTGTTTGTTTTGTGGATTAAAACCCAATCCAACTTTTCCAAAAACACAGTTTTGAGATGCTAGAACACTCTCAAAGTTGGATTGACCTTTAGAAAGCTTATCCACTGTTTTAACAAGATAGTGGACCTTCTTTTCAAGATTTTCGCAATTTTCACAAACTAGAGTATCACATTTGCAAGAGGAGTTTTTGTAAATGATTTCTAGATTTTCAAAATCTGTTTTTGAATTTTCTAAATCCACTTCCAGTGCCTTTACTCTGTTTTCAAGCCAGCTGTTCTTTTCTTTTAACCGATTGTTCAAGAGAGCCAATCGGTTGGCTTCTTCATGTGTTTCTTGAAAGGCTTGAAGCAATTGACCATAATTTTCAGAGTTTGAGGAGTTTGATGAACTTACACTACTTGAGTCATCCTCCCTTCTGGCCATGAAGCAAAGATTGAGGCTTTTCTTATTTTGCCTTCTTTTCCTTCTTGCTTGACTCTTTGTCATTGCTTCCTTTGGTTCATGAGCAACCTTGAGAGTCTCCCACATATCCTTGGCAGTTTTGCACTTTGATATCCTGAAAAATTCATTAGTATCTAGTGCAGAAGCTATAATGTTTTGAGCAGACCGATCAAGCTAAGCCATCTTACATTCATCATTTGTCCATTTAGACAAAGGTTTTGCAATGAAAGAATTATCCTTTTTGAACTTTGGAATGTAAGGACCATTCTCAATTGAATCCCAAATTCTTTGATCAATAGATTCAATAAAGATTTTCATTCTTGCGTCCCAAAACTTATAATTCAATCCACAGAAAAAAGGTGGTTTGTAGATTGAAGCACCCTCCTCAAAAGATAGTTTTCCAGCCATAGAAAAAGGATTTTTAGATCAACTTGAATAAATTTCAAGAACCAAGCCCTTGATGCCAATTGTTAGAATGTATGGCCTTAAACAAGAGGGGGGTTTATTGTTTAAGAAAGATTTTCGTTAATTTTTAAGCCTAGAATGAAAATACTTCAATAAAACCTTGATTAAGAATTCAGTTTTTCAAAACATAAAGCAAAACCACAACACTGGAAAAATAATCGGTTGTTTTACCGAAACAATCGGTTGTTTATACCAGTTATCAAATAACAAAACTGAATTTAAAGAGATAGGGATAGAGAGATTGTACACAGTTGTTTATACTGGTTCACTCCAAACCCAGAGCTACATCCAGTCTTCTCAGAAACCCTGAGGAAATCCACTAAGCAATCACACCTTGATCACTTACACAACAACCAAGAGAATGACCTTGAACACCTCAAGACAAACACTCTTCTTGGCCAACACACCAACACTAAGATTGTTGATCTTGATCCCCTCAAGAACACACAACCAATCTCAGCAAACACAGAAACGAAACTTGTTTAACAGAGTACAAGGATTACACTTGTTACAGAAGATAATCTGAAATCAATACAAGCAGAATCCTATTCCATACACTTTGATCAATCACAAACTCTTAGCAATCTCAGCTCTTTGAAAAACTCAAAAACTCTTAGCAAAAACTTGTCAAAGATTAATTGTCAAATCTGTTTTTCTGAATATATTCAAATATGTAGTTTGTTATCAAATCTTAACAAACTCTTAAATTGCATTAAAAGATTGGTCAAAGCATTTAATGACTGGAGCGTAAGCAGTTAAATCATTTAAAGCTCAGCCAAAGATAAAACAGTTTTTTTGTTATGGTCCCAAAACAAACAATCGGTTGTTTCCTCGAATCAATCGGTTTTTTTGGTACTTAACAGTTTAACCATTTTAAAAACAGTTTTCAATCTTTTTCTCAAAACACCTAAGTATAAACAATCGGTTGTTTCGATAAAACAATCGGTTGTTTTAACTTAGTTTGAAAACATTTTACTTTCACAAAGATTGAGATGCTTATGCTTTAGATTTAATCAAAGGGTGGATTACAACATCCAAACTACCCCAGAACTATACTAAACCAGCACAGCAACACCAAGCACAGTCAAGGCTTCAACATCCTTCAAAGGATTTGGATTCTTCAAAACTTGAACACCACTTGGTTCAACAGCGATGACTCTAGAAGAAAAGACATCTTGGCGGTCGTCCCAACGAACGACCAAGTAGCAGAGCTGGTCGAGTTACATAGTCGTGCATTGGTTGTCAGCTGAACTTTGGGAGAAGAGCTGAAGAGTAATTTGACCATCGTGGTGGCTAAACTAAAGGTTAAGCTGAACGAATTGTCCAATTCACTCAAGACTACCCTTGAAGCCAGGGGGTCATTGGAAGAAAAACTACGCCAAGTCACCAAGGAGGTCGACAAGGCGGAGAAGGAGGCAGATGTGTGAAAGGCCGAGGCTGAGGCAAGAAAGACCATCCCTATCAGAATGGAAGGCGAAGCCGCAAAAAGGGAAAAGGCACTATCCATTGAGTTGGAGAAGTGTCAATCCTTTATTTTACGCATAAGTAAGAATTTCTTTTACCAAGGCCTCCGTCATGTGGCCTTTTTTCATGGAGTTCCTTGGAGGATGACCGTTATGACATGAATAAAGATGTCGAGGATGAAAAATTGCTGCCGGTTGGCGAAGACGAGGAGGACGACGACATGGAAAATGCAGAAGACCAAGGAGATAACCTTGGAGCCGCGCACATGGAAGACGAACCCTCCTTAGGGGAGGTTGTCCAACTTTTGTAATTAAAACACTTATAAAAATATTAGTAGTTTCTTAGGGCCAGGATGTGGGCATTGAAATTTTAATTTATGCATTTTTACTTTATGCTCGCATACTTTAAATACTTGCAACTTTTGACCTTGTCGATAAAATTTCGATATTTAACTCCCATTCCTTTGCTGTAATCCTTGAACTTGGCTGACCGAGCCTCTTGCATTATGCCTATATTAACTTGTAGCTAGAGCTCTTAACAATGCTTTTTAATCATCGAGATAGATGAGGTGGTTTTAACAAAGTATACGAGAATATAATTGGTAACGGCTGACTGAGCCTGTAGTTCCTCAAATAACTTGTAGTTATCGTTAAAATAGTAGATGTCATATGTTAAGCCAAGCATAGAGAGTAAAATAACTCAATTGGCACGCTGTAATAACTTCATCCACCTGGTGAATCCAAACAAGTCGGTCAAAAAATAAAGAAATTCTCAAGTAAACGCTGTTTGAATGTAGTTGATACGTGTCTGAAACGACTTCTATGGCCACCAATCGCATGGCGAATAAGCATGGCCGATTGATGCTATATAATATATAATTTTAGTTAATGACGAACGTTTTTTGTTAATGACCCTGATGAATTCGGTGAAAGCTTTTATTATATTTTGATCACGTAAGGCGATGATAAGCCAATCCAGCCGAGGAGTTATCCTCGATGAAATCGTTTGGAGTGAAACTCCTATTTTATTCTGGTCGCACGGAACGATAATAATTTTGACTGGTTGAGGCTTCGTCCTTGATGAGTTCGGTTGGAGTGAAAAATCCTATCTTATTATAGTCGCATGGGGCGATAATATTGTTGACTGGTTGAGGCTTCGTCCTCGATGAGTTTTGTTGGAGTGAAAACTCCTATTTTATTTAAGTCGTGCAAGGCAATAATATTTTTAACTAGTCAAGGCTTCGGCCTCGATGAGTTCGTTGGAGTGAAAACTCCTATTTTATTTCGGTCGTGCGGGGCAATAATATTTTTACCTGGTCGAGGCTTTGTCCTCGATGAGTTCAGTTGGAGTGAAAACTCCTATTTTATTCTGGTTGCACAGGGCGCTAATAGTCGTGCAATCGACAAGTAACAATGCGGTCAGTAGGAGTTGCTAGTTTTTAAGCAGTTGTCGTTTCTGAGTAATTCCTGTTCAACAGTCTATAAATAAGCAAGATAAGAATATAATTTTAAAGTGCCTCGTTAAAACCTTCCCGGTCAAAAATCCTCCTTAGGCATAAGAAAACGAATGAAGAAAGAGTACACTATTTTTATTGAAATTTTTCAACTGTAATAGAATTTGAGGTGCGTGGTGATGGAAAAGGCCCAAGCTTGGGCCCTAGTTCAAGCCCAACAACTAGGTCCATGGCAAAGAGGATTCAAGAAGATTGGGGTTCTTCAACTGATGGCAAAGAAATGTTTCTTTATATGTTCAAAGAGGACCACAAGAAGTAAAGCCCAAGCCATGAGAGCTAGTTTCTTTATTTGTAATTTCAGTAAAATAGGGTTCATTTAGCATAATGGGGGGGTGTGCTTGAGTAAAGCCTTTTAGGGTAAGAAGTTAACCTAGCTTCTAGAACTTTGCTCCTAGGGTGCGACATTGACTTTAGTCAAAACCCTAGCAGCCGCTCTTTTGTGTATTCCCCTTCCTACCCTTGCTCCTTGTTCTCCAAGGCACCTGAACCTATATAATGGGGTGTTTGGCTCATGTTTTAATAAGATCAATTTTATGAGTAAATTGCTGCCAAATATTGCAAGCTTCTACTCCCTTGTCGAGTCTCTCCAAGTGATATGGTCCAACCAATCACTCTCCATACCTTTCATGCACCTACAAGGAACCCATAGCTCTATATGAGCCCTCCTTGATCCATCACATCCATTGCTTCCGCCACCCTTTTCAAATCTCCAAGAAGAACAACCCATCTTTTGGTATCAACCCATCATTTGGTATCCAGAGTTTTGGTTCTTCAAGAGATAAGTGTCCTCTTAATTTTTATTTTTTTTTAGTTTTCTTCAAATCCATGTTGTTCATCTTGCCTTGATTGTCTTGCTGTTTTTTTTATGTCATTTTAATTGTGTTGCTGTTTTAAAATTGGTTCAAATTGTTCTTGAGCTTCTAAACTGTTTTTAGGTTCCATTGATTATTTTGTGTTGGCTGTTTTGTTTTTAATTTTATTTGAGTCTTATTGATGTTTTAATCGGTACAAAGTGTTTGTGGTTGAGTCTTTTTTATTTTTGAATCCATACAAGTTTTGTCAAAGTCATGTTCATCCTACAATGTCATAAATTCCTAGTGGTGCCTTTTATTGTTGATTTGGTTGCTTGATTTTGATTTTGAGTGCAGCTTATATTTCTATTTTTGAAGCTTTCGTGCCTTTTATATTTTCATATTTGAGTTCATACTTGTGTGTTAGTTCAATACAAGTTCTTTTCCTATAATTTTCATTGTGTTTTTGAAGTTTCCTTGTTGTTTTCTATTTCCAGTTTAGGACTTCTATGTTTTCACTGTTACTGTGCTGGCTGGAATCTTTCCTAGAAATTAATTCTGTGGGTGAAAAATTCTGAAATTTTGGATTTGAGTATTTTTATCTGTTGAGAAAAAGTGAAAAAAAAAGTACATAAAAATTCAAAATAAAAAAAAAATGAAAAATGAAATACGAACAGAGTGCAAAAATTCTGACTCTGGAAAAACGGTGATGCGGCAGTGATCTTGAAAAAAATATTAAAATTATTTGGCTCACTGTTTTGGTAAAATTCCAACGCCTATTTTGAGCTAAGACATTGAAGTTTCTGTGGTTAAAATTTCAAGCTCAATTTTGAAGTATTCTGTCCAGCATAAATTTGGGAAGTTGTGAAAAATTTACACACAAAAAATTCTGTAGTGTTGTTTTGGTTTCATTCATCTATTCTAGTTCCATTCACTAGGATTCTACTTTGTGTGCTACCTTTTCTTGTGTGCCTTAATTTTTTGCTTATCAATTTTATTGAATACTCTTAAGTCTTGTCAAATATCAACTCCATTTGCAGTAGTCCTTGATTTTAAAATTTGAGTTTTGTTGCTTTAAAACTTGTTTGACCTTTCTTTGGTGGAATTTACCTAAAAAGTGTTTTGGTGAGTAGTGGAGCTAAAATTTTGTTTTGGTGAAAGCTATATCACTAAAAGGGAGTTGGAGTAAAGACTCAAGGTTGAATAACCTAAGGAGACAAAGCAGGGACCTCACTTGAAAAATACACAAATATGCACAAAGGAGCTACAAGTGAAGGAGTGCAAAGAATAGGACTTTAATTTTTGTGCATCAAAAAAAATAAAATTGTTGACCTAATTTCATTGTATTTCTTTGAGTTGTAATTTGCAAGAACTTTGATTAATTAGTGGATTAATACGTTTTAGTCGGTGAGTTTGTCTTCAAGGTTCCAAAGTGCTAAGAAGCCTCACCTTAGGATTCGACTAGTTTTAAAGCTTTCTAGATAGCAATATTCTTGTGTGTTTTATTGCTTTACATTGTTTTCTTGCATAAAACTTTGTTTTCATCTTTCATTGTGCTCTAAGTGAATTACTTAGAGAAGGGTTTGTGAAAGTATTGTGGATTAGAATATGGCTAGGAAAGGCTTGGTACTTAAGTGATCCAAGGGGTCCACCTCCCTTTCCTGGGAATCTACCTACGGTACTCCACCTATCTTTCTTTTGGTAAATTGTTTCTAACACATAACTTTCAACATGTCTTCTCATTCTTCTTGTCCAAGTGAAAGTGATAGAAATTCTATAAAATCTCTTTTAAAACAATTAGCCAAAGACTTTCAATCACTATCACATAGACAATTGCAACATGAGGCCCAAATCATAGAAGATAAAAAAGAAAGGGATGCTCATCTTGCTATGTTAGAAGAGGAGTTGAAAATTGTGAAAGAAAAGGATGAATATATTAGAAACTTAAAAAAATCACATGCATCTAGTTCTAGGTCGAGTGAGTCACATGCTGAGGGGAGTCTGAGAATTAATGATTATTATCAACCTCCACCTAGAAGAACTAGAAGGGAACACCCAAAGGAGACTAGGGTAGACTTGCCTCATTTTTATGGGAAAGAAAATGTTGAAACCTATCTAGATTGGGAGATGAAGGTAGAATAACTTTTTGCTTGCCACCATGTTAGTGAAGAGAGGAAAGCACCCCTAGCCACCTTAAGCTTCCAAGGGAATGCTATGTATTGGTGGATAGCACTAGAGAGAGATAGGCGCCTCCACAAGGACCCTCCCATAGAATATTGGAATGACCTTAGGGGAGCCTTGAGACGCCGCCATATTCCTTCATACTACAATAGAGAGTTAATGGACAAGCTCCAAAGACTCCACCAAAAAAACATGAGTGTAGAGGAGTACAGGCAAAAGATGGAGCTTTACATGATGAGAGCCTCTATTAGGGAGGAAGAAACCACCACCATAGCTAGGTTCCTCAGTGGTCTCAATCTTGAGATAAGGGATAAAGTGGAACTCTTGCCCTATAGGGACTTGAATGACTTGATCCAACTTTGTATAAAAGTTGAGCAACAAAATTTGAGAAAAGGATCAAGTCGCAAGGAGAGTTCTTACTCTAACTCTTATCCCAAGAAAGAGTATAGAAGAGAAAGGGAGGATAATATTTCAAAAGATAAACCCAAAGAAACTCCCAAACGTGTAGGAAAAGATGTGTCTACCTCACAACCCCGCAGTAGAGGTATCCAGTGCTTTAAGTGTCTTGGTAGAGGTCATATAGCATCCTAATGCCCAAATAGGAGAACCATGATCTTAAGAGAGAGGGGTGAGTATAGCAGCCAAGATGACGAGTCTAGTGGGGAAGAAGAGAAAGAAGATAGTGAGGAGGCATATCCTTGTGAGGGAGAATTAATGATGATCAGAAGAACCCTCAACAATCACCCTAGTGTGAACCATGAAACACAAAGAGAGAACATCTTTCATACAAGATGTAAAGTTTTAGAAAACATTTGTTCTCTCATTGTGGATAGTGGTTCTTGTTGCAATTGTTGTAGCACTAGGATGGTTGAAAAACTTAATCTACAATTAGTACCTCATCCAAAACCTTACAAACTTCAATGGATCATTGAAGATGGGGAACTAACTGTAGACAAGCAAGTAAAAGTTAGTCTTTCTGTAGGGAACTATAAAGATGAGATTTTATGTGATGTAGTACCCATGGAAGTCTGTCATATCTTATTGGGAAGACCATGACAATTTGATAAGAAAGCTATGCATAATGGTCTTACCAACGAGATTACTTTTACTCATAAGGAAAAGAAATTTTTACTTTATCCTTTAACACCCTCACAAGTGGTAAAGGACCAAGTACAAATGAAACTAAAAAGAGAAAATGAGAGAAAAAAAAAATAAAATAGAAAAAGACCTTAGAGAGAAAGCTGAGGCGTGGGAGAAGAGTGTTCCTTCCCACAAGGTCATTCAGAAAGAAGAAAAATTTGAAAATAAGATTGAAAAGATACTTCTATCTGAACAACCTTCAGGCCTCCTTCTTTGTAAAGGAACACTTATATGCACTGCCACACTTTCTAAAGTTTGTGAGCTACCTTCTCAAGTCCAAAATTTTTTAAAAGAATTTGGTGATATATTCCCTAAGGAAGGACCCATTGGACTTCCACCTGTTAGAGGTATAGAACACCAAATATATTTTCTAAAATTGATCTCAAAAGCGGATATCACCAAATAAGAATCAAAGAGGGTGATGAGTGGAAAACTGCTTTTAAGACCAAATTTGGATTATATGAGTGGTTAGTGATGCCTTTTGGACTCACTAATGCACTTAGCACTTTCATGAGGCTTATGAATCATGTCCTTATGGATTGTATAGGTAAATACGTAGTAGTTTATTTTGATGATATATTAGTATATAGTCAAAGCCTAGAGTCCCACCTAAGTCACCTTAGGGAGGTTCTTTTAGTGCTTAGGAAAAATAGTTTGTTTGCTAATATAGATAAGTGCACTTTTTGTGTAGATAGTGTAGTGTTTTTAGGTTTTATAGTAAACAAAAATGGGGTACATGTTGACCCCGAGAAAATCAAAGCCATCCAAGAGTGGCCAACCCCACAAAATGTAGGAGATGTTAGGAGCTTTCATGGTCTAGCAAGTTTCTATAGGAGATTTGTTCCTAACTTCTCAAGTCTAGCTTCACCACTCAATGAGTTAGTGAAGAAAGACACTCCATTTTGTTGGACGGAGAAGCATGAGCAAGCCTTTCAAAGGTTGAAAGCTCAACTCACTAATGCACCCATTCTAGCTTTACCAAAATTTTCAAAAACTTTTGAGCTAGAGTGTGATGCATCAGGAGTAGGAATAGGTGCTGTGTTGTTGCAAGGTGGGCACCCAATTGCATATTTTAGTGAAAAACTTCATGGTGCCGCCCTCAACTATCCCACCTATGACAAAGAGCTTTATGCACTTGTGAGGGCCTTGCAGACTTGGGAACACTATCTAGTCTCAAAAGAATTTGACATACATAGTGATCACGAGTCTTTGAAATATTTGAAGGGTCAACACAAGTTGAACAAAAGACATGCAAAGTGGATGGAATTTCTTGAGCAATTTCCATATGTTATCAAATACAAGAAGGGCAATACAAATATTGTGGCAGATGCTCTATCAAGGAGACATGCCCTCTTTTCTAAACTTGGAGCCCAAATTCTTGGATTTGAAAACATACCTGAACTTTATAAAGAAGATCATGATTTTGCACCCACTTTTGTTGAGTGTCAACATAGAGCACAAGGAGGTTTTTATGTTTCTGAGGGGAACTTATTTAAAGAAGGAAAACTTTGCATACCCCAAGGAACACATAGAAAACTCCTTGTAAAAGAAGCACATGAAGGAGGACTCATGGGCCATTTTGGAGTTGATAAAACTCTTGAGCTTTTAAAAAGAAAATTCTTTTGGCCACACATGAGGAAAGATGTCCAAAGACATTGTCATAGATGCATTTCATGTTTAAAAGCTAAATCTAAGACAATGCCTCACGGTCTCTACACTCCTTTACCTTTTGCAAGTGCTCCTTGGGAAGATATAAGCATGGATTTCATATTAGGACTTCCTAGGATACATAGAGGTTTTGATTCCATCTTTGTGGTAGTGGATAGGTTTAGCAAGATGGCTCATTTCATACCCTGCCATAAAGTGGATGATGCTACCAACATCTCTAAGCTCTTCTTCAGAGAAGTGGTAAGACTACATGGTTTACCTAAGACCATAGTTTCGGATAGAGATCCTAAATTTGTAAGCCATTTCTGGAGAACTCTTTGGGAAAGGCTTGGAACTAAGTTGAATTTCTCAACTTCTTGTCATCCTCAAACGGATGGACAAACTGAAGTTGTAAATAGATCTCTTTCCACTATGCTTAGGTCAATCATGAAAGGAAACCACAAATCTTGGGATGAGTACCTTCCTCATATTGAGTTTGCATATAATAGAGTAGTTCATAAAACTACTAACATTTCTCCATTTGAGGCTGTGTATAGGTTCAATCCTCTTACTCCTTTGGATTTGTTACCTCTACCTAATCCACAAGATTTTGTGCATAAGGAAGGAGTAACAAAGGCTGAATTTGTAAAGAAAATGCATGAAAGGATTAAATACAAAATACAACAACAAACAGAGAAATACAAGAAACATAGCAATAAGGGGAAGAGAGAGGTGATTTTTGAGGAGGGAGATTGGGTTTGGCTTCACCTTAGAAAAGATAGATTCCCTAATCAGAGGAAGTCTAAACTTAGTCCCCAGGGTGATGGCCCCTTCCAAGTTCTCAAAAGAATCAATAATAATGCATATCAAATTGACCTGCCTAAAGAATATGGAGTACATACTACCTTCAATGTTATGGATCTAACACCTTTTGCAGGTAGTGAAGATGAAGAGGCAAAAGCATGTGATTTGAGGACAAATCCTCTTCTAGAGGGAAGGGATGATGGAAGAGGCCCAAGCTTGGGTCCTAGTTCAAGCCCAACAACTAGGTCCATGGTAAAGAGGATTCAAGAAGATTGGGGTTCTGCTACTGATGGCAAAGAAATGTTTCTTTATATGTTCAAAGAGGACCACAAGAAGTAAAGCCCAAGCCATGAGAGCTAGTTTCTTTATTTGTAATTTCAGTAGAATAGGGTTCATTTAGCATAATGGGGGGGGGGGGGGGGGGTGCTTGAGTAAAGCCTTTTAGGGTAAGAAGTTAACCTAGCTTCTAGAACTTTGCTCCTAGGGTGTGACATTGACTTTAGTCAAAACCCTAGCAGCCGCTCTTTTGTGTATTCCCCTTCCTACCCTTGCTCCTTGTTCTCCAAGGTACTTGAACCTATATAATGGGGTGCTTGGCTCATGTTTTAATAAGATCAATTTTATGAGTAAATTGCTGCCAAATATTGCAAGCTTCTACTCCCTTGTCAAGTCTCTCTAGGTTAGACACTTTGATCTTCACCTCCACTTTTCTCCAAGTGATATGGTCCAACCAATCACTCTCCATACCTTTCATGCACCTACAAGGAACCCATAGCTCTATATGAGCCCTCCTTGATCCATCACATCCATTGCTTCCGCCACCCTTTTCAAATCTCCAAGAAGAACAAACCATCTTTTGGTATCAACCCATCACGTGGCATTCCACGTTTTCGGTACAGATTTGCCAAATAGAAATTCTAGTTAATAGGCTCCGCCGACCGTTGTGTTGGAAATGCGAAAAGGTCCCTCCTAATTGCTGGAGAACTTGCCTTCATTTTTTCAGGCGTCGCTATGCTTTCGCCAAACCAAATCCCCTTTTTGAAAAGCTCTTGGAGTTACCTTCAAATTGTACCTCCTTGCCGCCCGGACCTTGCACGCTTCTTCCCTTATTCTTCTTTTGTCTCTGAGCTGTTAATTAGGTCAAGATCGACCAACATGCTTTCTTTGTTGAGATCTAGATTGAGGCTGACCAACATGCCTTCTTTATTGAGATCTAGATCTAGTGTTTGCCGCCGTAGAGAGGGTTCTCCAACATCCATCGGGATCATAGCCTCCGTTTCGTACGTCAGGCTATATGGAGTTTACTGTGTAGTGGATTGTGGGGTACACTTGTATGTCCATAAAATCTCAAATAGTTCTTCGGTCCACTTAACTTTAGCTGGGCCAAGTCTCTTCTTCAATTCGTTAAAAATTACTTTATTGGTGGCTTCGACTTGGCCGTTAGTTTGAGGGTGTTCAACCGAGCTTGTGATATGCTTGATATTGAGCTTTTCATTAAATTCAGCTAGTCCTCAGTCGATGAACTGTTGGCCATTGTCGATAATGATCACGTGTGGGATCCCGAAACGACACACAATATTTTTCCATACAAAATTTTGCACATTTCGGGCTGTGATGGCTTCCAAGGTTTTCACCTCTATCCACTTGGTGAAGTAGTCTATCTCGACTAGAAGAAATTTACATTGCCCATTACCTGGCGTAAAGGTTCCAATTATATTCATTCCCCATTTTACAAATGGCCATGGGTAGAGAATATAAAGAAGATTGTCGGGCCTTTGATGAGATAAACTATCGTACTCTTGACATTTAACACATTTTCGAACAAAGTTTGTGCAATCGCTCTGCAAATCGGCCAATAATAGCCTTCCCTTAATACCTTCATGACCATTGTTCTTGCTCCCCACATACCCTCTCGTGTATCTCCCGCATGACATAATCAACCTGGTCGAGGGTGATACATTTAAGAGTGGTCGAGTATATCCTCGACGATACAGATCCTTATCAATAAGAAGAAACCTAGCTGTCAGTTGTCTCATTGCCTTTTCAGATTGTGCTCCGTGATCCCCGTTGGCTAAAACCTGTTTGATGGGAGTCATCTAGTTTGGTTGCACTTTAGTTGTCATGCATTTGTCCGAACCAACGCTTGTATTTTTCAAGATAACGTATATGACCAACCGATGGAGTCCCTTATTCTTAACTGTGTCTAATCGTGAAAGCATATCTGTCTGGGTATTGTTGTTAGAATATATGGCCTTAAACAAGAGGGGGGGAATTGTTTTTAAAGGATTTTCGCAAACTTTGAATGTATAATGAAATTCAATGCTAAATTACAGAGAAAGAAATCAAGGAAACAAAGAACCAAAATTGTTTTAAGATGATATCAGAAAAACAATCAGTTGTTTCTTCGAAACAATCGGTTGTTTATACCAGTTATAACATAAACAACTTAAAAACATAATTTAAAGAGTTAAGGGTAAGAGATAAACACGCAAGCAATTTATATTGGTTCACTCTTACACCAAGAGCTACATCCAGTCCCCAGAAACCACTGGGTATTCCACTATGCAATCAAAACCATATTACAAACACCACACACCAAAGTAGTGACCTTGAACCCCTCAAGAAACACACTACCTTTGGCAAACCACACCAAGAGTGTTGATCTTGAACCCCTCAAGAACACACAACACTCCTTGGCAACACAAATACAGAAATGCAGTAATCAAGGAAGAAGGGAATAGAATACACTTGGGTATTACAAAGCTTAAAGTTCAGAATACAACCCAATCCTATTCCACACACTTAATTATGATCCAAAGCTCTTTCAAATCTTGGAAAAACTGTTTTTTATAAACTCTTTTTCTTACTTCAAGATTAGGAGCGTAAAACCACCTTTATATGGACCAACCAAGTGGTCAAAAGCATTTAATAAAGTTGCCAAGTTAGTTAGGATCATTTAAAACATATTAAAACCGCTTAACATAATTCTATTAAGGTTTTCAGGAAAACAATCGATTGATTTCGTTTGACAGCAAAGTCAACCAAGTCAACCAGCTTTCAACCTTTTTCAAAAACTACTAAGGTAAAACAACTTGTTGTTTCGAAAAACAACCTGTTGAAATTTTGACAGCTTTTTAGAAAACACATCTTTTCAAAAGGTTAAAGATTCAAATGAATTTGGATCATCTTAAGGAGTGAATTAACAAGTTTCAAACAACTAGACAACACACACACACCCAACAACAAGGTCTTCAAGCTTTCCTCTTGGATTTGGAGACATCAAAGTATCTTGTTCAACAATCTCCCCCTATTTGATGAAGACAAATCCCTGGTTTGTTTGTGTTGTTGTTTTTGAACTTGAAAGGTCCTGCAAAATAGAATTTGTGCATATACAAAGCAAGTATACCAGCAGGATACCGAGGCACACAAAACCACTTTTCTGCATAAGCCATTTGCAAAGAAAACCAGAAAACCAGTGCCAAACAGTATTGTGTGCAACAAAACTATGGTGAATAAGAGCATGGCAACAACAGAATTTAAACCATGATAAAAACAGATAACACCATAGTGTAGCAACAACAACACAACACATAAAACCACATCATTCTCCCCCTATTTGTCTTCACAAATAGAATGAAAGAAGGGATACAAACAACAGAATTTTCAGCATTGAAAACCAGCATATAGCAACAACATAATAAACCAGAAAACTAGTGTGTGTAGCAGCACCATTGCAACAACAAATATTTGATACCATATCAAAATTGCAACAAAATCTATGGTGTATCAGAGCTATGACAGAAGCAGAATCAAAGTACCATAGACCCCAGAAATTTCAGCAAGGAGACCATAGTTTCTCCCCCAATCTTTTCTTCATCCAGCAGCACCCAACAATGGAGTACTTCAAAAAGTTCATCTTCAAGTTGGTCAAATGATTGCTCAAGAGTTGGTTTTGGTAGACACATTCTCTCTTCTGTTAAGAGCAAACCTTCCAGATAATCCAAAGATACATTCACAAATATTCATCAACCTCATGACCACCAATGTGGTTGCCATTCATAAAAAGCTTTGAATTTCTAGGAAAATAAAGAATATATCTCTTTTATGATCTAATTCAGAGGCACAAAGAATGCATATTTGACTCATAATGGGTTATGAAAGAAAAGAAACAGGTGTAATCATGCATAAGAATTCATAACAACTTTATTCAAATGTGTCAGAGGTAAAACAATCGGATGTTTCGTGAAAACAATCGGTTGTTTTTCTAAGACAGCTAGAAAAAGTTATTTTTCAAAGCAAATCATCTTTTAAAGTGATGGGAAATGCATAATGAAATACATTCATACCTTTGCATTACCTCAACATGTTTAGAATTTCATTTGGTCTTATGAAGCCAAAAGCATAGGATGAACATGTACAACTTACTTTACATATCTCATGAATTTTGACTTGTCAAGAATATGAGTAAGGTGTATGCTCTTGAGCTATAAGCATCACTTTGATTAGTCTTCAACATAGCACTTTTACTTGAAAGGTCTCTCTTTGAAGTTTCTCTTTTGATCAACACTATGCATGTGCCAAGGATGTCTCTTGACATTCAAAGAACCCTGCAAGACATATGCAAATGAAAAGTATAGGTACAAGAATTGACACTGCTCTTGATGTTCTTCCTTTTAGCAGACATTCTTCAAGCCCTTCTATTGATCCTCTTTGATGAAGGAGGTGTAGGATCCATGAAGGCAAAGAGAAAAACCAGAAAACAGAATGAGACTTTTGACCAACTGCATATGAGTTTATTTTTTCACAGAAAACAGTTCCAATCCTTGACATTTAGTGGCTTTCAGTCTTCAAGAAAGAGAGTCTAGTCCAAGACTACACAATGGCACGTCACTCAGTGGCAGATTTCACATGAAAGCACATGAAGACTTTGACTAGTCATAAAGGTTAATTTTCCAAGAATTTGTGAAATATATTCCATTTATGACAAAAGTAACACCCTTCTAAACTAAATCAGACCCATGATAAATGCATTTTTACCCATAACTGCTAGGGGAAAGAATCTGCAACAGATAGAATGCAAAAACAAATTAATTCAATTTAATGCAGTGCTGTCAGAGGGAAACAATCGGTTGTTTCGTGAAAATAATCGATTGTTTTTCTGTGACAGCAATTTAAGCATTTCACAGATTCGGAATTGACAGGTAAAGATAATTCAGAAGGATAGGCTTCATATTCACATTACATAGATGATAGATAAAGACATTAATCAATATTTTTCATACTACAGAATTAAAGAAAAATTCAAGAGAAGAAAATAAAAACAAGGAAAGTCTTATCCTTTTGACAATGTAGTTCTTTTAATGAGTCATTGTCCATAATCAAGTAACTTCTCTTGGCCTTCAAGAAAACTAGGCTTTGTACACAACAGTAATTGGAAGTCCAGAAAGAATCTTTTCCCTTTAGCAGTCATTCTTCAAGTCCAAAGATGATTCTTGGCTGCCAAAGATCCCTACAAGAAAGGTAAAGAAACAAGATTTGGTCCCCTTATAAATTTGGGTCCAATGATGTTAGTAGGAGCCTTAGGAACCTTAGAAACATTAGGAACCCATTTCAAAATACCTTTGGGAACAAAAAACCTTCTTACTCTGCAGAATCTAATAGTGTGGTCCCTTTTCATGCAGTAATGACAAATTTCAATCGGTTGTTTCGATAAAACAACAAGTTGTTTTTCAAAGAAACTTGAAAAGGGTTTTGAAACAGATCTGTTATTGCTGTTTGGATTAAACCCCAATCCAGCCTTGCCAAAAAAACACATTTTTTAGAAGCAATAACAGTTTCAAGATTGGATTGGCCTTTGGAAAACTTGTCCATGGTTTTTAAAAGATAGTGAACCTTCTTTTGAAGAGATTCACAATTTTCACAAAAATTTGAATCAACACACTTACAAGAACAGTTTTGGTAAATCATTTCCAAATTTTCAAAATCAATTTTTGAATTGTTCAACTCTTCTTCCAAGATCTTGACTCTATTTTCCAATGAGTTGTTCAAATCTTTCAACCGTTTATTTAAAAGGGCCAACCTATTAGCTTCCTCATGAATTTCATTAAAGGCATCAAGAAGTTGACTATAATTCTCAAAATTAATAGAAGTGTTTGAACTTACACTACTTGTGTCACTTTCTTGTCTTGTCATTAGACATAAATTTGCTTCTTCTTCATCACTTGAAGAGGAGCTTGATGAGTCATCATTGTAAGCTCTTCTTGTTTTTCCTTTCTTCTCATGCTTCTTGAAGTTTTTCCTCTCTTTGTTGGGACATTTAGTTTTAATATGACCCTGTTCACCACATCCAAAGCATGTATATTTGTTAGTGTTAAACTCAGTAGGTTTCTTGCTATCATACATGTTGGATGAGTCACTTTTGTTGTTTTTCTTCTTTAGGAACTTGTTGAATTTCTTAAACAGCGAGCTAAATGTTTCCTCTTCACTCTCATCACTTGAGTCTTGACAATTTTTTTTCCAGCAACTTGACTTGATCCAGATTCTTCTTTTGTCATAAGACAAACCTTCTTTCTGGATTCTGAAGAGAAAGATTCAGAAGAAGATTCTTCTTTGTCCATCAAGGCACTCCTTGGATTCTTGTGATACTCTTCAAGGGTATTCCACATTTCTTTGGCAGAACTACATTCTGAAACCTTGAACAATTCATTAGAATCAAGTGCAGATACAATGATGTTCATAGCTACACAATCAAGATGTTCTCTTTCAGAAGAAACATTTTCAGATATAGGCATGAGATAGCTATTTGTAATAACATTCCAGATTTTTCTATCTATAGATTCAACAAAGAATTTCATTCTTATGCACCACAGTTCATAGTTCATACCACAGAACAAAGGTGGTTTGTTTAAACAGGCACCTTCCCCAAAAGAAAACTTTTCAGCCATTTAAAAAAGATTTAGGATCAAAACTTGAATAACTTTCAAGAACCAAGCTTTGATACCAATTGTTAGAATATATGGCCTTAAACAAGAGGGGGGTGAATTGGTTTTAAAGGATTTTCACAAACTTTGAATGTATAATGAAATTCAATGTTGAATTACAGAGAAAGAAATCAAGGAAACAAAGAACCAAAACTGTTTTAAGATGATATAAGAAAAACAATCGGTTGTTTCTTCAAAACAATCGGTTGTTTATACTGTTGAATCAAGTGGTGTTCAAGCTTTGAAGAATCCAAATCCTTTGAAGGATGTTGAAGCCTCTGCTGTGCTTGATGTTGCTGTGCTGGTTTAGCTTAGTTCAGGGGTAGTTTATATGTTGTAATCCACCCTTTGATTAAATCTAAAGCATTAGCATTCTCAATCTTTGTGAAAGTAAAATGTTTTCAAACTAAGTTAAAACAACCGATTGTTTTGTCGAAACAACCGATTGTTTGTATTTAGGTGTTTTGAGAAAAAGATTGAAAACTGTTTTTAAAATGGTTGAATTGTTAAGTACCAAAACAACCGATTGATTCGAGGAAACAACCGATTGTTTGTTTTGGGACCATAACAGAAAAACTGTTTTCTGTTTGAATGAGCTTTAAATGTTTTAACTGCTTACGCTCCAGTCATTAAATGCTTTGACCAATCTTTTAATGCAATTTAAGAGTTTGTTAAGATTTGATAACAAACTACATCTTTGAATATATTCAGAAAAATAGATTTGAATAAAAAAGAATCTTTGACAAGTTTTTGTTAAGAGTTTTTGAGTTTTTCAAAGAGCTGAGATTGCTAAGAAGTTTGTGTTTGATCAAAGTGTATGGAATAGGATTCTGCTTGTATTGATTTCAGATTATCTTCTGTAACAAGTGTAATCCTTGTACTCTGTTGAACAAGTATTTGTTTCTGTGTTTTGCTGAGATTGGTTGTGTGTTCTTGAGGGGTTCAAGATCAGCAATCTTAGTGTTGGTGTGTTGACCAAGGAGAGTGTGTTTCTTGAGGTGTTCAAGGTCATTCTCTTGGTTGTTGTGTAAATGATCAAATGGTGATTGCTTAGTGGATTTCCTCAGGGTTCTGAGAAGACTGGATGTAGCTCTGGGTTTGGAGTGAACCAGTATAAACAACTGTGTACAATCTCTCTATCTCTAACTCTTTAAATTCAGTTTATTTGTTGTTTGCTGGTATAAACAACCGATTGTTTCTGCGAAACAACCGATTGTTTTTCTGGTACTACAGCTTTTGCTTGCTGTTTTGGCGAACTGAATTTCTGAATCAATTGTTTCCTGAGATAAATTCATTCTTGTTTTAAAAGTTTGCGAAACCCCCCCCCCCCTCCCCCTCTAGTTTAAAGCCATCTTTTCTAACATATACTAGTTAGAACATAAACAACTTAAAAACAAAATTTAAAGAGTTAAGGGTAAGAGATAAGCACACAAGCAATTTATACTGGTTCACTCTTACACCAAGAGCTACATCCAGTCCCCAGAAACCACTGGGTATTCCACTATGCAATCAAAACCATATTACAAACACCACACACCAAAGTAGTGACCTTGAACCCCTCAAGAAACACACTACCTTTGGCAAACCACACCAAGAGTGTTGATCTTGAACCCCTCGAGAACACGCAACACTCCTTGGCAACACAAATACAGAAATACAGTAATCAAGGAAGAAGGGAATAAAATACACCTAGGTATTACAAAGCTTAAAGTTCATAATACAACCCAATCCTATTCCACACACTTAAGAATGATCCAAAGCTCTTTCAAATCTTGGAAAAAATGTTTTTGATAAACTCTTTTTCTTACTTCAAGATTAGGAGCGTAAAACCACCTTTATATGGACCAACCAAGTGGTCAAAAGCATTTAATAAAGGAGCCAAGTTAGTTAGGATCATTTAAAACATATTAAAACCGCTTAACATAATTCTGATAAGGTTTTCAGGAAAATAATAGATTGTTTTGTCGAAACAATCGATTGATTTGGTTTGACAGCAAAGTGAACCAAGTCAAACAACTTTCAACCTTTTTCAAAAACTACTAAGGTAAAACAACCTGTTGTTTCGAAAAACAACCTGTTGAAATTTTGACAGCTTTTTAGAAAACACATCTTTTCAAAAGGTTAAATATTCAAATGAACTTGGATCATCTTAAGGAGTGAATTAACAAGTTTCAAACAACTAGACAACACACACACACCCAGCAGCAAGGTCTTCAAGCTTTCCTCTTGGATTTGGAGACATCAAAGCATCTTGTTCAACAATAGTGTTCCCGGCAGATGTGCTGGATTGTCACTTCTGTAAACCTGGTAATCAAGTTTTGAACAAAGTGATAGTATCTCCGAAGCAACGATTCCTTGACTTCGAATTCCCCTTTAGTTGGCCGACAACGAGTTGGGAATCACTTCTACAAATAAGCTTTGTGACCTCCAGATCTAGGGCTAGATTGAGACTGCCTATGATGACTTCATACTCGGCCTGATTGTTTGATGTTTTGAATTCAAACTTCAAGGCTTGTTCAAGGAGAACGCCACTTGGTCCTTTGAGTACTACCCCTGCACCACATGATCTACTATTAGAGGACCCATCCACATGTAAGATCCATTGGGAGCTCTCCCCTTCGGTCGAACGGGGGCTGAGCTTGGTTGCGAAGTCGGCTAAAGCTTGTGATTTGATTGCCCCTCTCGGCTGGTACCGAATATGGAATTCTGACAATTTGATGACCCAGCCGATTACTCGGTCGACTAAATCTGGCTTTGGTTATATCATCATTATCAAATAGTCGGTTTTGACTATTATGCAATGATTCTGAAAATACATGCGCATTTTCCGTGTTGTTATTACCAAGGCCAAGACAACTTTCTTAATCATCTGGTACCAGACCTCAACGCCTGAAGTACTCGGCTGATGAAGTAAACTAGTCATTCCTCATTTTCAATCTCTTGAACCAACGATGCACTTATCGTATCCTCTAAGACAGTGAAATAAACAATTATGGGCTACATGGCGTCTGACTTTTGAATAACCGGGGGAGAAGCCAAGAAAGCTTTTAACTGGAGGAAAATCCCTTCACATTTGGTCTTCTGTTGGAACTTAGCCGTCTTGCATAGTAACTGTATGATGGGTTTGGTTTTCTCCGCTAGTCTTGGTACGAATCTAAAGAGTGTTGTAAGCCGCCCGATCAGTCTTTGAATTTCCTTGACGTTCTCGGGGCTCCGCATCTCGGTGATTGCCTTAAATTTCTCGAGGTTTTCTTCTATGCCACGATGAATGAGCATGAAACCCAAGAACTTTCTTCCCTCTACCCCTAACGCGCACTTGTCGGAGTTAAGCCTCATGTCGTGGTCGCGAAGGGCTTGAAACACTTCCTATAAGTCTTTGATGTGATGTTGGCATGAGTCAGACTTGACGATAATGTCATCCACATAGACTTTAACATTCGGGCCAATCATCCCCTTGAAAATGTAATCCATTAGTCGTTGATAGGTGGCACCTACATTTTTTAGACCGAACGACATGATTTCATGATAAAAGTTGTTGTAGTCAATCATGAACCCTGTCTTTTCTTTGTCTCCCGGATGCATCCAGATTTAGTTATATTCAAAATATGCATATAAAACAGTTAAGATGGTGTGACCGCTCGCTCCATCGACGAGACGGTCAATGCTCGATAGAGGATAAGAATCTTTGGGACAAGCTTTTGTTAGAATATATATTGTTTATAAGAGATTTTTGAAAACTTTTGAAGGTTTAATGAAACTCAGTGAAGAAATCCAGAATTTGAAGCTTTTCTGTGTTTTAAAACACAGAAAAACAAACGGTTGTTTCTTCAATTCAATCGGTTGTTTATACCAGTCAAAACTTAAACAACTTAAAAACAGAATTAAAAAGAGATCAGAGAAAGAGAAATGCACACAAACAGTTTATATTGGTTCACTCTTACAACAAGAGCTACATCCAGTTCTCAGAAACCACTGGGTAATTCACTAAGCAATCAAACCAGATTACAAAAACCACACACCAAAGTAGTGACCTTAAACCCCTCAAGAAACAAACTACCTTTGGCAAACCACACCAAGAGTATTGATCTTGAACACCTCAAGAACACACAACACTCCTTGGCAATACAACAATAGAAATACAGAAGATTGAGAAAAGGATTACACCTTATCAAAGTACAACTGAAAAGAATACAATTGCAATCCTATTCCACTCTCACTTAAAAATCCAAAGCTTGATGTGAATCTTGAAAAACTTGAGATCAAATTTGTCAAACTGAATTTCTCAAAACTGTCTCTTACCCTTTAGAAACATATAACAAACTATATATACTTTCCAAAGATTGGTTAAAACATTTAATGAAGGAGCGTATTCAGTTAGAAATCATTTAAGACAGATTCACCAATCAAAACTGAATTTTGTTAAGATTTTCAAAGAAACAATCGGTTGAAAACACGAAACAACCGATTGATTTGGTTTGACAGTTAAGTCAACCAAGTCAAACAGCTTTCAACCTTTTGCAAAACCTCTAAGAGCAAAACAACAAGTTGTTTTTCACTTAGTTGGAAAAACATCTAATTTCAAAAAGGTTTCAATTCACATCAGTTTTAGATTCAACAAAAGAGTGGATCACACTTTAATCTACCCATATCCCACCAACACACAGCAGCAACACCAGCCTTTCATCAAACACCTTGAATTTGGATTCTTCAAAGCTCTTGATCACTCTTGATCAACAACTTTGTTGAGGTCGGTATAAGCAGTACACATCCTTCACTTACCATTTGATTTTTTTACCATGACCATGTTGGCCAACCATGTAGTGTAGTGCGCCTTTATGATGAAGTCAACTTTCACCAACTTCTCAGCCTCTTGTCGTGTGGCCACACGCTTCTCCTCGCCCATCTTTCATTTTTTTAGGGAAATTGGTTTGGCTTCTTTGTAAATGGAGAGACAATGTGTAATAATGTCTAGGCTCACCCCGGGCATGTCGGTAACTTTCAAAGCAAACAAATCAGTGTTATCAATCAAAGTTTGGCTTACCAACTTTCTGTCGTCCGATTTTAGGGACGTTCCCATGTGTGTCGTGTGGTCGTCATCTCGGAGAGGTAGATGGCAAAGGTTCTCGCTGGGTTAAGAATGACAAAGGCAACCATATTTTCTTTGGTTCTGTCTCGGGATCACTCCTTGATGGTTTCTCTACACCTTGGAGAGCATCCTCTTTTTCCCATTGATCGCCCACGCGGTGAGGTCTTGTGTAACCGACTGGTCGATTCTATCTTCAAACTTGCGACATAGCATTCTCGAGTCGTCTTTTGATCGACATGAATTGTGACGATGTCGCCAGATGCCATTGCGAATTTCATCGCAAGGTGCAGGGTGGACACTATTGCCTGTAGGCAATTTATGGACGACCGTCCAAGCAATATATTGTAAGAGGTATTTTCATTTACCAAAAGATACACGACTTTAATTGTCTTGCAAAAATACCTCTTCCCCAAACGTGCTGTACAGATTAAGGAATCCTCTAGTTTCCACCTGCTCACCGGAGAATCCAACAATCAGTTCGTCACAGAGCTGGATTTTTGAGTTTGGAATTCTCATCGTTTTGAAAGTCATCCAATATAGAATATCGACGAGCTCCCCTGATCCACCAAAAACATTCGTGATGGCGAATTTATCTATTTCCACGGTGATTACCATGGGGTCATCCTATGCTAGGTCGATGGTAGTGAAATCATCATCTATGAAGGTGATTGGCAGCATCCTCAATTGACTCTTGGTGACTACCAAGTGGACTGACTGAATGGCTCAAAGATATTTTTTTCCGAGTGGAACTTGAACTTCCACCTCCTGCGAATCCCCCAACGATAGTATTTACCTGTCTTGCTATGTACTTGGGGCCTCAATCTTCCAGGGAAGGACTTCTATAGATTCATTCGTCCCACGGACCAACGTTTCCGAATGGAATCGGATCGACTATTATATTAATGACCTCCCAGACGCCATGTTTTGTTCTATCGCTCCTACATGGACTCTCGCTCTGTAGCCGAGTCCTTCACACACACTGAGTTCTCATTCTTTCTTCTTTGATTGGTCGGACGTTGGTTTTCATTGAAACGATGTAAGCCTTTTCGTCGACGCCGATCATATTGCTCTTTTCGGTCCCTAGGAAGGTACCTTTCCCTTTGTAGAGATCGGTATGAGATGTATCAGTTCGAACAAATTTGCGCAAGTGACCAACTTGGATGAGTTATTCTATTATGTCCTTCAGTGCCTGACATCCCTCGGTCGTATGGCAAAATTTGCGATGGTACTGGCATTGCTTAGACGTGTCAGCGTTCCTCAAACTCTGCAACTGCTTCAAGGTCGGGATTAGTTTGGCTTGCAGCGCTTTGTCAAGAATTTTACCCCGTGAAGCATTCAATGGAGTGTAAGTAAAAAACCGAAGTCCTCAATTTTCTTTGTGCCTGTCCGACCGACCAGATATAGGTCGATTTCCTCCATCCTTCTCTTTTTCCTTATCTCCTCCATTCTTGGATCGAACGCTTCTGTGATAGTCAGTAAATTCCTCTATCTCCATGAATTTGGTTGCTCGGTTCCTCAATTCGTCAAGATCCTTGGCAGGTCTCTTGATCGAACTTTCAGTGAATCGACACGGTCAGATCACCGAGACCAGGATTGCTATTTCAGGCATGATATTCCAAATACCCAGGCAAACCTTGTTGAATCTTTCCATAAAAGCCCGCAAGGATTTCCCCTTTCCTGTTTCATGTTAAGGAAGGCCATGGAGAAAGTGTGATGCGGTCTGCTTGTTGCATACCGAGTGGTGAATTTAGTCGCCAAGACCTTGAAGTTATTCATCAAATTAGGTAAGAGTCGGGTGAACCAACCTAGCGTCCCCTCTTGTAGAGAGGTGGGGAAAACATTGCACCACACGACCTTGTTTGTCGTTTAGAGATTCATCTGCGTCTTAAAAACGTTGAAGTGCTCGTCCGAATTTGTGGAACCGTCGTAGAGCCTGATAGTTAGTCCCTTCCACTTGAAGGGGAGTTGTGCTTCCATTATTTCATCTGTAAAAGGATGACCTTTTGAATCATCATCGTCATCGGTCGGGGGGGGGGGGGGGGGGGGGCTCGGTGTGCCTGGAGCTCTAGTGAGTCTGTGTTCGAGATTAATCTTCTCATTCGGTCCCATCGAGTCGTTGCTTCTTTATTATGCTTTCTTTTTATGAAGGCGCACCTCTTCTACCTTCCTCTGTTGATCTTCTTCATTCTGTCGTTGATCTTCAATGCCTTTATGTCGCATCTCCTCTATTTGGGCTTGGAGTGTTTGGATCAGTGCAATCTGATCGTCCGTGACCCGAAAGTTGTTGGTATTGTTTCTTGTTGACACCATTGTTGCCAATCTATAATCGATGCTAAAATTGACTACTATCTCAATCCCAACGTGGGCCCCAAACAGGGACTAATCGTACAATTACTGACGTGTCGGTGATCCTCTGATTCCTTCCTCCGAGTCTCCTTCCACAAATGTTGATGCTCGATTGGGGTTGACCTGAAAGAGGCACTCTGACGATCAAGTAAGTACTCTGTGTAAATAGTGTATGTTGATAATTGATAAAAGCGTACCTTACACCTCCGATGTGCCTCACGATCCTTGATTAGTAGGGAAGTATATTGGTATAAGGGTATGTTGGAATATCTGAAGAATATTTGTGTCATCTTTCAATTAATTTGTTTGTAGCTGATTTGTCGGAGATACTTCTCACGTATTCTGGAATACGAATTAAGACTCATTAAGTGTTATTGTAATTATTGTTATTACCATTTATTGCATGCCTTGAGGTGTCTTTTGACTCGGACGGTCGGTCACCTAGACTGAAACTGGCTCGTTGAGTATCGACAAGTACAATTTTTTTTCAAATTAAAAATTAAAATAGTTTGAAAGAATAAATTTTTATTGTATTAGTTAAAAGATGAATATATAACAGTAACAAATTATTAAATTTACAAATTAAGTTATAATTATTAATTATTAATTATAATAAAATAATTTAATATGTAAAAGATAATAATCATTTTAATTTATTTTAAAAAAATTATTAATTAATCAATTAAAATATAAAAAAGATTTATATAATTAAATGTGTCTCTAAATATTCAAAACAAAAAGTTGACAGGCCGATCCACAAGTTCATCAACCTGTTGATTCGTCCTTTAAGATAAGGAACCAAAATTTATAACTTATTTTACTGTAAGGAACCAATTCGGCCCCATCCTGAATTTAGCAAGGCAATAGCGACTAAAATGTACTGATTTTCCTCCCTTAATTAACATATACAAACATACAAACTAAGTGGAAATCTTGTTAGAATATAGAGAAATGGGGTTGTGACCCTCTAAATCATGATGATAAGGCTTTACAATTCTTTGGAAAACAAATGCAATAGATACAAAAGGCTTCAATTCTACACAACGATACACTCTATAGAGAAGCTCAAAGCATTTGTGTAGAGTGTAAATTGTGGCAGTAGCTAAAGCAGACACCTTTCTGTGTGCAACTTTCTAGGAAAGAATGTTTTCTGACTTTCTAAAATGATAGAAAACATGTTTACACAAAAAAGGAAACTAATATGAAAAGGGCAAATTAGCTTTTTTTCAAGCCACCAACGTCGTAGACTATGATCTACTGGTATTGGAAACAGCTCACCAACTTACTGTAATGGCCATTTTCTAAGGCTCTAATCTTAGCAAGTGAAAAGACAGTGAAGAACATACTTAAAAGTGTTGAAATGTAAAAGGCATTGGACAACTTGTTCTGAACACTGTTATTAGCTAAAGATATAGGAAAATAAATGAGTTTCTCTCATCACTGTTATTAAGATTTCGTCAATAGTTTTCATCAATAGTTCATGAAAATAAATCTCCCTCTCTTTCTCTTTCTTACCAACATGCTTTGAACTATCCCCTCATCTCTCCTGTTCATAAGCCATCACTTTTCTTTTACCTTTTCCAACATTTATAGGATTAGTGAAGCCCTCAATAGAATTTCTTATTTTAGGTTTTCATTTCTTCATTTTTTTTTCTTGTTAAATATTATTTCTTATAAAAGCAACGTTCAAATTTTAGAATCTCATAAATCTATTCCACTGCGATTTTTTATAAAATAAAGCTACTTTTTTTTGTCCACCGGATAGATGTCCCCTAGTGGTGGTACCGTGAGATGAAATAAATTACGCATACAGAAAAGAGAGAAAAACAAAAAATAAACAAATAAATTCTATCAAATATATTAAAATAAAAACTAAAAATTTCATAAAACCTTTTCTTAGTTTAGGGAACATGGAAAGATCTCCCACCATAGCATTTATCAACTCACATTTCTGTCTTTTCTTTCTCTTTTCTGTTATTTTCTTTTCTCATCTCATCACTTGTCGTGTGGGATCCAAACTCATGGTTGGTATACGTTTCAACAAATTTTTATTCTCCTTAAAAAAATGAAATTGATAAACATTAGAAAAATTATACAATTTTTTACTTATTAGGTTTTTCAAATTTTTTAAATTAAGTTTATAAAAAATTGTTCAAACATGCATTCTTGTACCCTTAAGCTTGTTGCCGATTGTAACAAATACTTTTTTCTCCACGTCTTTACAACCAATTATAGTCTTTTTTAGAATCCGGTTGAATAAAATTCTCTATAAATATCGATAAAAAAAATTTAAAATCTTTTTCATAGATTAAAGTTATACATGAGTTAATTTGTAAATCTCTTACATTAACTTCTTTAGAAATTAAATTTATACATTACCCAGTAAAAAACTTTTAAATTTACCTTCAAACGTTTCCTCAAATTTCATAAATGCTAAAACTGTATTATACTTACGTATTCACATTCACTGATCCGCTCCCAACTTCGATCACTCAAAGGTATTTTTCACATTGCAGTAAAACATAGAATTAAGGATTTCTAGCACATCCTAACATCCATATGAGCAAATTCCTACAATATTAAAATCTACCTGAGAGAAAAGAAATTCCCAACAACAGTTAAATAACCACCCCTTTGCGACCCAAAAAAGTGGAAAATTTAAGAGAATGATTGAATCATCTTTGGCCTACCAAGTGGTGGGAGATTCACATTCTGAAATTGGCTGTGGGTGTCGCAACTGCAATATATTGGGGGAATTTTACACCAGTTATTTAGTTTCAGAACCACCACCTTCAATTTGGGTGCTGACAGTTGAACCTTGCTGAGCTTTTGGCTCCAGTGGTTGGACAGGTAACAGCTCAGTTTTTGCTTCCCCGGAAGGATTTTCTAAATTAGCATGTGCTGTGATTTCTGATACTTGTGTCTGCAACAACTGGGATTCATAACTTGGTCCAGCCATAGATATGGGTCCAGGCATCTGAGCAGATGTGACACCTGTCACTTGTGCTGTTGCTGTAACTTGTGCTTGAGATAGTACAGTCATCAGGAGCTGAGCCAAAAGTACCTGTGGATCATTATCACCTTGTTGTACTTGAGCATTAATTGCATTAGACAGAGCATTGATGTCAGGAGGGTAAAGGGCTTGAAGCCCCAAGAGTGCTCCAGACAGAGGTTGCGGCTGGCCTACTCCAGATGCAGCTTGGGGATCATGAGCACGCCTTAGTTTCGATAAGTGTTTTTTCCCAGTCACATGACTCTGGTAAACAATTTGTGACTCACATTTAACATCACACAACTCACATCTAAAAGACACGGTTTGTGCAGATTCCACAGCCTTCAAACCATCATTGGTTCTCATGTATTTACCCCCTTTTCCTCCTTTCTTCTTCCGCTTTAATCCTCGGCCTCTTCCGGCAGAGTTATCCATGTTTTTTGCCTCAGGTGCTTCAGCCGGAGCCTCAGAAATGTTTCCTTCATTATTCTGCAGTTGAGTTTCCTCGTTGTGATTATTAACTATAACCCCAGAGCCCATATTTTCGGCTGGGCATCCATTTTTCTCAGACTCCTGAACTTGCTTAGGTTCATCTGTTAAATTCAATTGAGAAGTAGGAATTTGCCCACTCTGTTGTCCATTTAGAGCATTGCGCCTTTGCAATTCTTCATGCATCCTCATATTCTTCTGATGTTTCTTCCCATTCTTGTGTTGCTCCAAGATTTCTGGAGTATTGCACTCAACCTTACAAATTTCACAACACACCTTACGTGGTGCTGGTGGTTGCACTCGAGCTGGTTTAGGTAATTGTGTTGGCACAGAGACTGATGAAGGTTCTATCTCTGAAGCAGTCCCAGTAACAACAGGTGCGCCTGCCGCATGAGAAATAGCAGCTCCAGAAGAATGAGATGGTATGTGTCTACCACCCCCTACTCCATGGCCCCTACTGTGGCCCCGACCACGACCAGCCCCTCTAAATGGTCTACCACCCCTGCCACCCCTACCTCTGTATTGAGATGGTCCAGTCTGTAAACAAGAATTCACATACGAATTCAAGAATATACTGATATGGTTACCGTAAGCAGGAAAGAATGAACGAGAAATTTGAGAGTAAATTATTAGAATGACAATATCTTCACACAAACGATACAAAATCAGAAAGGCGGTAATCTTGAGAGAGAAAAATGTCAAAGAAAACAGTTAAATTTGACCATTTCATCTCCAAACATAATAGCATTATTATAAGAAGAATATAGAAAATTATACTTGTTGATATGCCATTGTCAAATTGTTTTATTATCCCTTCATTGAAAATTATACTTGCTGATAAGCCATTGTGACATGTAATTCCCTCATTATGGTTTAGATAACACCATAAATGGCTCACAGATACACCCACCCATTGACCATGAACTTGGCCCAATTCATGCCTATCTCTATGAGCCTCAAGATACTGTTGATCTAGCAATCCTTGATAAGTTGTCAATTTATGGTCCTGAAAACATCATCAACGCTTCCCTAAGTCTGAAACTGAAAAAAAAAAACATCCTCTGACAAAAGAAACCAAACCATATCAAATAAAAGTTATGGTCAATGAATAACAAAAAGAGATAAGTTTCTAGTTCTAAACTGTGAGGCACTGATTATTACTTTGAAAGGCCAAACAGTTAAGAAGAGAAACAAAATTATCTGATGCCCACATCAGCTCTAAAGCAACCAGCAAAGACCCACCACCATAAGGCCTTATTGTGACTTCAAAGATATGATATGAGCCATAATAGCTTGTGCTTATATTATGTAACTCCTGTCTTTATCTGGTCACTCTAGGGTGTTGTGGCCAAGTTTGAAGAATTCTCAACACCTTCTGAAGGTTTTAAATGAAAAATTGAGGATATAATACCTAATCCAGTAACGATCTTTTGTCCAGAGAAGGTCCCAAAAGAAGCTGAGGAAGCACCGCAAGCTATTCGCTCTAAAAGCATAAGAAAATGTTTAAAAAGTAAGTGTTGCAAAATCTTCAATGAGCCTTCTCCATTTACTTCTTCAAATGTTATTTTCCCCTTTTTGTTAGGAAATTAAGATACTGACATGCTGATGTATCAGAAAATGTGCTGAATCGAGTCAAGGAGGAATAAACTATATCAAATGGCTTAACTTTGACTGAATCTATCTTATGTCATCTTGTTTCAGCTACACCAAAGCAATTTACAAGAGCTAAATAAAAGCGCAAACTGATTGGCATAGAATATAATACAACAGTTTCAAAGATGTCACTGGAGCAATATTATATACAAAGTGTTTGCTGTATGTAAAATATCCTATGCCAAAGCCTTTATCTGAAACAATGATGTGTAAACCCATAGCATTTGTTGGTTCTACTGATCTTCTTTAGTAAAAGAGATACAAGCAAAAAGGAACAGGATGACCACTATTTTAAATGTAATAATACAAGTTCCAAAATAAAAACCAAAAAAATTAAAGAAGTTCATGATAAATAATATCACAGTTTACAGAATCACCGTCAATCTAGGATCAATAAGAACAAAGTAATTAACCAAAAATGGAGAAATTAATATAAAAAGAATGTAACAAATTAAATAAAAAAAATAGCAAAATGTGAACTTAGGAAGTCTGAGGAAGAAATAAAAAAACAGAACACATGGGGAAAAGAAGTGTCTTATAAAGTGCAAAAGAACAGAGGTAACTTTTTGAGGAAAATTTTACCCAAAAAACCCTAAATAGTGTTCTAGGCTAAAAATGTGTTTTCAAAGGCTGTCATGGTAGTGCCGCTATTGCAGCTAAAATGGCCTTAATTCAAAACCACTCCACTGTTTTAACCCCAAAGCGGTTGCCAAATGCATTGCATGATACTCCACTATATCCCACCATTGATTAATATACATAAAAAATAGTTTTGATAAGCCTAATGACATTAATTGATCCATGAGAGCCAACAGATAAGAATTGGAGAGTTATGGGTAGCTAAGACAGCTATTGGCAGAAAGTCGAAGCAGTCTAATTGCGTTGCTTTCATGGCCAATCATGGATAGTGATTACATATTTTGAAGCTATGCGACTCTGAGGAGCGTAGCATAGCAAGTTCGAAAGCAGTTGTGATTTTGAGCCAACTTGTGCCTCTCTAGGTATGGGTCTTTTGCCATCAGCACCATCACTGGACAAGCTCAGTGACCTAAGCAATTGAGAATATGTATATGTGACTTGTGTTGTGGCAAAATTGATGTCTTCTTTGGCCAAAACTGTGCCTTAGGAAAACTGCCAACGTGTGGATGTCACTGACTTTGTACTTCACAGCCAGAGTCTTTGCTGTATTCTTCCTTCTCTTCTTTGTGAAATCAATATATTTGCCTCTTTTTGTTTTGGTAGTTTAGTTTTTTTAAGCCTTTTGTAAACAATTGGGGACAACAATGAACAGCAATGGAAGCTGGAATGTGCATCACTACTTGGGTACTGCCAGCAATTTTATATAATTTAGAAGTTAAACCCTTAATTTGATAGTGATTACAATACACGATGTTACAAATTTGTGTACCTATAAACCACATCCAGCTCTAAGAAAATAGGTAGGTCGGTATGGGACTTAAATGATGCTACCATGTCACAAAATCATAAACCGTTATCCCATAAGAATTTTGTAGGTCATCCATCCCACTTCTGAGTCAAATTTAAGAGTCAGAGAGTTGCAGGACATAATTCACCCCAACCAAAACATTATCTTTTAAGATGACAAACACCAATATACGATTTAAATCTACCAAAAAACCCCTACTCATTCCAAAGGTTTTAAAAACCAATCAGCAACCGCAGTTTCATTTGCAATGTCAAGGTCTTTGAGGCTTCCCCGACAGCAATACGAACACAATTGTGGAGGAAATTTTGACTAAAAATTGTTGCCAGAACGACCACATTTGTCTGCAATTTCCCATAATATCAAGGAACGCAGCAAAATCACGATCAAAATGGTGGCTGCAATTTCCATGGCAATCGTGGCCTCAATGAACACAACCAAATCACAAACGCGACAACAAAAACTTGCTAATTACAGCTAAACGAATCCTATTTCATTAAAAAACATCAAACACTTCACGAACTCACTAGTCACAGCCAATGCAACCCACATTTTCAATTAGGTCACGACCCATTCACACAATCTTTCGTATGAAAATTTCACAAACAAGCTAAGCACATGAATACTAAATAGAACAGCTGAATTTAATCATAACATAATCAATAATTGGAGGGGGTCAAAGGAAAATTTTACCGGGGCTGACTCCGGAACGGTGGGGTTGACGCCGGGAGGGTGAAGAGGAGCGGGTTCGGCTTGGAATTGAAACTGGCCTTGATGTGTGTTGGGAAAATAGGCGTATTGGGGATTGTATGCGTAGTATTGTTGATAAGCATAGGACTGATCGTAGGGTTGGATTTGGATCTGAGAAGGGTCATAGCCATAGGAATGTTGTTGCGGTTGCTGCTGGTAGTTGTAGCCCGAATAATCCATCGCTGCAATCACGCTATTTGGTCGGAGTTTCGAGATGATGATGAAGAAGAAGAGGAAAAATCAACGGACACAGGCGCTGCGTGTTCTAATCTACCTTATTAAACGCACTGTTGGGTAGTCGTTTCGCTCGCTCTCGTGACGGTCACATAATGTTTAACTAATAGCTTAATTAAATTTTAATTACTGCGGAAATAAATTTCAGTATTTTTAGTTTAGTTTTTATTAAAAAAATACATTTAAAAATAGTAATTAAGTAGTATTGGAAAGGGGAATAGAGTGGACTTTAAGATGGGTTAGAAAACAAAAAGAGCGTGAGAAAGATAGTGTGAGAAGAAATAATAGGAGTGTATATAGCAAATTTTTATTCAAAAAAAAAATCTAACAGAGCAAACTCTTTGTCATTTAGGCCCTGTTTGTTTCTGGGGGGGTTTGGTACTGTTGTCGACGACGAAAGTCTCAGTGCCAGCCCATTTGCTTCCACTGTTGCATGCGGGTGAGGGAGGAAGTGCAGAGAGAGTGGAGGGGGTATGGGATCTTCTCCAAAATGAAGAGAAAGTAGAGAGTAGCACAGCGAATGCCACGTCAGACCTAACAACTTACCCTTCTATCCTTGCTTTTCTCATCCATGCCACGACAAAACACTACGCCTGCATGCATTGTGCATGGCACATTAGATTCCTGTCTTTGGCTCAGAAATCCTTTGACCATTGAAGGTTGTGAATGCAGTGGGTGAGACGGATGAGAGTAGGTGTGTGCAATAAGTTGGTGTTTCACTATATAAAACTAACCATGGTTGTTGTTTCACTTAACTCATCAAAGAAACTGAACCTACTCCTCATATGTAATGACTTCTAAATTGGTTAATTGGGCTTGGAGAGATTCGTAAGGCATCAGAGTGTAGTAGGGGCGTGACTTACGTAGTGCTTGGTTCATCTCAGGTGAGCATTGCCTTTGCTTCATATGGTAGTTAATCGATTATGGTTGAAAAAGCTCTGCCCACATAATCGATTACGGGCTTTAAACCATTTGATAATTGATTATGCATATGCAGTAATCGATTATCTATTAATTTTGAGGAACATAATCGATTATGTTCAACGTTAAAATATGGTGATAATCGATTATGAGGTTTGATAATCGATTATGTTTGTTTTTAGGCTATTGCAATAATCGATTATGGGTTAAATTTTCTTTGTATAATCGATTATGCTGTGTTTATAACTCATGGGATAATCGGTTATGTTCTATTTTTTTCTCATATTTGTGAATTTTTGTGTTGGTTAATGTTGTTTTCAAGTGCATTGTGTTCTCCTGGTGTGTTATTCATCCTATTGTGTTGTTGTTCAGATTTATTTATTTATTTATTTTTATATTTATTTTTGGTTTTTGTTTTAAATTTATGTTTGGATGATTATGGTTTTGTAATTTAATTTGTTCAGGGGTTTAGAGTAGTTAATTATGTTAGGTTTAGAGTAGTTAATTATGTTAATGAGTTAGTAAATTAATTTTGTTTCTGAAGTCCTTTATGTGATTTTTTTTTTTAACTTTTGTAAATAGTTAATTCTTTATGAGAAAAATATTTATTTGTTTAAAATGAATATTTCATTTACAGAATGGAAATAGATATTTATAATGTTTAGTTTTTTTTTTATATTTTACATAAATTATTAATGTTATAATTAAAACAATTAAAAAAAAATTGTAGTAATTAAAGAAATCAGAAAAAGTTTAGATAAATATTATTTCAATTTTTTATAATAAATGTAGATAGTTATTTTTTTTTAACATTTAATTGTTTATAAGAGAATAGATTTATTTATTTAAAATGAATATTTGTATTGTGTTGGGTTATTTTTTATTTTACATAAATTATTCATGTTATAATTAAAAAGATTATAAAAAATGTTATAGTAATTTAAAAAGGAAGAAAAAGTTTAGAGAAGAAATTTGAATTTCTAATAATAAATGTAGATAGTTATTAGTTTTTAAAAAATAAATTGTTTATAAAAAATAGTTTTTTTATTTGTAAATAATATTTTTACATAATGGAAATAAAAATTTATAATGTTTAGTTAATTTTTTTTAATTTGACATAAATTATTAATGTTATTATTAAAAACATTAAAAAAAATGTTGTAGTAATTTTTTTTATAAGATTTAATTGTTTATAAGAAAAAAATTATTTATTTAAAATGAATATTTTTACAACTGGAAATAGAAATTTTTAATGTGTAGGGTTTTTATAAATTAATCTTATAAATTACAAAATAAAAATAAATGTTTTAGTAAGTAAAGAAAGCAGAAAAAGTTTTGATAAGAAATTTCAATTTATAGTAATAAATGTAGATAGTTATTATGTTTTAAACATTTAATTATTTATAAGTAAATATATTTATTTCTTTAAAATGAAGATGTTTACAGAATGGAATTAAAAATTTGTAATTTGTAAGGTTTTTTTTTATATCTGACATAAATTGTTAATGTTATAATTAAAAACTTTATAAAAAATGTTGTATTAATTAAAAAAACCAGTAAAACTTTTGAGAAGAAATCTGATTTTTTTAATAATAAATGTAGAAAGTAATTATTTTTTTAAAATTGAATTGTTTATAAAAAATAGAATTTTTTATTTAAAAAATTTATTTTTACAGAATGGAATTCAAAAGTTATAATGTTTAGGGTTTTCATTTTTGTAGATTTAACATAATTTATTAATGTTATAATTAAAAACATTATAAAAAATATTATAGTAATTAGAAAAACTCTAAAAGTTTAGAGAAGAAATATGATTTTTACTTATTATTTTTTGAAATTTGAATTCCTTTTAAAAAATAGAATTTTTTTATTTATAAATAAAATTTTGACAGAATGGAAAAAATAATTTCTAATGTTAAGGCTTTTTTAATTTTATTTTACATAAATTGTTAATGTTATAATTAAAAACATTATACAAAATGATATAGTAATTAAAATAAATAGTAAAACTTTAGACAAGAAATATAATTTTTTAATAATAAATGTAGATAGTTATTATTTATTAAAATTTGAATTGTTTATAAAAAATAGAAATTATTATTTAAAAATAGAATTGTGACAGAATGGAAATACAAATTTATAATGTTTACGGTTTTAATTTTTTTAGATTTAACATAATTTATTAATGTTATAATTAAAAACATTATAAAATATGTTGTAGTACTTAAAAAAACCAGTAAAAGTTTAGAGAAGAAATATGATTTTTTAATAATAAATGTAGATAGTTTTAATTTTTCTAAATTACAATTGTTTGAAAAAAATAGAATTTGTTATTTGAAATTAATATTTTGAAATAAATGAAATATAATTTTTAAATTTTTAGATTTTTTTTTATACATTTGACATAAATATCTAAAATTTGAATATTTGTATATAGTTATATTTGTTATGATAGTTGATTAATTTTATGTTATTGTTTATTTTGTTTTTTTATATTTATTTGTTGTTTGATTAAATTATGTGATTGAAAAATATAATTTATGTATATATTTATATAATTTTTGATATATTACCGAAATTAAATGATATAGTAATTTATAATAAAATTTTGATTAAAATTAATTAAAAATATGTTTTAGGGTCACTGTATTGGTGTACTTTTACTCCGAAACGGTAATCGTGTTCGGTATGAATTCGGAAAGACATTATGACGAGGCAAAGGTGGTACACTTTGAGGAAACAGTTGCAATTTATGACGATCTTGTTGCGGCGAACATGAATTTAATTTCAGAAATCCAAGAACAAATAAAAAATAATAATAAAGGTGCATCAGTGATCATCCTTTGTATGATTGCTTTTGGATTGAATTTGTTACGCACGGTGCCTACTAGAAGCAACTGTATGAGTGAGTCCCAACCACAAAAAGAGCGTCGCAGACAAGAATTGATGGAGTACTTGGTTCACACCGAACAATCTCGTGATATTATTCGCATGGGACCGGAAGCCTTCATTAAATTATGTAAACGAATACGGGCAACTGAACTTGTTAAAGATGCATATCGATCAACCATGAAAGAACAAGTAGCGAAATTTCTGCACATTATTGGGCATAATGTGAAGAATCAAAGTGTGTCATTCTTTTTCCATCAGTTTGGAGAAACAGTTTCCCGCCACTTTCATAATGTTTTGACTGCAATTTTAAGGTTGGAGGGGGAGTTCTTAATTCAACCAAATGGAACGGTTATAAAACCACACATCCTTAACAACAGTCGATTTTTCCCTACTTCAAGGTTTGTTGATGATAACATTACTTGAAATTATGTCTAATGTCTTATTTATTTTGTGTTGAATTAAAGTTATGAAATTTTGTTTACATTAGGATTGTTTAGGGGCCATAGATGGGAGTCATGTACGTGTTAAGGTTGCACGTCCTGATGCACCTCGTTTTCGAGGGAGAAAAGATTGGTCAACCCAAAACATATTTGCAGGTTGTGACTTTGACATGAAGTTCACATATGTCCTAGCCGGTTGGGAAGGAACTACCTCCGATTAAAGGATATTGAAAGATGCTTTGGTACGAGACGATCCTTTGGTTATTCCATAAGGTTAGTTATAGGGGATTGGGTGTGCAGAAGAATTAAAAGGTTGTAGTATTATATACTAACCCAGGTTTCCACAATCTTTGTAGGAAAATACTATCATGGTTATGCAGGTTTTATGTTAAAACCAAATATAATAATACCTTATCGCGGGGTTAGATACCATTTGAAAGAATATTCGCGAAGAGGGCCACAAAATGCAAAAGAGTTGTTTAATCATCGACATTCATCACTTAGAAATGTAATTGAGAGAACTTTTGGGTGCTCAAAAAACGTTTTCCAATTATAGCCAGTGGGACTGAGCCACATTATGATGTGGATAATATGACAAAAATTGTTTTAGCTTGTTGTATTCTGCATAACTTTCTACGCGAGGTCGACAATGATGAGTCTCTACTTGAAGAAGTAGATAATGAATTGTTACAAGAAGATGTCCAACCAACCACCGCCCATGCTCGTGAACATGATTATAGGCTAGGGTGTCATATTAGGGACACTATAGCAAACGAAATGTGGCAAGATTATGTAAACAATTATTTTCATGAAATAATATATTTTCTCATATTTTTCAATGTTTGTAATCCTAACTTTATTTAAGTTAATTAGATGGATCGCGAGAAAAATGTTGCTTCAAATTCATCAGGTTCTTATCGAGAGTTGACGAAGTGGACGACGGAGATGGACCTAATTTTGCTCAATGCAATGATTGACAAGGTACGAAAAGGGTGTAGAATTGATGGTAGTTGGACCACTCAAGGATACACTAACATAGTTATGGCTTTAAATGAGGCTGGCTTATCAGGTATTAAGACAAAACATGTCAAGAACCGCCAAAAAAGCCTCAAGGACAGGTGGAGGGAAGTCCATGATTTGTTTGGTGGATTGAGTGGTTTCGCATGGAACCAGACCACCAAACGTTTTGAAGCCGAGGACGAAGTTTGGAGTGAGCAGATTAAGGTACGATGATAAGTATTTTTTATTTAACAAATACATTTGACTTCATATTTGGCATAAAATACTAATATGTGACATCTATGTAGGCCAAACCATCTGCAGCGAAATGGAGTGTGAATCTCATTCGCCATTATGACCTCATGGAGGAGTTGTGGTCTAATGATAGAGCCACGGGAAGTCGGGTCAGGACAACCCGTGACATCAATTCACCTCCTAACATGAGCAATTTCAGTGTCAACCTTGGGGACAATAATATGGATTATATCCCCGACCAACCGAACTATGAGGAGGCAGATGACTACGTCCCACGATCACCTGCTCCTCACTTCAAATCTAGTGACACTCCTTCTGACACGCCGTCAAACACTCCTACTATGTCGTCTACTGGCTTTGCGGGCACATCCTCATCTCGAGGATCAAAGAGAAAAGGCCCTACTATGGACGGCATTGATGAACATTTTTCATTGTTGAATACTAATCTTCAACAATGCGTGTCATCAATGAAGGATGGAAATGAAAATGCCTCTCAGTTGGTGGATATTGCTCGTGCACAGGCAATGACAGCTCAAGATATAGCTGCCGAAATTAGACGAAGAAACGACCTATATGCTGAGCATGTACACCACCATTGACGCCATGCCTCATACCAATACTCAGGGTCTGATATTTGAACAATGCTCGTGGAGCTTAACATCTAGGACGAACAAGTCATGGATCAATGCTACGAGTTCTTATGTGAGCATCCAGCCAAAGTTAAGCAACTATTAGGAATGCCATACGAGCGTCGCATGACCAAATTGTTTGCATTCATGACTAGCCATTGATTTGATATTTCATGCGTCGACGGTTCCTCCATATCTTCTACTTCAGTTTATGATGTCTTAATTTGATTTCACTTGATCTGTAATTTGTTTCTGTATGTTTCTTGTTGGACAATTATCACTAGAACTGTTATTATTGAACTTTTGGAGTTAAACTATTCACTTTTCATTCGTCATCTAATATTTTGTTTATGCACTTCTACTATTATGTTTGATAACTGCATTTAATTGGTTTATGATATTGTGATAACTTTCCTTTACTTAAAATTGAGTTTCATATATTTCATTTTTTCTATATATTGTACTATTTGCATTATAGATGGCATCATCATCCCAGAAACGCCACAAAACCCATAAGGGTAAAGAGTCAACAGAAGGTCATGCCGTTAATCCTCCATCACCAACGGGGATTGAAGAAGTACTTGATTATTCAAGATACTTTAGTACAAAACGGCAAATGATGGTCTTTGATAAAATGTTTCATGGAAGACCAGTCATATCTCCGAAAGCCATGCATTCTCCATTTTTTGCTACAGTAGGGTTTGAATTTCAAAACCTTCTAAACTTCCAACACTTACAACCTTTCCTTGGAATGAAACTTCCCTACTATGAGGAATTGGTGCGAGTGTTTTATACAAATCTGAAGATCCCACCTCTTGGTGAACTAGCCATTGAGATTTGTGGCAAGCGGATACACATCAATCAAATGGATTGGATGAATATTGCTGATCTGAGGTATGACGGTGTTAAGTTAACACCTGGGACGATCCCTGGGGAATGTAATTTTGATCGAGCCTTAGCATTATTGTCCATGCTCCGTGGAGATGTTCAGGGACAGAATGTTAGAAATGTCGGTAGTCTAAAAATGAATGACTGGCTACTACATTACACATGGGTGCATATCTTGTGCCCTCGTGGAAGAAAATTCGCACAAGTATTAAATGAAGATATTTTCATGCTCTGGTGCATAAAAAATAACATAATCATTAATTGGCCACATTACATCATGCAACACATGATGAAATGTCGGGATAACAACATGTTGCTGCCCTATGCAATTTTGATAACACGCATCTTGCAGGTGTATGGCTTCGACTTAGAAAATGAACAAGCGGTAATGCTTGGATGGAATCATTATTTCGGCAAAAAGAGTATGACCAAATTAAATATATTCCAGGTTAATGGTTTATGACAACTTGGTAGGCCTCAAGTGGAGGATGAAGGAGATGATGAAGAGGATCAATTGCCAGAACAACATCTTCAAGGTGCTTAACCTCAACCTGCAATCCCCAATCAAACTGAAATGTTAACCCAAATTTGTGCGGGGATGCAAGACATAAAAGAAAGCATGAGGAACGTTAACATCCGTTTTGACAGGGTTGATGAAAGGATGGACCGGGTTGATCAAAGGATGGACAGAATGGAGGATACTCTGAATCAGATTCATCGTCATCAAGGCCATTGATTGCCTATTTGCATTATGTTATTGTCATTTTTTCATTTCTATTTTTCATGTTGAACATTATTATTGCTATTTTTATTGTTTTTTTTATGATTAAAGTAAATATTTCGGGTCCATTATCTAAATTGAAAAATAAATAACATTCATTACGTAACCTTCAATGTCTACGCATGACATGACATCATCTTCTAGTTGCACTAGTTGAGGTGCAAAATCACGTCGTACTTTTACCCATGCTGCTGGGAGCACAAGTGCGTTTGTTGCTCCTATTTGTCATCGTGGACACGTTGTTGTTTTGAGAACAACAACAACTGAAAAAAATGCTGGAAAACGATTTTGGGGTTGTCCCAAGTACAAGGTAAATTTAATTCAATTTGGTTTCATGCAAACTTAACTATGGTTATTTAAATTTTTTCATTGTTCAATTTTATTCTTTTCTTCAAAACAAATTACAAGTGACATTGTTCTAGGCTGTATTTTTTTCAAATGGTGCAATGAAGACGTTGCCGATGACAAAGATGCAATCATTATCAACAATGGAATAAGATATGCCTTCTAGAAACACGTTTGAAGGTTTCCACAAGAAGGATTAAAATGTTATTAGTGAGGATGTCTTTTCTTTTTCTAATTAACATTATTATGTTTTTAAGTTTTGCATAATTTCAAATTAACATGTCTTTATCTCTCTCTACAACAAATATAATGATTTTATATATTTTTGCAACTAATTAATGTTAATGACATCTTTTCTTCAATTATATTAATTTTATTATTAATAGTAATCAAAATCATAATTAATAACAATTATATATATATATATAACATAACATTTATTAAATAATCATTAATAATATTAAAATTATCTACGAACAAAAATTTAACTAATACAAATATTTTCAATTAATAAAATTAAAAATGAAGAAATCATATTTCATTTCTATATTCTGTTTTTTAATTTATTTCAATTTTAAATTATTTTTTAAGTTATAATTGAAACTTACAATTATTTTAATTATCAAAATTATGTACAAAATTAATAATATTTTTTTATTATTTTTTTACACACATGGACAAAAGTATACTTTATTATTATATATAACATAATGTAATAAAAATTAAATAATATAATACTAATTATTTTAATTAACTTAAATGTCCTTTAAATTAATTAATATTTCATTTTCCTATTTATTTATATACAAGGGTAAATTTGTAATATTACAATTTACACTATTTAAAATATATTAAAATACTCTCACAACTATCACATCATTGATGCTTTCCAAAAAACTTTCTTCACACATTCACTCTAACATCCCCATCCAAACACCCTCAACTTTCTCCACACTTCCACTCCCCCACACCCTCAACTTTTCACTTCCCCACAACCTCTAATCCAAACAAAACCTTAGTAATTATTTTCTTACTTTTTGTTTTCAAGTTTCACTTCTGCTTTGAGAGACATGAATGGAAAGTTGTGTAGAATAGTGGGAGATTTTAAGTTAAGGTTTAACTTTTGTATATTTTGATGATTTGAATCCCTAAATTCCTTAGGAAGCAAGGAAAAAGGAAGTTAATCTTTTTCTAAATTACCATTTGAGTTTTAAGTATAAATAGTATTTGTCTTAAATTTTAACTTAATATCATGTGAATTTATATTACATAATGAGAAAAAAAAAAGTATGATATGTTTGAGTGAAATTTAGTAGATCATGATGGTTTTGAAATGTGATCATAATAATAGCGTAGAATTTCAAATATGTTTTAGATGTTAATTGTTACTATTCTAATTTTATTAATGAATTGTATTAGCTTGCATATGATACATTGTTCAAAGATAAATAGAAAATTAATTACGTGTAAACTAATTATATTAAAATAAACTTAAAATTGTTATATTTTTTTAAAATAAAATTTTACACAATTCAAATTTTTACATGATACATAATTGAACTTGAAAATAAGATAATAAGATGAAGTTGATTATTGTATTTAATTTGTTGGAAATATTAGAATCATGTGATTGATTAATGTGTTATGTTTTTGTATTGGCCAAGAGTGCTCGGGACCTCGTTCCCAGCGTTTAGGTATGGTCAGCTCGGTTTTAGGCGAGTATGGACCCAAAGGGTGTCATGAGCTCGGCCCAGATGCTGTTAGACAGCTCGAAAAAGATAATTAAAATTGAAGGAATATTCTGATTGTTTATAATACATACACTAATTAAATACCGATAAAAGTTGTTGGGAATAAAGTAGTTAGTACCCTAGAATAAAAGTGCATGTGAACATAATGTTTTATTGTTGTTAGCACCCGAGAATAAAGGTGCATGAAGCATGAAGTTTTTTCTGTTATGGTTATATGTTTTCTGTTGAGATTATATTTTCATTAGTGAAAACTGTTGAAGGGATATCTATAAAAGGGGCTTGAGACCCCGAGTAAATGTATGTTGTTTTTGAATACTTGAGACTGAAGCTGATTTCATACTTTTGAATGCTCTCACTGACTTGATCGTCGGAGTATGATCAACAGGTAAACCCCCCTTTGTTCCAGTGGAGCACCATGTACCTCGAAACACTAATTGCAGAAAAATCAGAAGAGGAGCTTGCATTCAATCTGTCTGAGGTCAACCGGCTAGATGACTCCAAATCTTGAAGAATTGTGTGAAGTTTTGTTGTTGCTTCTTTAGTTGGGTATTTTGTAGTGTTTGAATTTGTAATTTACTTCAAGAATTAATCCAATGCCATTTGATCTTGAAACCTTTTAAAAATATAAGTTTTCAAAGATAAGTGGAAAATCAACCAATTGATTTATCGTTTCAATCGGTTATTTTGCACTTAGAAGTTTTTGAAAGAGTTTGAAACAATTTGACTTTGGTTGACTTTTCTCTCAAACCAATTCAATCTGTTGTTTAGATAAATCAACCGATTAATATTTGAAATTTCTTAACAGAGTTTTGTTAAGCCTGCTAAATCTGTTTTGGCTGGTTTTCAAACTACTTTGGCTTTTGATTTTAACAATTTTAACGGTTACGTTGAGTCTATAAAAAGGGTTTTATACTCCTAACTGAATATACGATTACAAGATATTCATATTGCAATTTTGAAATCAGTTTTCCAAGATTGCCTAAGGTTTTGGACTTTTCTTCAAGAGGAATATGATTGTTGTGTGTTAAGTCATTTTTCAATTATGTGAATTGATCTAGGTGTACTCTTTCCTCTTCTTTTAATCTTTGTATTTTTGTAAGGTTGTGTGGTACAAATCAATATGGTATTTTGATCTGTGTAATGTTTGCAAGGAGAAGGTCGTGTTCTTGAAGGGATCAAGAACATCTCTTTATTGTGTGTGTTGTAAATCAAAGGAGTTTGATTTGTTAGTGAAATTCCCAGGTGTTTTTAGGGACTGGATGTAACTCTTAGTTAAGAGTGAACCAGTATAAACCTGTTGTGTTGATTTCTCTTCCCCCTATCTCATTTAAATTTGTTTAATCCTTGTTTTTATACACTGCTGATAAAAACAATCAGTTGAATTGAAGAAACACCTTGATTTTCTGGAATCAATTTAAAAACATATTTGATTTTGGCTGAACTTGTTCTGTATCTTTGATTCTGCTTTTGACTTAAATTTAACCTTCAAAGTTTGCGAAAATCTTGCATAAACAATTCACCCCCTTCCTGTTTTAGCCCTGAAATTCTAACACTAGTCGGTCAAGCAACCTATCACTTCAACTTAATCGGGATAATCTAAGCTCAAACTTTGTCGAACGATGAACTTTGACTACACTTGCCCCCGAGTCAGGTTATCCTACTATGTGATCACTGCATCTGTTCCAGGTTAACTCATCTCACAGGGCGCGTGCTCGAATAGCTACATCTACTCCGAGCTAGGTCATCTTACCATGTGCTAGTTCAGATGACCACACATTTTTCAAGTCAATTCATCTCACAGGGCTCCTATACTCAGGTAGCTTCTTTTGTTCCGAGTTAGGTCATCTTTCCATGTTCGTAATTGGATAATTCATTGTTCAAATTCGTTCATCTCACAAGGCGCCTATACTCGGGTAACCGAGTTAGGTCGTCTTACCAAGTGCTCAATTGGATAATTCATCTGTTCAAATTCGTTCCTCTCACAGGGCGCCTATAATCGGGTAACTGAGTTAAGTCATCTTACCATGTGCTAAATCGGATAACTTCAGCTATTCAAATCCATTCATCTCACAGGGCATCTATACATGGGTAACTTCGTTTGTTTCGAGTTAGGTCATCTTACCATGTGTCAGATCGGACAACTTTACCCCTGTAAATTTCCCATAAACAAATTTATTACTTGGTAACCTCATTAAAAAACCCCTTTTTAGGGAAAAAGAGCGTCACCAAAGAAACTTTAAAATGTCTCAAAATACACTATGAATAAAATACACTATGAATAAAATACACTATGAATAAAATACACTATGAATAAATTTCTTAACTGAAAATAGAACTTGAAGCTTGCTGCATTCCACGTTCGTGGGATGACACCGTCTTGAATTTCCAGTTGATAAGCTCCATCGCCCAACACTTCTATGATCATATATAGTATAAAAGTTTGGTGTTGTACTGCCTTTTACTGTCGAGCTACGGTAGGACATAATCATTTGTCATTCTTACATGAGTTATGGTAAATTTGTCAAAATGTTTGATCTTTGTTGCATATATCTCTTTTTTTTGCCGTAATAATGTTATGGCATATAATAATGTTTACTAGAACAATGATTGTAGACCGTGAATTAGCACACCAGGTAAGTTCCCAAGAAAGAGAGGTGGGTCACAAATGGACGCACTTAAATACCAAGTCTTTCCTTGCCAGAACTTTCCTAGCCATGTACTTTTACACTACTACGCTATATATCCAATACAAGAATAATTTCTCTCATGTTAGAGTTCATGATAATGATAATGAAGTGGCATCTCAGTGTCAACTAGAACAACGATAGTAGATCGTGAACTAGTATACCAGATAAGTTCCCAGGAAGGAGAGGTGGGTCACCAATGGACGCACTTAAATACCAAGTCTTTCCTTGTCAGAACTTTCCTAGACATGTACTCTTACACACTACTACGCTCTATATCCATTAACAAGAATAATTTCTCTCATGTGAGAGATCATGATAATGATGATGATAATAATATCACAATAGATTTAAATGATAATAAACATTTGTGTTGTCTTCAAAATAACATGATAACAGATTAAATATATCTATGATTTTCAGACTAATATGATAACAAATTTAAAATTTCCCAACAGATTTAAATGATAATAATCATTTATGTTATCTTCAAAATAAAATCACAACAGACTTAAAGATAATAATTAATCATTTATGTTATCTTCAGAATAACATGATGATATATTTACATATATATGCAGTTTTCATAATAATATGATAACAAATTTAAATAACAACAATTATATCTATCATTTTCAGAATAATATCACAACAAACTTAAAAAATAATAATCATTTATGTCAACTAGAATATTACTTCAACAACAAGAATACAATTTAAACAACAAGAATATAATCTCAATAGCAAGAATATTTCGTTAATGTGTACCTTTATTTTATGGTTACATGTAGAACATTATCTCTAGTTGTTTATTTCTACCTAATTTTAGAATGACATTTGTACTTAACTAATTCAGTTATTCCTCTATTATTTTAATTATCTTTTCAATACGGACTCCCAGTTGTCTGGGTTGACCTCTTGACGTATCATTGGGCTTATCATTTATCTTGGGTCGAGATAGGTGCCTCCCCAAATTGACCTGCCCAATCGAGCTAACACATTTAGTGCTCAGGTTGGAGCCTCGGGCACGTCCGACCAATACATAATATAATGTAATAGAGCACAATATAATATGAAAGTTTTAGTTTTATTTGTTTTTAATTTGTATACTATAATAGAGAGCCATTGTACAATAAATTTTAATTATACTCTAAGTTATATAAAGAAAAATAAAGTTAAAGTAATCTGAAATATTTATAGTTTTTATTTATACATACTTTCATCATTTAATTTTATTATTTCATAGTTTTAGTTTTTCTTAAATGGTCTGTCGTGATATTTAACATTTTAATTTTAATTTTCATTTGAGGAAAGTTGTTATTCTCTTAAGACAAATCAATTTTTTTTATCATGAATGATGGAAAAATTATGAATGATATGTTTGGAAGGATACAATTTTTTCTCAAAAGGTTCTAGTTGGTTAAAGTTTCTCGATTTCTTAATAAACCTAAAGTTGTTGGATATTATGTCAAACGTATGGAAGTCTAAAACAATGACTATTGCAGATTCCTGTGATCTAAAGAAACTCATTTGGGATGACCTTTTGAAAATCTCTATAGTGCATGAGGTGAATCTTCAATATCATAATCAAAAGGAAGCATTCACCTTGTCTACAAATTTCTTCAAGCTAAGATGAAGCAGATATAGGTCAAAGGACAAGAACTAGAGAACTAAAGGCTTTATATTAAGAAGCAAATATATATGAGGTTAAGTATGTCAGTCGATGAAAAAATCTCGCCTATGTCCCAAAAATTTAAGTAGATGTTTCAAAAAAGAGTACAGGTTAACCCCTTTTAGGTATTGTTTGACACCTAATCACTCCTGACTAAAATCAAGTATTCTTTCGAATCATAGTTCTTATAACAAAATACAACACCATGTGCTTTTGATTAAGTGTTTAAACAAACAAAGCATTAAGTTGCATTTGACATACTATAGATCAGTATAGAAATTTTCCACTTTGTAATAAGTATTGATGAACGTGAAAATATCATCATTAAGACCATCCAGTTTGTCTAATAAATGAGTAATGAGGATAAAATGATAAGCTCAACACAAATTGATAAAGAATCATCCATGAAGACACATATAAAACCCTTGACCAGAGCAATGGTTAGAAGAATACAAATAGAAGAGCCTCATCTGAAGACTTTTATTGCATGCACAATACATTCTTCTATTCTTTAATAAATGTAAATAGTAGACTAGGGTTTACTTTCTCTTTGACCATGTATTTTGGGTCACAAGATAACATAGGATAAATGTCTTAACCCTAGATGCATATGATAAAAACCTAAACCATAAATCCTAAACCCTAAACAATAAACCCTAAGCCACAAAACACTGAACCATAAATCCTAAACCATAAACACTAAACTTCAAACCCTAACTTGCATGACAAGTTAGGGTTTATCGAGGCTTGACAACAAGGCTCAAACCCTAACCCTAACTTCTAATGTAAGTTAAGGTTTAGGTAGCTTCTCCCATACACTTCTCTCCCTCATTTAGTTTATAAATAGGGACTTTGCCTCATGTAAAATGTATACTTGTGTACCGTCCCGTCCCCGGGCGTTGACTAAAGTCAAAGTCAAAGTCAAAGTTAAAGACACGGTGGGACCCCGTGAGGGGCCCGAGGAAGGAGGATGAGGCGTCGCCAAGAAGAAGAGGCGTCGCCAGGATAAGGCGCTGATGGCGTCGCCAGTATAAGGCGCTGACGGCGTCGCCCCCCGATACCCACGGGTAGGAAAGATGTGGAGGGGACGAAATCACCAGAAGCCAAGTTAGGGAGAAGAGAAAAATGGCTTTAAGGCCGTAGTTATAATACTAATAAAGGTGGCTTCAAGGCCATAGTTCCAGTACCAGTGGGGGGTATCCTGACTCGTGAAGCCCACGCCACCTCAGGGTGATCCCTGGGATAGTTACGACCCAAGAGAGGGTCATGCCCAGGGACGAACCAGGTGCGTGGTGCGAGAGGAAGGTAGATACACTCCCAGGGTGAGTGACTGAAACCTGGGGAGCATGAGTTGGCACCCAGAATGTCACCCCCTGCGCCAGCGGCACTTCGAGAAGGGGGGAACTCACACGACAGAATGTCCCTAAGATTGGGATACGGCGTCGAGAGGCCCTCCACGTGTGATAGTAATCAAGTCAGCGAGAAGTTAGGAAAGGCAGTAAATGAGGGAACGTTAATGTTTCCTCATCAGGTATGTTTTTATTCCAGTTAACGTTTCAAACGCTTTAAAAACACTTTAAATGCCTCCATTAAATTAAGGAAACGTGTTAAATGCGCCTTAAAGCGCCTTAAATGCACTTTAAGACGTGTTTAATGCAGGGTGGCATTAAAGGGGTTTTGAACGTTCAAAAGCAAAGATCGGACTTTTGGCAAATTTTCCCCAGAACACACTCTAGTTGCTTGCTCGAACCCTCAGGCTACGCACAAGGGACTAGAGAAGGATTGTTTGCCAGAACGAGAAAACAGCACACAATACACAGTCCTTTACCACCTTCAGAGCGACTTTGACGGTGCTCTGATACGAAGGTGCAGAGTTTTGGTGTTTCTTGTTAGCTTACTTGAGCGTCGGAGTGCAAACGGCCGCTAGGGCGCCCATTTGTTCACTTCTTTGCAGGTGTTCGCATATTACCAGGAAAGGGTGTCCCTAGCAGACGGGCAAGGTCGCACAGAAAGACGTACCCAGGTCAACTGGCAGGAACAACTTGAAATGAGTAAAGAAACTCTGCTGGATTTAGTACAAAAATCTCTCAAAGTCTCACTCTAACTCTTGTTAAGGCTCAAACCATAACCTAGGGTCCTTAGAAGAAGAACTTCTTTTTCAACTAACTTCCTTGAGAAGCAATTCCTTATTCCGCACCATGCATCACTCCTTCTTCAACTATAAAACCTTTTGCTGCCTACACTCCTTTATTCAAATAATGCAAAATCTCTAAACATGGACTACACATCCATCACAACTCTAAGTTGGCATAAGATCAACAAATATTCCTAAGGCTTAAGTCTGAAAAGTAGGGAATGTCTTCACCAACTATCATCAAGAGATTTGTGCCAAGTTTAAAAGCTTCATTCAAATATCTCATGGGATTCGAGCTAAACCGACAATGTCCGCCAACCCTCCCGACACATGAAATATTCAACCATGGTTTAACTATTTGTCCTGTACGATGTGCACTTTTACCTTATTTGGTGTAAAAGGTTCTGCTATTTAGAAAGATAACTATTGTCAGCTATAAGAGAGATCGCATTAAGAAAAAAAGAGAAGTTAATGTTGTATGAAACACATTTAAAGTTTCTCAATGCTCAGGCTCGATAAACGATAAAGTAAGAAGATAAATATGTTGAAAAGAGTCCAAAGTTACTCAATGAACAAATTAGGGAGTACAAAAACTACTTACTTTAAAGCCTATATAAACAACTCAAGGAAAAGAAGAAAATATACGTCGTAAAGTGTTGAAACTCTAATAAAATCTCCTTGTGCCCTAAAAGCTTTAAAAGAACATTGTTGTATTCAAATAGAAAACTAAAAGAGAGTGTTTTACCTTGTACACATTGAAAGGCACTACCCTCCCTAGTGAGCAAGACAAAGTGATCTATTGATAACCTTTAGAGTATCTTTTATATCTTAATTAGGAGTGACTATTAGGTAAACAATACGTGAGTTGTCAACCAAAAATGGCTAGTGTTAAAAAAAATACTCAGTGGTCAACTAGAAGTGGCTTGGGTAACGAATACTTGATTGAGGTTAGTCAGGAGTGGCAATGAACCCAAATAATACTCAATATCAACTAGGAGTGACTTGATCAAATAGTACCCATTTGTACTTTACAAGGATAGTTTGCCCAATAAAACATGATTGATTGGTCAAACACTAGATATAGCCTGTTGTGAAAGATGAACCAATATAGAAATATCGTGTAAATATCTTCTTTCATCTCTTTGTAAATTGCATGTTATCTACAAAACTAACTTAAAGAAGGTAAACTGTCAAAACAAAGTTTACAAATTTCAAACTCTTTTGTCTGCTTGAAAACTAAAGCTAGCGTCTCAATGTAGAACATCAAATAAATTTTACAAAAACAAAGAAAATTTTAAAAACACAATTGAACATTTCCTTCTTGTTTCTCACAGTAATCATTTTTGGCTAACCCGTTTAATAATATTCTTTGAACAACAATCACTTTTGGCTAACCAAGTATTCTTTGCCAAACAACCTCTTCTAGCTAAGATTAAGAATCCATCTGAATAGTTATCAACAAATCACATGGTTGCTCAATAGAGAGGGATAATGTCTTTTGACATATACAAGATTTATGCTCCCTCTTTTAGTTGGTTAAGTGAACACGGAAAGTGTTATCTATGAAGCTTCTTAGGGAACAAAAATTTGATTAGTATTTCAGCACTATGCAACATTATCTCTATCTTCTTCTACTTGAATAATGACTTTATATAGGTGCTGAAAAATATAGTTGTGGCTTAATTTGTTATGGGCCATTTAACACCTTTATTAGTTGAGTGTCATTTGTTCATTTGATGAACTTGAACATGAAAGATGCATTAAATGCAGTTCATGCAACTTTAAGTTCTCTTATATTCTTTACACAATATTCCAATAGTTGGATGTACTTGTCTCTTCTTGGATTTTGTGCCTTTAATTCAATTTCTGTAAAACACATATTCATACGAAGCATGTCGCCTTTCCAAAGTTGGCAATGCTAGTGTCGGGGAGTTATTGAAAAAAAATTAACTTTAGTTCTTTATCCAAAAGATCATTTGATGTGACTTATGCTTGAACAAATCTTTTTGGTGGACGGAAGTAACAAACATTCCTTGCAACATAGAATAAGCAAATAAATGTTCATAAAGGACGATGTTAGCTTAAATCTATACATGTATTGTTTGAGCATGTCAAATGTTTTATCTAACATAAAATAAGAATACAAAGTGTTATATCATCTGATTGACTATATACTTGTGGCTTACATAATCTATTTTGAATGAATATTATCGTCTTATAGACAAAACATGACCATGTTTTACACTTAGTTGATTTTAACATTTAAATAAAATATAGGTGTTGGACTTTTCCTTAACAACAAGGAAATAAGAAGTTTCCTTATAAAAGAAAATAAAGCTTCGTTCGAAGAAAGAATAATGAAGACTCGCAAGGCATGGTATGTTATGAGTTCTGAAAGTCTAGGCACATGAGGACATAAATTCCATACTATAGAAACTGCCTCATCTAAGAAAATGAGTTTGATGGAAACCTGGGAGGATTCAAACCTAGGATCAAATGTTGAGCATGTAAATATGTCTTATGGCAAATGTAGAGGAAGAGGTACTCTCAAATCCCAACTTTTCTTTTTATATCGCTTTAGAATCATCATGTTCTTTGTCTGATGAAGATTATGCGAATGATCTTTTTTACGAGGATAAAAAAAATTGAGAGCTCTAAATCCTTTGATTTCGTCTTCCAAACATGCATTTAACAAGTGTTAGATGTAAGCACAAGAGGCAGCTTCCTAAAGCTAATATGAAAGGACCTAAGAAAATTTGGGAAGCTGGTTCATGGATAGTGGATGCTTGCAACACATGGAAGACACATAATATACATTCCTCAAACTAAGAAAACATTATATAGATAAGGTTGTCGTTAGAGAAATAGAAAAAGATAAGATTTTAGGAGTTAGATCTGACAAGATTTTTCCCCTTGTATCTATTAAAAATCTTGTATACTTTGTAGGACTCAGGTATAATTTAATGAGCATGAGTCAATTATGTGACAATGGTTATATGGTATTGTTTAACAAAGATCATTGTATAGTCTTATTATCTGATGGGCATATCATCTTTATTTTCAAGCGATAGAACAATATACATTGTAGGATTGAGCCCTTACCACAAGGTCAAATGCAACTTTTTCTACTTTAAAGCATAACAACCTAAACACCATGATTCGATTGTGACATGGACCACCTGGCCTATGTCATGGGATAATTGATCCATCTTGCAACAATGTTTCATCGGCAATTGTCTCACTAGGAATCAAACTCTTCGATTGTAACTTAGTTCACCTAGCCCACGCCATAAAATAGTTATGCAACCTACAACAATCTTTCTCTGAACAATTTCCCAGTTGGGAATCAAACTTGTGACCTTGGCTCCGATATCAATAGTGTACTTTAAATTCTAAATTAGTTTTTAATTAAATTAGTGATTAATTTATAATCTAAAGTAATTAGTAGCTAAAACCTTGGTAGCTAATGTTAGATATCAATTTAGAAATTACTTTATAAACTTTTAGAAACTAATTTGGATACCACTAACTTTTTAGTTTATAAAATAGTATTTATCTTAGTCAATATAATGACTAAATATTTTTTGTCTCTAAACTAGTTGTCATTTAATGATTTTCTTAGTATCAACTTTAATGTATTTAAATTATATTTATTTAAATTTAATTTTTTTCTGTAAATAGATATCATTTAATAATTTTCTCTCTCAATAGGTTATACATATAAGCATCTTAGAGTTCATATAATAAAAAGTAAAATAATTTTTTTAAATAAAGTATTAAATCCTAAAGTACTAAAACTATAAAACGTTTGAGAGATATAAAATGCTATAAAATAAATAGTGAATATAAAGATAAAATAAAGAGATAACAATAAAGATAAAATATAAAAAATAAGAATAAGAATAAAATAAGAAATAAAAGATAAAAATAAGAAATAAAACAATAAAATAAAGAGATAGTACGCAAAACAGAATAAAGAGATCAAATTGTAAGTTGAAGTAAGCGTGGTAAGACTTCAATTTTTTAAAATATAAATTTTAAATGGATGAACTCTCTTTTAAGTTTAAAAAAGAGTCTTATTCATAAAATATAAAAATATAAAAATATAAATTGAATTATGATGATTGTTAGAAGGCTTGACTAAAAATAATTAAAGTTTTGCTTTGAATCTATTTTTTCTTATGTATGTAAATGTGTAAGAGTATCTTATCAAAATTTTGCTACAAAATATTTTAATGAAGAAGACTAATTTTTTAGCTATCCTATTAAAATCTCTTCTTTATATTATTTTTTTATTAACAAATTTTAAATATAAGACTTTACTTAAAACTAAATCCAAGGTCACTCTTAATACTAACTCCTTTATATGATTAAAATAAAATATTCATTTGTTTAGTACATTAAATTCAATTATTTTAAAATAAAATACACTACAAGAAAAACGCGAATTACATACGGACAATATAAAATTAGCAGTGGATGGGATTTGAAGCCAGGTTCCTTCAGCAATCTTTCAGCAACCAAGTAAAATTTAACCACTACACTAAGCAAAATTCTTTAGTTTTATTATGATTTTTATTATACTTATTATTATTAATAATACTAACAATATTAATAATATTAATAATACTAACAATATTAATAATACTAACAATACTAACAATATTAATAATACTAACAATACTAACAATATTAATAATACTAACAATACTAACAATATTAATAATACTAACAATACTAACAATATTAATAATACTAACAATACTAACAATATTAATAATACTAATAATATTAATAATACTAACAATATTAATAATACTAAAAATATTAATAATACTAGTAATACTAATAATAATAATAATACTAACAATATTAATGATACTAACAATATTAACATATGAATCACATTTAATTTATCTATAATCTACTTGAATCTAAACATAATTTATTATATTATCTATTAGTATGAATCAAATTTAATATATGTCATACTCATAGTCATCATATTACCTATTACATTAAAATCAACTATCATATTAATTATTATTTTACGATCATATTGACTTAATTAAGTTCATTATAGGTAGTTGGTTTTACTTGTGTGTTATATATAGTAAAGAATATTGTCAACAAACAATATTATCTTTTAACATAAAATGATGACTTTTACATTAACTATTAATTAAATCTCTAATACAGATTACTAGTTAGCATATCATTATAGTTTAAACTATATTAATTATTCCATAAATCTATGTAAAAAGTTGTTACTAAATAACCCTTTCTACTAATATATAAATCATAATGACAAAGTGATTAAATAATTTATAATTTAAAATATTTTAAAAATTATACATTATATCAATTTTAATCTATGTAAGTAAATATTTGAAAATAAGATTTTTTTTTTTATCGACAAAGAATAAAAAAAATTAAACAAAACATTTTAAGGATATTTCAATCCTTATACAAGAATCTCAAATCAGAAAAGAAGTGTAAGATACAAGCACCTATATAGCCATCTAACAAAAACTTCACAACTACCTATAATAACCTATATTTGAAAATAAGATATCAAATAATTTTATATTAATATATATATATATATAATATGAAAGTAAATTTAAATTTAACCATGAGTTTTAAAAAATTAATGATTAAATAAAGAAATATATTAATCAATATATATATATATATGTATTTATAGTATTAAAGTTATATTAATATTATATAATTTCTTCCTTTTTCTCTCTATCTATCTATATCCGGATAAAAGTAATATTACTCAAGTCAAATAAAACTACTATACACACACAATAAATATCTAAATGTATATTTATATCAAAATTAATATTAATAATATGAATATAATATTGATAATATGAATATAATATTGATAATATGAATATAATATTAATAATATGAATATTAATACTAATAATAATAATAATATTAATAAATATTAATAATAATATGAATATTAATACTAATAATAATAATATTAATAATAATATTAATAATAATGTTAATAATAATATTAATAATAATATTAATAAATATTAATAATATGAATATAATGTTAATAATAATATTAATTATAACATTAATAAATATTAATAATATGAATATAATGTTAATAATAATATTAATTATAACATTAATAAATATTAATAATATGAATAATATTAATAATAATAATAATATAAATATAATTTATTTTATTATTATTATTATTAATAATTATATTAATATGTATAAATTATATTAATATGTATAAATTATATTATATGTATAAATTATATTATATGTATAAATTATATTATATGTATAAATTATATTATATGTATAAATTATATTAATATGTATAAATTACATTAATATGTATAAGTATAATAAAAATGATAATATGACCAAAGAACTTGTCTGGTCTAGTGGTCAATGCTTCCCTGGGTCACTGGAAAGACTTGGGTTCGAATTTTGTCTGCTGCAGATTGCTTGTAACATTATTTGGGGCTCGGGTTCAAGTCCCAACCAGTGCAAAATGCCTCTAGGATTAATAAAAAATATAGATAGTGATAAATAATAATTTGTAATAATGAGAGATGTTGACATACGGATTTTAACTGTATGTAATTCCAATTTTTCTTGTAGTGATAAAGGTCACAGTGCAATAATGGGTGAATGGGGTATGATTTTCTTTTACAAAAAAATGAAATATTTTTTTTATTTACGCAGGCTAGCGGGCCAACCCAACCCGCCCCGCCCTGTTGTTGGCCCGTACGAGTTGGGGGTTATGCGGGGCAGGCCAAAGCGAGTTAGCGGGCTAGATTAGGGAGCCCGCCCCACACTTTTTGGTAGTGGGTTGCGGATCGGCCCGCATGGCCCGCCCCGCATTGCCACCCCTATTTGAAAGAGTGAAACCTCAAGGAGGAAGCTAGACAAAAAGTTTAGTGGATTGGTCAAAGTGAAGTTTTGGTAAGTGGTTCAATCCATTATGAATAATATGTTTTTTTCTTCTTTTTTTGGGTATTTGATAAAATGAGAGATGTTGTTGGCATAGTTGGTGGATTACTTGGATCTTTATTGGATTTTGTGAAAGTGCCAAGGGAAACTTAAGCTTGTAGGCTCACTAGGTTAGAGAAGTTAATGTTTACCTCCATTTAATGAGTTGTTGAGATGTGTGAAGTGTGTGACGATTGAATAGTTATATATATATATATATGGAAGATCTTACATATTTATCTTTAAATACATTTTAGAATAATTTTGATTATGTATGATTCTAGTAAGTCATTTGGTGTTTACTATTATAATATTGGAGGATTTGGATGATATTTGAGTATTATTTCTTGATATTTTCCTTATTTTTCTTCTCGATATGTTGGATGATAAGTAGTATCTCACCTCTCAAGCAACACTCATATAGTATGTAATGATGACATTCACTATTCATCATTGTTCAATCGATAATTAGGACACTTAAGTGAAAAATTGTAACTTAAGCAAGAGAGAATCTAAGACATATTTTTCTCCTTAAAAGAATATTTCTCAAATGGTATGTTCGACATTCAAGCAATATAGGTAGCAATGTGAACGAGTTTTGAAATCTTGGGAGATTGTGCAAATATTTTAGGATGCTCAAGTGGTGACACAATAGCTAACATTAGCGAGACAATATGTGAAGATGCAGAACTTGTTGGAAGACATCCAACATTGGTGTCGCTAAAGCGATAGACACATAAGTGTGGTGATTGCAGCTTAAGTGAGGAAGCAAAAAATTCAATTAAAATCTTTTAAAGTATCTTGCTCAATTGTTGAAATATTACTCAAGAGAAGAAACATATTCCTAGTTGAGGGAAAGAGAGAGATTCGCTCAAGTGACAATAGACTATGATGTTGATTTGTAATTAATTATATATATATATTATTAATGTATGATATGCATGATGATATGTATATGATGAGCATGATAAAAGTGAAATCATTCTTGTAGTATATATGACAAGGATATGTAACATGTATGAGCGACCCCTTATGAGTGTGTGATCTTCCATAGATGTGTGACACAAACACATAATGCAATATATTTATAATATGTGACTCTTTATGGATGTACAACTCTTGTAGGTGGGTATGACCTTTTATGAGTGTGTGTGTGTGTTGTTTTACAAAGTATTTAAGATGTTATCAAGCCTTGAATATTTAGAAAATTTAATTATTAATTAAATTAATATTTAAAGTTAATTTATGCATGTATAAATTTATGAAGAATTTTTTATTTTATTTTAATTTTTTAATGTTCTCTCTTAATAGTTTTTTTTGAAAAACATTGTCGAATTTTGATATGTAAAGAAAAATCATAATAGTGTTTCTACGAATTGATCTTTTGATTATTAAGATTTATTACACTTTTCTTTTTTTTATAAAATTTTAAAATTATTTTAGTATTTTAAATTTTTTAATAGAAGTTAATTGAATTTAACTTTTAGCCCCAAACTTTAAACGTTATATATCTTATTCTTATTAAGTGCACACTTTTATCGTCTTAATAATTTGTACTCAATGGCTCTTAACAATAATAATATTTTCTATAGTTGCAATATATTCTTATTGAGTAAGAAATACAAAATCATACCAACAATACAAGGCTACCAAAACTCCAAGATGTTTGGATTTTAAGATGAATTAGAGGGAATAGATTTGAAATGAAAGTGTAAAATAAGATTATTTGGATTAAGAAAAAAAATATGAGAAATAAAGAGAAAATTTATGAAAGTTAGTAATGATGTGATAGGTGTGATTGATAAAATAATTTTGTTTAAATAAATTAAAATAAAATTAAGAATTAATCTAATGATTAAAATTAAATATGATTAAATTATTTTATGTATAAACAAATTAAAATTTATGTACAAATATTTTACAAAACATGTATTTTGCATAAATAAAATTTCTAAATTATTAAATTTTTTAATAAATATAAAATAAAAAATTCTTAAATTATTCAAAATTCTAAATAAATACAAATCCGAATTATTTAATATTAATATTTAAATAAAATATAAATAAATAAAATTATTAAATTATTTAAAATCCTAAATAAATATAAATTTAAACAATTTAATGTCGTATTTAAAAGGATTGACATAAATAAATTTCTGAAGTATTCAAAATCGTAAATAAATATAAATAATAAATTATTTAATTTCATTTTTAAATAAAAATATTCAATAAATAAAATTACTAAATTATTCAAAATCATAAATAAATATAAAATTTTAATTATTTAATTTCCTGTTTAAATAAAAATTCTACATTATTAAAAATCTTAAATAAATACAAATCTAAATTATTTAATATCATATATAAATAAAAATATGAAATTAGTTTTTTTAAAGTAATGAAAATCTTAAATAAATACAAATACTAAATTATTTAAAGTCATATTCAAATAAAAATTTAAAATAAATAAATTTTTTAAATTATTCAAAATCATTATTAAATATACAAATCTAAAGTTATTTAATCTCCTATTTAAATAAAAATCTGTAATAAATAAAATTCTTAAGTTATTCAAAATCCTAATTAAATACAAATAAAAAATTATTCAATATCCTATATAAATAAAAATCTGAAATAAAAAAATCTGAAATTATTCAAACTCTTAATTAAATATAAATATAAATTATTTAATGTCTGATTTAAAAAGAGTTAACTTAAAAGAATTCTTAAATTATTCAAAATCATAAATAAATACAAATCCAAATAATTTAATGTCCTATATAAATAAAAATTCAGAATAAGTAAATTCTTAAATTATTCAGAATTTTAAATAAATACAAATTAAAATTATTTAATGTCCTATTTAAATAAAAATTTGAAATAGAAAAATTCTTAAATTATTCAAAATATTAAATGAACACAAATCTAACTTCTTTAATGTTTGATTTGAAAAAGTTGAAATAAAAAAATTCTTAAATTATTCAAAATTATAAATAAATTTAAATACAATTTTTTAATGTTCTATTTAAATAAAAATTTAAACTAAAAAGATTCTTAAATTATTTAAAATTCTAAATAAATACAAATCGAAATTATTAATATACTATTTAAATAAAAATCTGAAGTAAAAATATTCTTAAATTATTAAAAGTCATAAATAAATGCAAATCTAAAGTTTTTTAATGTCCTATTTAAATAAAAATCTAAAATAAATAAAATTCCTAAATTATTTAAAATCCTGAATAAATACAAATTGAAATTATTTAATGTACTATTTAAATAAAAATCTGATATAAAAATATTTTTAAATTATTCAAAATGTTAAATAAATACAAAACTAAATTATTTAATGTATGAGTTAAAAAAATTGAAATAAAAAAAATTATTTAAAATCATAAATAAATACAAATCTAAATTTTTTAATGTCCTATTTAAAAAAGGGTGAATTAAAAAAATTCATAAATTATTCAAATTTTAAATAAATTATTTTTCAGCTAATAAATATATCTTTCCTTAAAAATTATTTGTCAATAAAAATATTATTTTAATTAGTTAACAAGTTTGTTACTATTAAATATAATTATTTATAGATTTATTAAATATAATTATTTATAGATTAAAGTATTACTAGTTGTAACAATATGTATTTATAGGATTCATAATATTTTTTATACAATACTTCAATTTATTAACATTGATATATAAAATATTATGGAAAATATATTTCGCAGTTTACTATTTATACAAAATCAGATTGGATTAGACAGATATGCTTCATATAATTCGCTACTGCATATGTTATGCCTATCTATCAACAATTACACCAAACTATTGTCTTATTTTTACCACGTATATTATACATTGATATACTTTCTATATACATCTATGGAAAATACAATAATTGTTTCCCCTCAAATTGGTGAATAAATATCATGGACTCCCAACTTGTTTTGTAAAGTCACAAACTGATATTTTCCGAGATGCTTAGTAAATATATCTGCTAACTGACAATGTGAAGAGACATGTGATGGACTTATCATCCTAGCTTGCAACTTTTTCCATACAATGGGACAGTCTATATCGATATGCTTCGTACCCTTATGAAATACATGATTTGCTTCAATACGAAGTGTCACTTGGTTATCACAATACAAAGGTGTAGCCATGCTAATTGGAACCTTGAGGTCTTGTAGGATATAACATAACCATGTTAACTCCAGACAAGCATTTTCCATGGCCCAATATTCTACTTCAGCATATGACCTTAACACGTTGGTTTGTTTCTTAGACATTCAAGATATAAATAAATTTCCCAAGAAAATGCAATAATAGTCGTTGACTGATCTTCGAGTAATACAACATCCTCCCCAATCTGAATCGCAATAGGCTTTCATATTAAGATCATTATCAGAGGGAAGTAATAATCCTTGCCCAGGTGTCCCCTTGATATACTTTAGAACCCGTAATGTTGCATCCTAGTGTGTTTTGCGAGACTCTTGCATAAACTGGCTTAAAGTTCTAACTAAGTAGACAATATTTGGCTTTTTTATGGTGAGGTAAATGAGTCTTTCAACTAACTTGTGATATTTAATTGGGTCATGTAATAAATCACCATCAATAAGAGTGAGTTTTAAATTTTGCTCCATGGGGAACTTCTCTGGTTTTGTCCCAGTTAGACCTATATCGTCCAAAATGTCCAACGTATATTTTCTTTGAGACATTAAAGTTCCATGTTTAGACCAAGAAATGTCAATTCCCAGAAAATATTTTAAGGTGCCAAGATCCTTTATTCGAAAATGTTGGAACAAAAATTCCTTGAGATACTTGATTTCGACATCATCATTTTCTGTTAAAAGTATATCATCGACATAGAGCAAGAGAGCGGTGAAATATGATCAAACAATCTTGGTAAATAAAGAACAGTTTACTTTTGATTGAATATATCTTGCCTTTTGAATAACCTTAAAGAAAGTAGCAAACCATTTTCGGGATGCTTATTTTAATCCGTACAAGGACTTATGAAGTCGACAAACTAGATTTCTCCCCTATCGACGAAATTTGGGAGGAAGCTCCACGTCAACAGTTTCATGAAGGTCACCATCCAAAAATGAATTTTGTACGTCAAGTTTTTAGGTGAACCAGTTTCTAGTAGCTCTAACAGTCAAAAGACAACGTAATGTCGTAAGTTTAGCAGTAGGAGAAAAAGCCACAATATAGTAAATCCCTTCCACTTACGTGCAACCTTTGGAAACTAAGAGCGCCTTATCGAATATGTGTCTTAATTTATGAACCCATCGACATCGTATGGGTTTGTGGCCAACTGATAATAAAACAATGCTCTAGGTGTTGTTTTCTATCAATGCTGATAATTCAGCTTCCATGACTTCCTTCCAATGGGGAGAAAGAATGGCCTGATCATATGATGAATGCTCTCTATGTGTAGAAATGTTAGCTAAAAACGTGCAATGAGTATAAGATAAGTTAGAATAAGAAATAAAATGAGATAGGGAGTATCATGTACCTGGGAGAGAACCTTGGCTAAGAGTGGACTGATTGGTAAGAGGTAGCAATAAGTAATCTTTATGTCATGCAGATGCTTGAGACGTGTAGAATGTCGAAGTGGTTGTGTAGAAATCCCAGGGGATGAATTAGGCGCAGGAGATTCAGTGGTCATAGGTTCAGGAATAGACTCAATGGGTATGGGTTTAGGCACACTGGGCGAAGTTGGTGAAGTTGATTGTGAGTTCGGTAGTGTGATAAAAATGTAGAATTTTGATGGTATAAGTCAAAGACTATAAATTTTGTAGGACATAAGAGTGTGAGAGTGATGTTATTTCATGAAAAGGAAAAATGGTTTCGTGAAAAACCACATCCCTACTGTAAAAAATGGTGTTTGTCTTCAAGATCATATAATTTGTAGCCTTTATGATTAGGTGGATATCCAATAAAGACGCATCGTCGAGCACGAGGATCAAATTTGTGTTTGGGATGATTCACCATTGCATAACATAAGCTTTCGAAAATACATGAATGTGTAACAGACGGAACTTGGTTCTATAATAGTTGAAAGGGTGTTTTATAAGGGTAACAGACTGAATGGGGGAAGGTAAGCGGTTAATGAGATAAACCGCAGTTAAAACACAATTTCCTAAAAAATGAATAGGTAAATTAGATTGATAAAGAAGTGATCACGCAACTGTAAGGATATGACGTTGTTCGCGCTCAACAATCCCATTTTGGTGGCGGGTATAAATACATGTACGTTGGCATTCAATGTCGTGATCAAGAAAAAATAGATGCATGGAAAGAAATTTTGTACCATTATCTGTTTGGACGGCTTTAACACAAATGTGGAATTGTGTATATGCAAATGTGATGAAAGATTCTAGTAGACACTAAGTATCAGATTTGTGTTGCATGAAAAAAAAACCCTAAGTGCATCTAGTGAAATCACCAACAATGGTTAAAAAAATCGTGCATTTGAATAAGTAGGTGATTTATGAGGATTTCAAATATCGCAATGTAACAAATAAAATAGACCCTATGTATTTATTACACTGAAAGTAAAAGGTAGTCTTGCTTGTTTAGCAATGGGAAAAATATTGCATTTATTATGAGTAGACGTATTATTGAAAGAAAATAACAAAGATCCCAATTTTAAACGGGATGAAGACGGATGGCCAAATCTCATATGCTAGAGACCTGTGTTGCTAGAAACATGAAAAAAGTAGAAAAACATTTTGGAAGGTTTCATATAATAAAAACCACCTCGTTGTTCACCCGAACTCGTAGCCAGATCATGCAGGATACAACCATTGGGAAGTAAGACAACACAACAATTTAGAGTTTTAATGAGTTTACTTCCTGAAATAAAATTTAAATGAAAAGAAGGGACACATAAAACATGCTCTAATTTGATATCTCTATTAAATTGGATGGACCATTTAGATGTGATTAGGGTTGTTGAGCATGTAGGAAGGTTTACCAAAGAAACTGGTGATGAAGTTGAATTAATAAAGAATTTTGGATTTGAAACAATATGATCAATTGCCCCATTGTCCAAAATCCATGGTTTTGTGAAAACATAAAACTGAAGTATTAAAGTTCATGAGAAAACATTTGCGTAAACATCATGATTACCCAAATTAATCATTGAAACCGCTTTGGTAATTTCTTGGAGTTGTTCTGCTGAAAATCCAGAAAATTAGCAGTGAAAGATTTATCTTCTGGAATTGAGTACATCATATTGGTGGCTGGAAGCTGACAATTTGTAGAATGTTTAAAGTCGTGTTGTTGTTGTGCACGATCAGATTGACCATTCTTAATCTTGCACCTATCTTCTATGTGTCCTCTCTTATCACAAAAAATACAATGAAATTGTAAATTCCTACATTTATCAATCGAGTGCCCAATCCTCAAACAATGTTCTCAATACTTGCCTTTATATAATTTTTTTGATTTGTATGTCCCTGTCCATGAAATGGTGTTGTGATAGTAAAGCTTTACGTTGGCTCCGATGACAATTGTTGTTGTGTCTCTTCTCTTATAATTAATGAATATGTTGTCAAATGTTACACAAGGGAGACATCATCAAAATATAAGATCAGACATCTTTATAGGTGTCATTGAGACCCATAAGAAATTACATTAAATGTTTTTGTTCCTTCTCGTCATTGTGTGCTTTCATTTGATTACAAGGCGAGAGGATAGGCGATATGTGTCTAACTCGTCCCAAAGACTCTTGATTTTTATGTAATATGACGAAAAAGACATTGTACCTCGAGTAATTGTGGCAATGACTTTATGTATCTGAAAAATTACAGGCACGTTCTTTTGTGAGAACTAATCTTTCAAATCTTCCTAAACATGGTGTGCCGATTTCGTGTGTACAATGCCTTTGGCCAAATCTGCTTCAAGAGAATGTGTTAACCATGAAAAAAGCATGCTATTGCATTGATTCCATATAGCGTATTTTGTCGGTTGCTTGGTCTCTGAAGGTGCACTGATTGTGCCATCAATGAACCCGATTTTATTATTGGCTATGAGGGCATGAGTCATTGATTTACTCCACGTTGCATAGTTTGAGCCATTCAATTTTTCTGGGACAAGTAGGTTTTCGAGTTGATCTAAATGGTGTATATAGTATGAATTTGATGTATCCGTAACTATGTCTTTAGAGTTTTCGGTAGACATGGTTGTCGAGGAAAAAAAAAGGCAAAAGAATATTTGTAGTCACCAGAAACAGTGCTCTAATACCATATCAAATATCATGGAAATGATATTTGTGTATATTCATTCAATACATGCCTACTGTTTATATACAATCAGAATGGAAAGATATGCTCTATATAATTTGCTACTCCATATGTTATGCCTATTTATCAACAATTACACCAAACTATTGTCTTATTTTACCACGTATATTATACATTTATACACTTTCTATGTACATCTATATGAAAAATATAATAATTCCAATAAAAATGCATGAATAATTAAGTAAAAAAATGTTGATAAATGATTATGAGACACTTGGAATCGATTTTCAGTGAAAAAACATAGACAATTGATTATTGTTGATGTACCGTCCCGTACCCGGGCGTTGACAAAGTCAAAGTCAAAGTCAGCGTCGAGGTCAAAGTCAACATAAGGCATCGCCTAGGTGAGGCGACGCCAAGTGCAAGCATCGCCAAGACGGGGCGTCGCCTAGAGCAGGCGTCGCCCAGTTAGGGCGTCGCCAAGGTAAAATGTCACAAAAGCAAGGCAATCACAGTGTTGCTCCCCGATACCCATGGGTAGGAAAGACCATGGAGGGAGTGACGCCGTGGGAAGGCCTCAAACCCCGATAACCCGGGGTAGCAATAAAGAGAAGAGAAAGGTGGCTTCAAGGCCATAGTAATAGCGCCAGTGGAGAGCAATCTGACTCGTGAAGTGCCCATGCCGCCCCAGAGACGCCCTTGGGATAGTTACGACTCATGAGAAGGGTCACGCCCAGGGGCAGCCAGGTGCAGGGCACGAGAGGAAGGTAGATACGCTCTCAAAGTGAGTGACTAGATGTTTGGAGGCATGAGTTGACACCCAAAAAGTCACCCCTTGCGCAGATGCACTCCCAGGTAGGAGGACTCACACGAGGAAATACCCCCAGGTGGGGTCATGGTGTTGTGAGGCCCTCCACGTGTAATAGGAGCCAAGTCAGAATAGAAACGTCAATTTGTCAGGTACAAGGTAATTAAAGCTATTTAATAAAGTTTACGTTTCGAGCGTTTAAGGTACTATAAATGCTCCCAAGCAGTTTAAACGTCTTAAAGGCGCTGAACGTTTTATAATTAAATGCGCTTTAAGACGCTTTAAATGCTAGAGTAGTTTAAATAGCGCCTTGAATGTTGGAAACGGGGTTGGAATTTTTGGCAGACTTTCCTAGAACACACTCTAGTTGCTTGCTCGAGTCTTGAGGCTACGCACAAGGGACTAGGGAGAGAGGTTGTTTGCCAGGAGGAGAAAATAGACACTAGACACAGTTTCTTTTAACCACCTTTAGAGTGCCAGTCACGGTGCTCCGATACGGAGGTGTAGAGTTTTGGTGTTTCTTGCTAGCTGACTTGAGCGTCGGAGTGCAAACGGCCGCTAGGGCGCCCTTTTGTCCTTCTTTGCAGGAATCCACAAGTAACCAGTGGGAATGAGTCCCTAGCTGACGGGTGAGGTTGCGCACGAAGACGTCCCAGGTCAACCGGCCGGAACAGTTGACAACAAAAAGATTAAAACATCGATTATAGAGAGAAAAAATGAGCAACATCAATTATGGGCAATGAATTATCGATTGTGTGAGACAAAAATTGGCCAACATCGAGTCTTGATAATGGACATCAATGTTCACTCAAAAAAACCTTGGACAATCAATGATTTGAGTCATGAATGACAATGAAACATCGATTATCAATTGAAAATCAAAGGACAATCGATGTTCATGTTTAGAACATCAAATTTCTTTCTTTCAAACGTTTTTTACACTATTCTTACCTTAATGATCCAACACAACTGAGAAATACTTCACAAAATCACAAATGCATCAAAGATAATTACTAAAACAATAATATTACGGAGAATAAACATGTTTCAACCTGACTTTTTCATATTTTTGTACACTTTAACAAGAAAAAATAAACCTACATACTCATTATTTATACTAGACAAAAAAAAAATGCAAAACATTATCGCCTTTCCATCTACATGAACAATAAAACTGCAAAAACAAACACTACGTAGAACAATTTAATTTCACTAAATCAATAATTAATTTATTTATGTGCTATTATCGTGATAATCATGTGATATCGTGACAATAATTAAAATGTTACTAAAATAACATATTTTAGTTATTCGAAGTTTTAAAAATCATATTCCTGGATTCACATTTCTCATGAATCAACTACGAAATGCCCCCTATAATTTTGATTTTTATATGGATACAAATTACTAAAAAATCACTGAAAAAAATATATTTTTTAAATTACTTTCGGCCTGAATGATTCTGAACTTATTTTGCATCACGCTCTGTATCTTCTTTATTTCAAGTTCTTATGCTTAGAAAATAAAGTAAAAGAAAAAAGAAACACAATCTTTTCTTTTGGTTCTCCAAAAGTGAATTGAATTGGAATAGTTGATATTGTACCAAAAGTTTTGGATTCGTCCATGTACACCATTTTTTTTTCTTTGAGTAGTTTCAAAACTGTTATGGGAATATATATTGGTATGGTACAGATTACACAGAATGAGAATATTTGTATCATAATTTTGACCAAGATTGACATATGGATGATATTAAAAGAATAATTCATTTCTTTCATATATATAGATAGATATAGATATAGATATTATAATATTATGAATTAACCTGAATGAGAATTTCCACACACCAAAAAGTAATTGATATTATTGTTTATTGGTGATAGTTGAGAGTTACGAACATTGGCAATTTTGATACGTGCCAAAACAGCACTTGCAGATGAGTTGATTGATTAGGTCACTTCATTTCCAAAAATATTCTTGGAATTTTAGGCAAGAAAACTCCATTCCTAGTTCGTGGATGCAAAAGTGCTTGGTTACCCAAAAGAAAGATAAAAGACAAAAGAACGTAGCAAGTTTTGAGTTAAGTAAGAGAGCAAAAAACTCTAGTCAAGACCATATTTCTTGTCATTAAAGTCACTGCTCTTGTGCATTATCATCACAAGAATTTGAGAGCATCATCATTATGAAAAGTGCACAAGTGATTATTAATATTGTGACTAATTTTAAAAACTACTGTATGCATACAACACACAATTTTACGTAATACTCAATCATTAATATTTTCATCAACGCTTATCAACATTACAAATGACGATTTATAGAATATGAGCGGTCTCAAAGCGTATCAGACTTGATATGTTCAAGATATTTTATTAGTTTGTTTTTTTTTTAATTCTTGACTCAAAACTAGAGAGGGTTGTAAGTCGTTTCACAGCGTCTTAAAAGTGTTTTGAAAGATGAAATTAATAGGAATATCTTAGCGTGACATAATATTTAGACGTTACTTCATGCTGATTCCAATTTACGTTTGACCACAAATCTTTAATTATCTTTCTCTTTAGTTTGCCAAAAACTTTCTCTTTCACCATCCGTGTAAAGTAAAGGGAATTGACCAGAACGCATTGCTTACATGTGTAGTCAAGAGATTAACTTGGGTTTTTGAGTTCAAGTAGAACTGCTTCTACATAAATTTCATTCTTTCTTCTCCAAAATCAACTAAATATATACGCAATTTACGACCAATTTTGAGAGACCATGACCACTTTTGGAAGAAATTGGAATCGTCCCTTTAGAAATTTCAATGAATTGTACCTAACTTTAACTTGAATATATACAATGAAAAGGGAAGAAAAAATTGTGTCTCAAAGCAACAATGTCTTTTTTTTATTTTATTTTATGCTTTGAAATTAAAAAAATAATTTATTGAAATGTGTAAGGTAGAAGTATGATAATATATGAGTAGTGAGAAGTGTGATGATTGATGGATGTGGGTGGTGGCTAATGTCCTACTTTATAAGTGGTTCCATCTAAGCACCAAAATTTTGCACTTTATAGTTTATTTTGTAATTGGGTTTAGTTGTTAACCAGTGAGATTTATTTGAAGTGAAATTTCAGCATTTGGCCTCTAAAGTCTAAATCATAATAGTGGCATCCAAGTACTAATTGACCAAACCTCCATGAAATACAACGAAATTAAAAAAAAAATACAACAAATGCATGAAACGGATCATATGTCATTTATTACAAATTTAATGAGTGTGACTGAAAGTTTTCCATAAAGAACCAAAAGGCCTGCCTCAGCTAGATACCTTGAGTCACGCCCAACTAAGCCAAATTAATCTGTCAGCCATGACTAAAATAAGGGATCTGCTTGCTTTTTCTCTTTTCTTAAATCACCTTTGCAGATTTCCCCAAAATGGCAATCCAAATTTAATGAACACCAGATTCATTCACTCCATCACCACCTCTTCTGCCATCAAGTTTTTTTTCTTATTCCCCCTCTAATATCCTCATAATATCTCTTCACTTGTCAAGAAGATTTATGTGAAAAGCTGAAAACAGCCTCAAGCAGCAAGAGAGAAAAGTTGTGCAATATGGAACATCTTAATTGTCTTCTTCATCAGTAAAATTAAAAAAAATGAAAGAAACATATTCCTCTTCCTGAACTGTACAATGCTGGTGGTCAGAAGTGGAACTTACTTTTCTACCATTATAATATGCTGGTTCATCAACTTACTGTGAGAATGACTAGGTTTATTTAATATTCACAAGCAATGAATGGTATAACAGTTACTCAGAAGTTTTTGCTTGGAAGCTGAAACAGAGCCCACTAAAACACGCATGCTTCCAACTCTTCTGCATAACTCCATCACACATGAAAAGAAAAAAGAAACTAAAACACCCAACTAAAGTATGCAATCCCAGGAATGAGAAATCCTACTAGTAAACTATTATTATTATTATAATATTAAAAAAAGCACAAAAGTTTAAGCTAAATAGAATAAGCATAAAAAGTTCAGTTCTTCCATTGATAGATGCTCTAACTCTAACTTGAAAAGTCATATCTTACAGAAACAAAGTGTAAAACATAATAAAGTTGCTAAGAACCGAATTTGAGAAGAATTATGATATTATTAGATGAATATGAAGTATGGAGTAACTAACGAAGTGAAATAGTAAGTTAAAACCCAAATGGCTAAACAAATTTAAAATTGCAGTTTGATAAAGGAACCAAAATTTTGTACCTTCGGATCAGGGCCTAACTAGTCAAAGGAAAACAAAGAAGTTCGAACTAAGAAATACCTTCTTCACTGTTTGACAAACTCTGCATCCGAAAGAGCGGAGTGGTCGAACTGGCTAATGTCTTCATCATCATCCATTGGAGCAGGGAGATTAAGATCTATCAAACTGTCTCCAACTCTAGCAGAAGCTCCAACCGAAACAGTTGCAGAAGTTCTGACATTTGCAGAAGTTCTGACAGTGGCGGTGGTTGTAGTTGCAGAGGAACCTATAACATGTGTTCTCTTGTGTCCACCGAGGGCTTGACCCGAACCAAAGACTCTAAAGCAAACGGGGCATTCGTGGACTTTCTTCTCCGCCACAGCAACATGCTCCAATTCAGGTTCAGTCTTCTGAAACTCCGTTTCAGAGTTTAACTTCATTTTCTTGTGACTTGCTCTGTGCCCACCAAGAGCTTGGTAAGATCGAAACACCTTATCACACGTTTCACATTTGTACCTCCCTCGCACCTTGTTACTCCTCTTTACAGATTTCATCTCCTCGAATTCAAAACCATCTTTTTCTTCATCATCCTCTTCTTCATCTTCATCATCGTTGTCACCATCATCTTCAACCTCATCATCATACTGTTGTATGTTTTTATGATCATCATACTTCTTCCATCTGTCACGAGACAGCATCATTAGACAAAATGCCACGGCCTCCTCCGTGGTGGTATCGGAAGCAGAACTTGCAGATTCGTTCTTGTTATTATTTTCAAAGAGTTTCATTTTTTTCAGGGGTTCTCCGAGTTGCCAAGCTCTCTTGGATCGTTTCCGAGTTGGGTTCTTGGATGACTCGGTCTCGCTCTCTCTATCTTGGAGGATCACGGAGCCCGTTTCTGCTGCGAACGAGAATTCAGGATCTGCAAAACGAAAACTTTTTTTGGGGTTCTCTCTGAGACCGTAGAAGGAAGAAGAGGATTGAGAAGGGGATGAGTCGGCCTCAAAACTGAGTTGAACCGGGACGAACTCGGTCTCTTTCAGAGGAACAGGTAGGTTCATCATGTGAGACCTCATGTGACCTCCTAAAGCTCTTCCATTGGCGAAACTCCTTAAGCAAAGCTTGCACTTGTGCTTCTCCATAAAAATAAAAAATAAAAAACAGAGCACAAAACAGAACACCCTGAACACACTTGTGTTGTGTTCTTTAACCTCTCTCTGTGTTCTTCCGTATAAAAGGAGTAGGTGCAGATTACAAACTGTTGCTCCACCAAGGAAGAGTATGTAACATGGAGTGGGATAAATAAAAAATAGATATAATAATAAATAAATAAATTAATAATGATTTTTTTTTTACTTTTCTTTATTTGTCTCTTAGACTCTGCAATATTTTTATTTTTGTCATTTTTTTAATACGAGATTTTTTATGTTTTCTCCATTTATTTTGCTATCTTTACTTTATTTTTCCTTAAATGCCCTGGGATTTGGGATTGATATCTGAAAATTGAATTTTTTTTTTTTTTTGAAACGGTGACGGTAGAAAGAACTGATGGTTAATATCACTCGACTGTGATGTAAAATTCAACAGCACAACATAAGCATCAAACAATGTGTGACACGTAATTTGCAGTACCTACCTGTCTTTTCTATAGGCAACCACTGGGTAATGCCACGATTATTTGGGAAAACGACCTTAATAAACCCAATAAAAACACAATGCCTGTTATTTTCCATAATGAATCTGTTACCTTTTGGGGCATGGAGGTAAGTTTTACAAGGTTGTTTTTCTTTTAATCTATTTCTACTTCCATCACATATATTTATTAAAAGGGATTTGTTATTTGTTATTGTAACTGAAAAGGAACTGATATTTATATATTATTTATATTATTATAAGAAAATTATAATTAATTATAAAATAATTGAATGTAAACTTTAATTTAAAAAATATATTAAGTAATACTCACAGTTAAGAATGGATGGAGTATTATGTGGGATGAAGAGTAAATGACGTTTAGTTAGGGTTTGGTAGACCCAGTCCTTCATGCTACTCCTAGTGTTTCCCCACACACATATAATCTCTCAGTCACAACACACACAAACAAAAACCTTTGCTTTCTTCCAAAGGACGTGTTCCATCTTTTTCTTCACCCAATTGGGTCTTCTTTTAAAATGCACCTTAATTAGTCATCACTCATGAATATCATCAAGGTAATGAGAGGGTGCCGTATGCATTCTGTCTAACTTTTTCTCTCTTTCAAACTAAAATAACTAACCTTTTTCATTCAAATAAGAAACTTCAACTACAATAATCTATATTTACTCATGGGAAAGAAGCTGAATTTATTTTCATTAGGCAGAGTAAGAATAATTGTTGGAAACACTTCCATTTCGGGCCCAAGATTTCAATATACTATCAACTCATTCAACTTCTCTTAATCAATCTGAATTATACACATAAACCCTCAACAAATTTATGTCAAATCTAATACACTATTGTTTAATCATTTCTAATGGGATAATTTTATCTTACAATATTTACATTTATCTATCTATTCTTTTAATCAACACAATGAGATATTTTCCCTATCCATAATGTGAATAATACCATGAATGAATAGTGATTGAGAAAGAAATATCAATACATTATCTACCTAATACATGTATTACTATAGTATTGTTTCTCCTCACATACTTAATAGAATGCAACAATTATAATCAAGATTATAAAAACATTTTGATTATATAACCTTTATATAAAAGATTCAACTTTTGTGATGAATATGACATTACTTTTGATCATATTTTTTATTTATTTATACTAATATATAAAGATTTTTATTTTTACATATTTCATATTCTTATATGTTCCTACAAAAGGGGTTAGAAACTTTCTTCAAGGTGAATACGCTGATTTTCCGGATTGGGCTCTTCAGGTTGGACTCTCGGATTGGGCTCTTTAGGTTGGACCTAAGTTTGGCAAACTTCCTAAGCTGGGTTGGATTTATTGCACCTTTCGGATTCTCCTCTTAGTCTCCTCTCACGGTTGGGTGTGTGTACCTGCAAGGCGCTTCAATGTCAAAGTCAAAAATAGTTTTATGTAATCATCAGATAAAAATCACTCTACTTACCTCTTAGACTGATGTTTTATTTATAATGTTTTCTTATTGGGCTCATAACCTACTTGGGTCTTTCTTTTTGTACCCAATATCTTTTTAAACACACACCTATTAATTTGGGCCTTATCATGTTGGGCCTTATCATGTTGGGCCTTGCTACAGTAACCATATTTATTAAGACCTAAATCCTAAACCCTAAACCCTATATTTTACATTTAACTTATATATATATATATATATATATATATATATGTTTTTCGGCTAGACCTTTCGGCTATACTTTTCGGTGTATCCTTTTGGTGAGACCTCTCGGCCTAACAGTACACTAGCCCCCAGCCCCCTAGGCATGAGGATTTTGTTTAAAAAAGACATAATGCCTAAAAATAAAGGACAAAGCATTTCAAATCATTTTGATTGTGTCAGACGAAAATCTTTTTTCAAATCATTTTGATTTTGTATTAAATGCCTCGTTTTATGTGTTTTTTCTCTATCACAACGATTGACTTGATGTGACAAATACATCTGACCGTTAGATGTGAAACGTTTTAATGGTTAAGATATCGTGACCTTTCAAGCGCTGGGTTTTATTGCTGTTATAAATATCTAATCTCATTTGCTCTTTTTTACGTTTTCTTGTATTCTTATTTCTGAGAGTTTCAGCAAATTGCATTAAAGGTATAATGTTTATTTCCAACTCTGTTTCCGTTTCTGATGAATTTATGGGTTTTTTTTTCGAGCGCGAGTGGCGAATCTAATGGAAGAGTGATACGAGTCGATCAAGATGCAGATTCAACCTCATCATCTGCTACTCTTTCATGTATGAAGGATTCCAACGAAGCGATGACGGATGTTGAAACCAAAAGAGCCGAGAAGACTATACCAAGGATAAACCATTGTCTCGGTTATAATTGGGTCAATCCTAAGGTCCTATAATTTTTTCTCTCGGTATCGTTCTTCTAAAGATCTTCGTGATTTTCTTTCAAATACTCACATTTATTCTCCTAATGTTGTTGAGGATATAATTTCTTTTCGGCGTGCTGGAGATATTGATAATGTTTGTCATGGTCGTGAAGATGATAGTTGTGAATTCTTTTATTTTTTTGAGTGTTTTTTTATTGATTTTCACATTCGATTTCCTTTAAGAGAATTTCAAATGGGTGTACTGAATTATCTAAATATTGCTCATACCCAACTTCATCCTAATGGTTGGGCTTCTATGCAAGCTTTTAGTATCTTGTGTAAACTATTGTCGCTTTTTCCCAGTCCAAAAGCTTTCTTGTATTACTATAGTTCTTGGCCTGGTAAACGACCAAGCTAGTTGTCTTTAATTAGTAAATCTAGAATTTGTTTTCTTAAACCTTTTACTTCCTCATATAAGAATTTCAAAGGAGGTTTCTTCAAAATTCTAATTGAGGAGGATGGAAAGAAATATTCTTTGATGGTGATACTCCAAATTTTCCTTTCTACTGAACAAGTCAACCCTTGAAGTTTAACTCTTGGTCATACCATTCGATGGATGCCAAAGATCGTCGTGTTATTGAAGTTCTTGGTCACTTATCCTACCAGATTCCTACTCGCACTCTATTACGGTTATACACCTAAAAAATGCCGAAAAAAGATTTCCTTGGTGTGTGTTTGTTTAAATTTTTTATACGTAACAATATATTTTTGACTTTGCTAAGTGTTTTATTGGTTTTCAGGTTTGATGGCTGCCACTAATCTGAAAGCTCGGTCTTACTTCTCCAAAATTGTGAACAAAGCAAGAGGTTTGACTCCTTGACCTGAACCAGAAATTCATCATGCAGTTGAAATGAAGATTATCGAACCAATATCTCGGGTTGAAGCTATTGAGCTCGTAAATGATGAACATGTTGTTGGTCCTTTAAAGAAGAATAATAAAAGAGATCGAAGTGCTAGGAGATCACATTCATCTTCTAGGCGTCATCGTCATATCCAAGGGAGTTCTTCACAATCACTTCCAAATTCAATCTTTGCTGCTACTACTCGGTTTTCAGAATTTATTCAAACTAACCTTGATGAGTTTTCATACAACATGCTTAAAGCTTATGATGCTCCATCTTTGGCTAATTATGTTATTGAACTTTCAATTCGTGCTTTATTAATCGGAAAAATGATGAAGGAAAAAAGCTCAAGTGGTGTTTCCTCTGCTGATTTTGAAAAGATGAAGATCGAACTTGCTTAATCAAATGGAAAGCTTAGATTTTTGACTGCTCAAATAAAAGAGTTGGATACTTTGAATGTGCAGCAAGAAACCAAGAGGGAATCTCTTAAGAATGAAATTGTTGATTTAACTGCTGAAAGATTGAGAATTCATGAGGAAAAATCAAAAGTTCAAGATGAGAATCAACATCTAAAGGAAAAGCTATCATAATTATCGACAACTAAAGAAATTGATAGCAACATTATTCGGCTTTTGCAAAAAGAAATAAGTCAATTGAAGTTGAATGTATCTGAAGCTGAAGGTTTTGTGATTGATCAGCATAAGCTGCGTTTCGAAAAAGCTCTTCAACAAGCTAAATATTTTTATAAGATTCCCTTAGATGAAGGAAACTTTGATGTAGGCAAGGACTTCTACAATGACGAATTGATTCCCATCAATTAAATTCCCGATGAAGATGCAACAAAGATTAATGCCATGAACTAAATGAGTATTAACTCAATTTTTTGTTATAGATCCCGATTAGTTATCGGGTTTCAGACCGTTTTGATAGTCGTTTCTATGACAATGTTACTTGTATTAGTTTGAAGTTATTTAATATCAAACCTTTTAACTTTACTTCTCTTGACTTCTTTTTGATTTATTTTCATTATAAGCCAAATGTTAACTTGTAAAAAATGACTCTTTAAAAAGCTTTTATTCAGACCTTTTGACTATACTTTTCAGTGTATCCTTTCGGTCAGACCTCTCGGCCTAGGAATCCTTTCGTCCAATTCTTTTGGTTTATTCTTGTTTAATAAGTAGAATGTTTCAATTGAATAATTTTTTTACCACACTTTTCGGCAAATCTGCTTGTTGAAAAATTGTGTAAATTCTTAAAGAATGACTTAACAAAATTTATCTTTAAAAAGCTTTTGTTCAAACCTCTCGGCTGAGCATCCTTTCAGTTAGTCCTCTCGGCATAATAGTATGCGATTCCTTTCGATTTAGACCTTTCGGTTAATTTTAATATGATCTTCAAGTTATTTCACATAGAATGAATTTGTTCAAGACCAGGATATTTAAATGGTTCTCTCATGAGGGTTCCACCTGATGTGAAATCATCCAAGACCGAGATACGTTTATTGTAATGCACTCGGGAGGGTTTCACCTGGAGTGAAATCATCCAAAGTCGAGATATTTAGGATAATACTCTCGGGAGGGTTTCACTTGGAGTGAAATCATCCAAGACCAATATATGTTTAAGATAATTCTCTCGGGAGGGTTTCACCTAGAATGAAATCATCCAAGACCGAGAAATGTAAGAACGAGAAAATTTGTTAGAATACGTTATCTTTGCTGGTGAATAACTTCATTATATCATAAATTTGTACACAAAAAGGACTTCTTTACATTATATTCAGCTAAAATAAAACTTTAAATGACTTGCATTCCAAGTTCTCGTGATTATCTTTCCTTCTAGTGTTTCTAATCTATAATCTCCATTTTGCAAATTTTCTATTATTCTGAAGGGGCCTTCCCATTTAGATGCTAATTTTCCTTACTGTGGATCTTTTCGAGCATCAGTTCGCATTCTCCAAACTAAGTCTCCTTCCTTAAAACTTCTTGGTTTTACTTTGGTATTAAACCTTTTGCATGCTCATCTCTTTACTGCTTTTCCTTTATCTTTGCTTTTTTCCCTGAGTTCTTCAATTAAATCTAAGTTTGTTCTTAAACATTCATTGTTAACGTTCCAGTCTTCTATTTGCCTTCGCAATGTTGGTTCATTCACTTCTATTGGTAACATAGCATCAGTACCATATGTAAGATTGAATGTTGTTTCCCCAGTTGATGTTTGTGGAGTACATTTATATGCCCATAATATTTCTGGTAGCTTCTCTGCCCATAATCCTTTTGCGCTTCTTAATCTTTTCTTCAGTTGACCAAGGATAACTTTGTTTGTTGATTCTGCTTGTCCATTTGTTTGTGGATGCTCAATTGAAGTTGTTGTAGACTTAATTCCTAAATCTGATATTCACCTTGAATGTGACCTACTGTGAGCTGAGAATCACTTTTGCATATGACTTTATCAACTCCCATGTTTCAAGCCAAGAGTAATCCTGCGATTAAAGTTTCGTATTCGGAAATTATCAACTCCCATGACATTATCAACTCCCACTTTTGAATTCAAGTCTCAAGGCCATCTCTATTTGGAAATTTCCTGGTCCTTCAAGCATTATTCCTGCTCTGCTTCCCTTCTTATTGGACGAACCATCTACATGTAAGATCCATGCTTCGTGTTGTGTTGTTGTTGGTAGTTGAATGATAAAATATGCCTGAGATTATGCTTTAATTTCTCCTCTCGGTTCATACTTGATTCCAAATTCTGAAAGCTCCACTGACCATGCCACCATTCTACCTGCAAGTTCTAGTTTTCTTAAAATTTTAGATATTGGACAATCAATTCTCACAATTACCTGATGATTATGAAAATATGGTCGAAGGCGTCTTACTGTGTACACAAGGGTTAAAGCTATTTTCTCAACCAGAGCGTATCTGGTTTCGGCATTTTGTTAGGGATCTACTTACAAAGTATATCGGTTTTTATCTGGATTTTCTTGGATCAAGGCTGCTCCTATAGCTTCATGTGAGATTGCTAGGTAAACAATGATAGGTTTGGTTAACACAGGTTTGACCAGGATAGGCGGTTCGGCTATCATGTTTTTTATTTGGGAAAAGACTTGCTCACATTGATCATTCCACTTAAAATTTTCAGCTTTTCTCAATAGTTTCACTATCGATTTTGTTCTCTCGGCCAAAATTGGTAGGAACCTAGCTAAAGCATTTAATTTTCCAACTAGTCTTTGCACCTCCTTCAAATTTGTTGGACTTCTCATCTTCATTATCGCCTCACACTTATAAGGATTCGCTTCAATACCTCTATTGGTCAACATAAAACCCAGAAACTTTCCACCTCTTACTCCAAAAACACACTTTTCAAGATTTAAGCGTATGTTATACTTCCTTATTCTTGCAAAAACTTCTTCAAGATCTTTTACATGTTTTTGCACTTCACATGACTTAACAATCATGTCATCAACATAAACTTCCATGTTTTTTCCAATTTTCTCCTTAAACACCTTATCCATCAATCTCTGATATGTGGTTCCAGCATTTTTTAAACCAAAGGGCATAACTTTGTAGCAATAGTTAGCCATATCGATTGTAAAAGCCGTTTTAGGAATATCTGGTACATACATTTGTATCTGATTGTAACCCGAATAAACATCAAGAAAGCTCATCATCTCTTGGTCGGATGCTCCATCTACCAATTGATCAATACTTGGTAGTGGATACGAATCTTTTGGATATGCTTTATTTAAATTAGTATAATCAGTGCACATTCTCCATTTCCCATTCAGTTTCTTAACAAACACCACATTGGCCAACCACGTTATATATTGGGCTTCTTGAATGAAATCGGTTTGCAATAGCTTCTCGATCTCTTCAATTGTTGCCTTTCGTCTTTCTTCTCCCAACTTTCTTCTTTTTTGGGCCACCGGCTTCTCTCCCTGATAAACAGACAATTTGTGAAAGATAACATCAGGATCTATCCCTGGGATATCAGCTACCTTCTATGCAAACAAATCTTTGTTTCTTCGTAATACCGCAATCAGCTTACTCGACAATTCTTCAGGCATACTTCCACCTATATATGTACACTGTTTTTCATCTTCTCCAAGCCGAATAGATGTTGTTTCCTCTTCTGGTTCTAATCTCTCATCATTCATTCTTAGGTCTAAATCCACCATGGCCACCATATTTTTGTCAACTTCTCTATCTACCACTCTTGAAGATTTTATTTTTAATCCAACTGCATAACACTCTTAGGCATCTCTCTGATTGACATAAATGGTTGTTATTTCACACTTCTCGGTTGGGAATTTCATAGCTAAGTATGGCATTGATACAATAGCGCCCAATTTATTTAAAGAAGACCTTCCCAACAAAACATTATATGACGTGCAAGCATCCACAATCAAATACATGATCTTGATTCTCTTTGTTGCATTTCCTATTCCAAATGTTGTTGCTAAATCAATGTATCCTTCTGTATCCACCCTCTCTCTCGAGAATCCAATAATTTGTTCAAGGAAAGGCACCATGTCTTCCTCCTTCAAGAGTAACTTACTAAAAGTATCCCAGAATAATATATCCACTGAGCTTCCTTGATCAACAAAACTCTTCATAACAACATATTCTGCAATTTCTACCGTTATCACCATTGGATCATCATGATCAGGATCAATCTCTTCAAAATCTTCATCAGTAAAGAGCATAAGTGGCAAATTCTCTTCTTAAAAACATGATTAACTGTTCTAACATTTCTCTAATGCTGCTTTCTTGCAGACGATGACTCCTTTCCAGAAAACCCTTCCGATATCGTGTTGATAAAACCTCTCACAGGTCTTCCTAAACTTCTCTCTCTGTTTCTTCTTACCGATTGAGCATTTTGGTAACTTTTTCTTTCCTTACCTCCAATTTACCTTCTCTTCTTTCATCCCTTCTCTCTATTCTTCTATTATCTCTTCTTTCAAATCTATCTGGCCTTCTTTCTCCTAGTTCACCTCCTTTCGGTTCTCTCTTAGGACTTTGCCTCGTTCTTGTACCTCCACTTCTAACAAAATGCTTTAACTGTCTTGCTTGAATCAACTCTTCAATTCTATCTTTCAAACCTATACATTCTTCTGTATGATGACCATGGTTCTTATGATATTCACAATGCTTGTTATGATATGCTCTCTCGAGTGTTCTCGCTTTTCTTGGTCCTGGTATGATTTCTGTCGCCATTGCTTCCTGTAAAATTCTCATTCTGTTGGTATTCAATAGTGTACACTATTGGAACTTTCGGCTTTGAAACTCTTCTCTTGCTCTCCTTGCTAAATGTACACTTTCCTTTTTAGCTATCTTCCTATCACCTCCATCTGCTCGTGCTTGATTACGAAATTCTCTCAATTCTTCCATCTGCATAAACTTCGATGCTCGCTGCCTTAATTCATCAAGGTTGGTTGCCGGCTTCTTACAGAGACTATCGGCGAATGGGCCCAGTTTCAAAGTTGTTATCATATGATGCATTGTAACTTCTGGATTGAGATTACGAATACTCAATGCCGCCTTTCCAAAACGTTCCATAAACGTTCTCAATGATTCACCCTTTTCCTGCCTTATATTCACTAATGCAATTGATGTTAAGTGATGTGGTCGGTTATTCGCGAACTGAGCTCCAAACTTCTCTACCAAAGTATCAAAGCAATCATACATAACGGTGGTAACCATGTAAACCAACTCAAAGTTGCTCCCTTCAATGTGGTTGAAAACACTCGACACATTATAACATCATTCCACGTATATAGATTGATTTGAGTTGTATATGTTGAAGATGGTTGCTGCCCCTTCAAGACATGTGTTTGATGAAGACTTTTATGTACAATTCATGTATATTTCCTTTTGCTTTAAGAATGTCTTAGGTGGTGTTTAGAGGTTGTTTAAGAGTAGGCTTTTTGCTGAGTAACTCACCTCTTAACCACTGACCATGTGATAAGAGCAAGCACAAAATTTCTTAAAATGTTTTTCATATGTTTTACAAAAAACACGTCTACTGCATAAAAATAAATCTGTTCTTTTCTAAATAAACAGATTCATTTTTAAACTTATGCCTTGGCTAAGTCCTGTGAAAATTAGATTTTGTGCATCAAGTATTTTGACTAAGTCTTCTACCTTTCAAAACGAATGTGTTTTAAATAGTTAAGCTTTTTCTGTTTTCGTTTTGAAAAATAAATATGTTCATCTGTAAATGAATAGATTCTTTTTTGTCTCTGGTGCCATGTCTAGCTTAAACGGTTTTCAGTTTTGTCCCTGCACCAGAATGGCTGACTAAGTCTCCTCATATAACAAATTCTCTAACTGCTTTTGAAAATAAATCTATTCATTTTATTTTCAATCTGTTCATTTTATAACAACTTTGACTGTTTTTCAAAAATCTGTTTTAAGTTGGTTTTCTATAAAATGAAAACTTGTTTCTGAGTCTAAACATCGATCATACAATTGTAAAAACAAGTTTTGCATCAGAGAATTGAGGATTTACAAGGAATTAGCATCTGTTCTTAAAAGATTTCGAAAATCACAAAGTGTTTGTTCTTGTTTGGTTCCAAAAGCTTGGTGAGAGGTGCTGCTACTGTTCTAGCAATCTGTTCTACTGGTTTAAGGCAGATTTATGCATCCTCAATCAGGTGTAGTCGTTTCACATTTCTTTTCTTGTAAAATTTTGGTTGTACACTCTTCTTGATAGGGTTTCTTGAAGAGTGTGTGTGCTGAAATAGGGTTTTTCAGCAAGTGTACCTAAGTTCTTTTAGGTTTCAAGAACAGTAGGATTTGTGTTTGTTTGAATTGTGATTTAGTGAATTTCACCTTGGTTTAGGTGAAGACTGGATGTAGCTTAGTTGAGTGAACCAGTATAATTGCCTTGTGTTCATTCTCCCTTAATCTCTACACTTAAATTTCGGCTTATCTGTTAAACTATCAAGAAATAAATCTGTTCAATTAATAATAAATCTGTCTTTCTGGGCTTGTTTCATATTGTTCTTAATTTCTGGAAAAGTTGTTTGATTCTAATAAGAACATATAAAATCTGTTAAAAGCCACTGGAACATTTTGATTGTGATAGGTGACTCAAGTAATTGTCAAGCTATTAATTGAACCTTAATCTCTTGCTTAAAATTGAAGTTTGCTGTTTTGTGATTCACGGTTTTTCTTCATTACATCAGTGTGTGTATGTGGAAAATCAATTTGCATAATCTTGTGATCAACTTGACTGTATAAACATTTTTAAACACAAACAGTGCCAAAATAAATCTATTCAATTTCAAATAAATCGATTTATTTTCTGTAAACTGTGATAAACACTGATTCTGCGAGAAACTTTTAAAAGGTCAATTCACCCCCCCTCTTGAACTTTGGCACTATTAAACCCAACAATTGGTATCAAGAGCTAGGACTTGTATTTTAATCAAGTTTGTTTGCAATAATGTCTGAGTTTAAAGTGCTTTTTGCTGAGGGATCTGCTGTTAATAGACCACCTATGTTCAATGGAATGAATTATGCATTTTGGAAAATTAGAATGCGAATTTTCATGGAATCTATTGATGCATTATTCTGGGGAGTTGTGGTCCATGGACCCTATGTGCCAATGCAGGTTGTCAAGGATGAAGAAGTGGTAAAGCCAAGATCTGAATGGAATGAGACCGAAAGAAGGAAGGCTCAACATGATCTTGTGGCCAAGAACATCATAACCTCTGCATTAACAATGGATGAGTTCTTCAGGATATCCCAATGTAAGTCAGCTAAGGAGATGTGGGAAGTCTTAGAAGTCACTCATGAGGGTACTGAAGATGTGAAGAGGTCAAGAAAACATTCTCTCATCCAAGAATATGAATTGTTTAAAATGCAACCCGAGGAGAGCATTGCTGATGTGCAGAAAATGTTCACTCATATTGTGAATCACCTTACTGGTTTGGGAAAAGAATTTGACAGAGAGGAACTCAACATAAAGATATTGAAGTGCCTCGACAGAAGCTGGCAACCAAAGGTGACTGCCATATCTGAAAGTCGTGATCTGTCAAAGCTGGGAATTACTGCACTCTTTGGAAAGCTAATGAAGCATGAGCTAGAGCTCAAGAGACTCAAAGAGCAGGAAACAGTAGAGAGAAAACCCAAAGGACTTGCACTGAAAGCAAGTGAACAGAATGAGATCAAGGAGGAAAAAGAAGATGCTGAAGATGATGAAACAATCAGTCTTCTTACAAAAAGATTCAGCAAATTTCTGAAGAAGAAAAACAGAGATAGGAACCAGCAGAAAAGAAGGTATCCTAAACCTAATGATTCAAATTCCTCTAACTATACTTGCTTTGGCTGTGGCAAAACAGGGAACATCAAATCGGATTGTCCAAACAATCAATCAAAGGATAAATCTGCCAGCAAGAGAGTTGAAAGGAGCAAGGGAAGAAGAGCTTACATCTCATGGGAGGAAAATGAAGTATCTTCAACCAGCAGCTCTTCAACTGAGAATGAGGAAAATAATCTGTGCTTCATGATGAAGGATGAGGAGTCAATCTCTGATTCAGTAAGTGATTTTTCTATGGATTCAGATAACTATGATCAATTGGTTGCTGCTTTCAAGGAAACACATGATGAAGAAAATAGGCTAGCTGTAATATGCAATAAGCTGCAAAAGGTAAATAATGTGCTTGCACCTAAAGTAAAAACACTTGAGGAAGAATTGCATAAGGCCAAAACAGATTTGGTAAGCCTTGAACTAACATGCTTGCATGCCTCTATTAAAACCTGTGAAAACTGCAAAAAATTGGAAAAACAAGTGGAGTATTTGCTAAAAACTCTTTCCAATTTCACCAAGGGAAGAAAGAACCTTGAGTCTCTTCTTGGCTCACAGAATGCTGTTTTCAATAAAAATGGACTTGGTTATACTCCTGGAAATGTAACCAATGTCAAAAAGCTTTCAAGATTTTTTGTTCCAGCAAAATCAGGTTTTTCAGCTTTTAACAGTGGCAAAAAGACATTTCATGTAACCTTTTTTTACTGCATGAAATCTGGTCATACCTCTAGGTCATGCATTGCTAGAAAGCATCTTGTTCCTAAGAATTTAGCAAAATGGCTACCAAAGAGAAGGTTTTAATCTGTGTTGGACCCTATACTGAAATGGGTACCATTTGTATCATCTTTATTCTGTTTTGCAGATGAGCAACAAGAAAAATCAGTGGTACTTGGACAGTGGCTGCTCCAAGCATATGACTAGAGATCTTACAAAATTCACTAGCTTGAAGCTCAAAGCAGAGGGGCATGTAACCTATGGTGATAATAACCGAGGAAGAATTTTGGGCAGAGGCACTGTTGGAACAGGGAATTCAACCACTATTGAGAATGTGCTTTATGTAGAAGGGCTCAAGCATAGCCTTCTCAGCATAAGTCAACTTTGTGACAAAGGATACAAGGTGAACTTTAAGTCAAAGGGCTGCACAATCTTAAGTGATTCATCTGGTAAGGTACTGTTTACTGGTAAGAGAGTGAATAACATATATCTTTTGAATATCATGGAAACTAACTCTTCAAATGAGTGTTTGCTGTCTAGAAGTGATGAGTCTTGGCTGTGGCACAGGAGGTTAGCTCACATACACACTAATCACTTAAATAAACTGAAATCTAAAGATTTAGTTTCTGGTTTACCTAACATTAAATTTCAGGATAAAAGGCTATGTGATGCTTGTGTGAAAGGTAAACAAATCAGATCTTCTTTCAATTTAAAAGATATTGTCTCTACAAAAAATCCTTTGGATGTACTGCATATGGACTTATTTGGATCATCTAGAGTTGCTAGCTTAGCTGGAAATTTGTATGCTTTAGTGGTTATGGATGATTACTCTAGATTTACATGGACTTTGTTTCTTGCACATAAAAATGATGCTTACATTGCTTTTAAGAAATTGGCAAAGGTTCTGCAAAATGAAAATGGTTGCTGCATTAAATCAATTCGAAGTGATCATGGGGGAGAGTTTCAGAATGATGTAGTTGAAAGGAAAAACAGATCATTAGAGGAACTAGCTAGAACTATGTTAAATGAATCTAAGCTTCCTAAGTATTTTTGGGCTGATGCAGTCTATACTGCATCTTATGTGTTAAATAGAACCTTAATTAGACCAATTCTTAAGAAAACCCCATATGAATTGTATAAGGGCAGAAAACCTAGTGTGAGCCACCTTAGAGTTTTTGGGTGTAAATGCTTTGTATTGAATAATGGCAAAGAAAATCTTGGTAAGTTTGATGCTAAATCTGATGAAGGTGTGCACATTGGTTATGCTTTGAATGGTCATGCATATAGAGTCTTCAATAAAAGGTTGCTCATAGTAGAAGAATCAATGCATGTTGTTTTTTATGAAACTGATCATAGCATATCTAAAACTGTTGTTGATGATCTTGACAGTAATGAAATTAAATTTGTTTTAAATCAAAATGAATCGATTCATTTTGATACTGCTGATACACATGCTATGCAAGAATCTACTGTGCCTGCAGGTTTGCCAAAAGAGTGGAAAACCCCTAGAGACCTAACCCTTGATAATGTCATTGGGAACATTGAGAAAGGAGTATGAACTAGAAAATCCTTGAACAACTTCTGTGAAGCAATGGCCTTTGTATCTCAAGTGGAACCCAAGAATCTGAATGAAGCTCTCAAGGACAGCAACTGGATTTTAGTCATGCAAGAGGAACTGAATCAATTTGCTCTTAATGAGATCTGGACTCTTGTTCCTAGAATACCTGAGATGAATATAATTGGAACAAAATGGGTGTTCAGAAACAAAATGGATGAGCATGGGGTGATTACCAGAAATAAGGCTAGGCTAGTGGCTAAAGGGTACAATCAAGAAGAAGGAATAGACTATGATGAGACATATGCACCAGTGGCTCGGTTAGAAGCTGTTAGATTGCTACTTGCCTTCTCCTGCATCAAAGGGTTCAAGCTATTTCAAATGGATGTGAAGAGTGCCTTCTTGAATGGTTATATAAATGAAGAGGTATTTGTTTCACAGCCACCTGGTTTTGAAGACCATCAACATCCAGAATACGTGTTCAAACTCAAAAAGGCTCTCTATGTGCTCAAGCAAGCTCCTAGGCAATTGTATGAAAAGCTAAGTGATTTCCTCACCTCACAAGGTTATGACAGAGGCACATCAGATAAGACCTTGTTCATCAAGAAGAAAGGGGATGACACAATTCTAGTACAAGTATATGTGGATGACATCATTTTTGGATCAAACAATGGAGAATTGTGTGAAGCTTTCGTGAAAGTCATGAAGAGTGAGTTTGAAATGTCAATGATGGGTGAGTTGAACTATTTTCTAGGCTTGCAGGTCAAAAAACTCAAGGATGACATTTTCTTAAGTCAAGCTAAGTACTGCAAGGATCTGCTGAAGAAATTTGAAATGGATAAGTGCAAACCAATCAGCTCACCCTTCTCAACAAGCTGTCACTTGGATCATGATGAAGCTGGAATTGCTGTTGATGAAACCAAATATAGAGGACTCATAGGATCTCTACTGTATCTCACTACCAGCAGGCCTGGCATAATGTTTGCAGTGTGCATGTGTTCTCGGTTTCAATCTGCTCCTAAAGAATCACACTACAATGCTGCCAAAAGGATTTTGAAGTATTTGCAAGGAACTAAAGAAGTTGGCATGTGGTATCCAGGTAACATCTCACTAAGTTTAACTGGATATTCTGATTCAGATTTTGCAGGTTGCAAAATTGATAGGAAGAGCACCAGTGGAACCTGTCACTTGCTTGGATCAAGCTTGATCTCATGGCAATGCAAAAAGCAGGCTTGTGTAGCTCTCTCCACGGCTGAAGCAGAGTACATTGCAGCAGGGAGTTGCTGTGCTCAAACCATATGGCTAAGACAACAATTGAATGATTTTGGTATCTTACTTAACCATATACTTCTGCTGTGTGATAACACAAGTGCAATCAACTTAACCAAAAATCCTGTCATGCATTCTAGAACCAAACACATTAAAATTAGGCATCATTTCCTAAGGGAACACATTTCAAATGGAACATGTCATATTAAATTCATTGGTACAGATTTACAGCTTGCTGATTTATTCACTAAACCATTGGCTAAAGATAGGTTTAATTTTCTGCTTAATGAATTGGGTATTATAAATGTCAATTGTGCCTAGCAGTGAAAAATTAAATTTGTTTATTCGTAATTGAATGTGTTTATTTTTGGTACTGATATGCATTGATGACTAGGAAAGAGAAATTATGATCTTTGACTGCTTGACTGACTTAGTGGGCATTAACCTCTGTACCTTTGACGGTTTTGGTCATGGTTATGTAACCGATTTGATGGTTTGGGTGCTCAATAAAGGTATGAGTTGTGTGCATCATGACCCTAAATATTTGCTGCATATTTTCAAAGATTCTCTGCACAATTTCAGAGCATAAAATCTTCATGTATATCCATTCATAACTGCCATATCAACCTATTCATTTCTCAATATAAATCTGTGTGAAAATCTGCTACTCACATTGGCTACCTATTTTCGGTTCTCACCATTTGAAACAAGAGAAAATTCTGGTTCAACCATGGCTTCTTCTTCAAGACAGAAACAGAAAAATAAGGGCAAGCAAAGCACCTTTCAAGGTGTGCTAGAAGGTTGGTTCGCTGGAAATGAAGAAGGTATCAATGCCTACATCCATGAGACAAGCAGAAAGCAGATTAATATACCCAAGGTGCTGGATTTCAATTGGCTGAAATCAGAAAAATTGGCAAAAACAAGGGCTGTATTGAAGCACCAGAAACTGAAAAAGCTGCTGGAATTAACGGGTAATCTATATCCTGATTTAGTTAAGGTGTTTTAAACTAATCTAACCTTGGATGGAAAGAACATTGTCTCCTATGTGAAAGGGATCAAAATGAAGGTCACAAGTGATGTTTGGAATTCTGTGGCTGGAATCAAGTATGCTGGACTGAAAGTGGGAAAAGGAAACACAAGTGGGATTCAAGAATTCAATAAACTGCAATATTACAAGAGCTGTATGAGGAACCCTACCCAGAACATAAGCAGGTTCCATGCAGGTCATTTGAACCTTACACCACGTCTTGTTGCCTACATTATGGCATGGCAACTCATCCCAAGAGGTACAAATCATGTTGTTTTACATGAAGAGGATCTAATCCTTCTATATTGCATCATGAACCAGATTAAGGTAAACTGGGTTTTCATTATCAATGAACACATGCTGAAATCCAAAAGGTTGGCTGATTATCGCTTTCCTTATGCTATACTTGTTTCAAAATTAATTGATTTCTTTGGTGTTGATGCCTCAAATGAGAGAAACGACCCCACCAAGGCTGTAAGTGAGATTGACAATTCAACTCTCACAAAGATGGGATTTCACAAAATAGAGGACAATTGGGTGGTTCTCAAAGGCAAGAACCCTCAAGCAGAACATGGAGCCTCAAACCTCAACAACGAGGATGAGGATGAAGTTGTTCCCATGTAGAAGTCAGAGGAGACTCACCTGCTCCCCAATCTGTGCATGAAGAAGCTGTTGCAACTCATCAGAATGCCATTGTTGCTTATCAAACTCCAGAATACCGAGGAGAACCATTGTCCATGTTTGAAAGGCAAGTTCTGTATCGCCTTGATGTCATGACTGTAGAACAGAGGGCATACTTTGAGACTACTCAAGCAAGGTTTCAGCACTTTGATGATCAAATTGAAGGAGTTCAGGCGCAGCTTGCAGAGCTATACTACAAGGATTAGAAGTATCTTGATTTTGCTGAGTAACTCACCTCTTAACCACTGACCATGTGATAAGTGCAAGCACAAAATTTCTTAAAATGTTTTTCACATGTTTTACAAAAAACACGTTTTCTGCATAAAAATAAATCTGTTCTTTTCTAAATAAACAGATTCATTTTTAAACTGATGCCTTGGCTAAGTCCTGTGAAAATTAGATTTTGTGCATCATGTATTTTGATTAAGTCTTCTACCTTTCAAAATGACTGTGTTTTAAATAGTTAAGTTTTTTCTGTTTTCGTTTTGAAAAATAAATCTGTTCATCTGTAAATGAATAAATTCTATTTTGTCTCTGGTGCCATGTCTAGCTTAAATGGTTTTCAGTTTTGTCCCTGCACCAGAATGGCTGACTAAGTCTCCTCACATAACAAATTCTCTAACTGCTTTTGAAAATAAATCTGTTCATTTTATTTTCAATCTGTTCATTTTATAACAGCTTTAATTGTTTTTCAAAAATCTGTTTTAAGTTAGTTTTCTATAAAATGAAAACTTGTTTCTGAGTCTAAACATCGATCATACAATTGTAAAAACAAGTTTTGCATCAGAGAATTGAGGATTTACAAGGAATTAGCATCTGTTCTTAAAAGATTTCGAAAATCACAAAGTGCTTGTTCTTGTTTGGTTCCAAAAGCTTGGTGAGAGGTGCTGCTACTGTTCTAGCAATCTGTTCTACTGGTTTAAGGCAGATTTCTGCTTCCTCAATCAAGTGTAGTCGTTTCACATTTCTTTTCTTGTAAAAGTTTGGTTGTACACTCTTCTTGATAGGGTTTCTTGAAGAGTGTGTGTGCTGAAATAGGGTTTTTCAGCAAGTGTACCTAAGTTCTTTTAGGTTTCAAGAACAGTGGGATTTGTGTTTGTTTGAATTGTGATTTAGTGAATTTCACCTTGGTTTAGGTGAAGACTGGATGTAGCTCAGTTGAGTGAACCAGTATAATTGCCTTGTGTTCATTCTCCCTTAATCTCTGCACTTAAATTTCGGCTTATCTTAAACTGTTAAGAAATAAATCTGTTCAATTAATAATAAATCTGTTCTTTCTGGGCTTGTTTCTTATTGTTCTTAATTTCTGGAAAAGCTGTTTGATTCTGATAAGAACATATAAAATATGTTAAAAGCCACTAGAACATTTTGATTGTGATAGGTGACTCAAGTAATTGTCAAGCTATTAATTGAACCTTAATCTCTTGCTTAAAATTGAAGCTTGTTGTTTTGTGATTCACGGTTTTTCTTCATTACATCAGTGTGTGTGTATCTGGAAAATCAATCTGCATAATCTTGTGATCAACTTGACTGTATAAACGTTTTTAAACACAAACAGTGCCAAAATAAATCTGTTCAATTTCAAATAAATCGATTTATTTTCTGTAAACTGTGATAAACACTGATTCTGCGAGAAACTTTTAAATGGTCAATTCACCCCCACCCCTCTTGAACTTTAGCACTATTAAACCCAACAGTATAAACTGCAATATGCTCATCAGGATTTGTACTTCCATCATACTTATCTGTAGTTAGATTCTTCCAATTATCAGGCAACGGGGTTTCTACAATAACATAAAAAAACGGATGTTTCCTAGATGACATTCCAGAAAAAGTTCCGAAAGTTTCAGGTAATCTCTTCCTTGTTGTTTGAAAACTTTCATCATTATGAACTCTTTCATTTGTTTGCATTCTTGGTTGAACAATTTCAAATGATGAATTCAAAACTATTTTCTCATGTAATTTTCTTTTCTTATGTGCATTTTTCGCTCTCAACTTGCGTAATTCTTCTTCATTATTTTTTTTAAGTATTTCAAATTCTTTTTGTAATTGCATCAACATAGTCATTGGCATCATATTCTGGTTATCTCCCTGCTCTCCACATTGTCCCTCTCTTCTACTCATATCTGCTTACTTTCTCAACTAAGTTGTTTCTCGACCCCATGGTGGGCGCCAAACTGTTCCTGCAAAAGGGGTCAGAAACTCTCTTCAAGCTGAATACGCTGACTTCTCGGATTGGGCTCTTCAGGTTGGACTCTCGAATTGGGCTCTTCAAGTTGGACTCTTCTGGTTGGACTCTCGGATTGGGCTTTTCAGGTTGGACCTAAGTCTGACAAACTTCCTAAGCTAGGCTGGGTTTATTGCACCTTTCGGCTTCTCCTCTCTTCTCTCACGGTTGGGTGTGTGCCTGCAAGGCGCTCTGATGCCAAAGTCAGAAATAGTTTTATGTAATCATCAGATAAAAATCAGTCTACTTACCTCTTAGACTAATGTCTTATTTATAGTGTTTTCTTATTGGGCTCATACCTACTTGGGCCTTTCCTTTTGTACCTAATATCTTTTTAAACACACACCTATTAATTTGAGTTTTATCATGCTGACCACATATATATATATATATATATATATATATATATATATATATATATATATTACATTTAACGTTTTTATATATATGTTTTTCGGCTATACTTTTCAATATCCTTTCGGTCAGACCTCTCAACCTAACAGTACACTATATTATTCTTAACTATTATTAATTTTTTTTATCAAATTTTATTTTCTTAAGAAAAATAAAGGAACACGAAGCAACTTGTTTTTATATATAAAAAGGTTAGAGTGTTATTTTCAGTAAGATAATTTAAATTTTATTAAATCAAAATAAGTTTATTATGTGTGATAACAATTCTATATATTTGTTTTCTATATTGACATCCATACAAAGTGCATGTGTTTATATTAGTTTTGATAATATTGTTTTGACGTCGAAAAAATGTGGGTATAAGAATTTATTTATAACATTGTATATCAATTACTTTATTTATAACCTATGTATAACCATTAATATGATGGATAAAAGTTTGTAACTGACTTTTATTATTTTTTTACCTCTTTATCTTTATACTCATTAACTAATTTTTTAGTTTCTATCATCTAAAAAAGTTGCCCATAAAAATTGAAAGTGTTTTTATTATATAGCTATAATAAAAAATAAAATATTTTATAACTACCTTTATTATAGATATTTTATTATAATTTTACTTTTTATTTTGATGAAAAATTCTAAGCGTTCCTAAATATAATTATAACATTATAAAAATTAATAAAATATATTTTTCTTTACTTTTCATTTTTTCTTTCATGTAAATCTGTAATATATATATGGTTTTTTTGAACATTATTTTTATTCAAATTATAAATTACATATCAAATATAATAATACACATATTATTTTATTTAAATAAATATATAAAATTAAAATCAATATAAGTATTCAATTTTAACTCATTAAATAAATACTATAATAAAAAAAACGTTGATGCACTTATACAAATAGTACCTATATTCACTACAAGAAAATCATTAAATAAAAATTAATTTTAGATACCAAAATAATTAGTTACTTAACTAAAGTAGAGACCATTTTATAAACTAAAATATTATTGGTATCGAAAGTAGTTTATATTATTAATAAATATTTATCAAGTAGTTTCTAAATTGATATCTAATTATTAGCTACAAAGATTTTAACTACTAATTACTTATATTCTAAATTAGTCTCTATTAGTATTTTAGAGAGTAATTTAGAATCTAAAATATTAGTAGCTAAAATCTTGGTAGCTAATTTAGATATCAACTTAGAAACCATTTTATAAATTTTTCTTAATAATAGAAATCATTTTAGATATCAATAATTATTTTAGTCTCTAAAATAGTCTAATTTAGTTAATATAGTAATTAATTATTTTTGGTCTCTAAAGTTAGTTTTTATTTGACGATTTTCTTGTAGTGGCTCTTTATAACTTTAATATAAATTTTTATATACAGCTTTTTATTACATATATAAATTTCAGTAATATTTGAGAAAAATACAAAAGAATTTCCTCTCTTAGTATCTCATCAATAACAATATATAATAAGGATTCTCCTCATAACTATTTATTGGTGTGCCAATTTTTTTTCTGATTTTACCCTTATTAATATATTTTATTTTATTATTTTATCTTTTAAATGTTAAAATTATATAAGAGGCATTTCGTCATTTCATCATTGAGCAGTTTCGAGCTCTCAATATCCATTGTATCTCTTCCCTCTTTATAAGTTTTTCTTCTAACCGCTTTAATTTTTTTAACCACTCACTCTTCCCTTACCTCCTTATTTTAAGTGCTTAAGGCACGACCTTCTCGGGAAAGGTTTTTTTAGAAAATAAAAAGAAGACAACAACATAACGAGTTTTCATAATACATAAGTAGGTGCAAAACTCACCTTATAAGTCGGTTTTGTAATATTGAGTTAAGATTAAAGTTCACTTCTTAATAACAACACAAAGAGAGACCACAACCTCGCTCGGTTCCCACACCCAATGATATGATTCCAATAGCACAATATGAATGATTCTTGACATTCTTAGGAATCATCTTGAGTTGGTTATGAGATAGGCACTTTATCATAGAATTGGATCAAGGTTCTATGAACAAGAACTCACCAAAACTAGTACCAAAACACAAACTCATGGAAGTTCCAATTATTGTCAAATTGAACCGATTAAAATGGAAGGAAAAGCAATTGCACCGAACAAAATGGCATAGAACTGAATTGAACCGAACATAAAGACTAGAAATGAAGAAGAAACATTGTAGAACAGCAAGGAAGCAACATAACCGAAGCTAAACACATAAGAAAAGGAAAAGCCGAACAGAAAATTCAAGAGAATCAATCTAAGACATGAACAATTGAAAGAGAAGGAAGGAAGGAGAAGAGAAAGCTCATGAAGATGGAGGAATGGTTGGATGATCACGCCACTTAGAGGATGGTGACTCCAAGATGAGTGTGCAAGTCGCCACTTGAGGTAACCATTGAACTCTCAAGATAAGACTAGTGAGGAAGGCACAAAGCTCTCCAATGCTCTCTCAAAAATTGAGTATAGTTTCTCTAATCAAAATTCAAATCTGAATTGTACAAGCTAAGCACCTTTATTTATAGCCTAGAGGTGCTGAAAAATAGGTGGGAAAATTCAAATAAACTCATTTGAAATTCCCACAAAAAACAAGTCACATGGGAGGTGTGACCTTTTTCTACTATGACACCTCCTAAAAACTACACCTACACCTACTCTCCTAAGTCACATGGATAATGCGACTTTACTTTACATTTTCACACTTCCTTATTTAATATCCACACCTCCTACAAGAGTAAATCAAATGATGCTCTTTTATTTAATGTTTGGCCTTGCCCCTCATGGGATGGACTTGGGCTTTTTGGGCTTTGGCCTTCTTGGGATTGGGCTTGGGCCTCATCTTTATTTTATGTCTTCTTTTAATTTTGAGAAGACTAAAAGGAAGAACTTCAAATGTGAAGGCAAATGTCCTCTTCCTTCATTAATAAAAGCCTCCTTTATTTGATTCTCATCACCCAATCTCACATATAAAAGAAAATAACTTCCATCTACAATCACTCTCCACTGCTATACTTCACTCCGAAAAAATTTAAAACAATGAGTTGTACCATACATAGTCCTCTCCACAATCCTTTCTGAAAGTGGGTGAACAAATCCTTTAAGAGGAAGATCGATTGAGATCTCCCTTACGTAGCTCACATTTGAAGAAATTGAAGAGGAGAACAAGAGAAACTCAATGGTATCATAGGTTTCAACACATCCATTTTTTCCGAATTGGAGGTGGAAAGATTGAAGTCGTGAGTAGTTTAGAGATTCAACTTCAATTTATTGCTATTTTTCTTTATTTGTGGTGTTGGATTCGTTGAATTTCTTCTATATGTTTGGTTTTGGTAAACTAGAGTTTTGAAAGAGAATCGTGTTTCTTGGAGAGTTTTCTGTGATACGTAATGATAAAAAAAAAAAAATGCGGATACACAAATGCGAAAACGTCTATGTTTTCGCTAGTATTTATAATAACTTTGGATATATACAATGTATGAAAGGGGAGAGAAAAGAATATGAAAATATACATCTAGGAACTAGGTACAACATAACACACACAACACCTTTGTAATAATTTTTATTTAAAAATATTTATTTTAACAATCCCCCTTTAGCGGGAGGATATATATTGTAGGTTCCAAGCTTGGAATAAATAAATTCAATCTAAGGTCCTCTAAATAATTTTGTTAATAAATCTACAAGTTGATCATTTGATTCGATAAACTCAGTGCAAATTTCCTTAGACAACAACTTTTCTAGAATAAAGTGATTGTAAATTTGTGTGTTTAGTTTCATGGAATGTTGGATTGGAAGAATGTGGAGAGTAACTTGGTTATCACAATACATCTTCATTGGTTGAATCTCTCAAAAATATAATTATTCGAGGAATTGGTTTACTCATATATGCTTAGAAGTGAAGGATGACATTGCTTTTATACTCAGCTTCAGTAGAAGATCGAGCAACAACATTTTATTTCTTGCTTTTCCAAGAGATAATATTTCCTTCAAGAAAAACATAATATCCTATAGTAAAGCGTCTATCCATAAGAGATTCATCCTAATGAGCATCACAATATAGTAATCCTTGTCCTAGAGACTTTTTGAGATATCTTAGAATATGAAAGATAACATTCTAGTGATGAATACAAGGACTATGCATAAATTGACTCACAACACCAATTGTAAAAGACAAACATGGTATAGTTATAATGAAATAAATAAGTTATCCAATTAGTCTTCTATATCTTTCTAGGTCAAAGAATATTTCTCCTTGTTTTACCATAAGTTTTTGATTTGGATTCATAAGACAATCCATTGGTTTATAATCAATCATACATGTCTCTTTTAGGATGTCAAGAGAATATTTCCTTTGAGAGATTACGACTCCTTCCTTTGTTTGGGCTACTTCTGTGCCCAACAAATATTTGTGATTTCCAAGATTCTTAGTCTAAAAATGATTAAATAGGTGTTCCTTTAACTGAGAGATTTTTGCAACATCATTCCTTATAATAACTATGTCGTCAACATATCCTATTAAGTACACACATTTTCTAAGGAAGGTGTGATAGTACAAAGTAGAATGATCTACCTCACTTCATTTCAACCAAAAAATTTGAATAATGTAGTTGAACTTTGAAAACCAAGCATGTGGAAATTTCTTGAGATCATAGAGAGAGCGACACAATTTATAAATCCTGACCAGACTCCCCCTGAGCAAAAAATCTAGGAAGTTGTTCCATTTAAAAAATATTTTTAATATCTAATTAATGAAAAGGCCAATAATGAATGACTGTTATGGTAAGGAAAAGTCTGAAAATAGTCATTTTTGGTCACTGGAGAGAAAGAATCATTGTAGTCCAACCCATAGATATGAGTATATCTTTTTGCTTTCAATCGAGCTTTGATGCAATCAATTTCACCATTAGGTCCAATTTTTATTGAATTGACCCAACAATAGCCAATTGCCTTCCATTCAAATGGAAGAGGAACTAACTCTCATGTACCATTTTGTTCAAGGGCCTGTATTTCAAAAATCATGGTTTGTCGTCATCCATGATGGTCAAACACCTCTTTCACATTTGTAGGAATTGTGATAAAATATATAGAGGAGATAAAAGAACAATAAAAAAGGACAAATGATGATAACTTAGAAAATTGTAAATAAGATGAGAGTTGTGTGTAGATAGAATACCTTTACGAATGATAATAAGATAACTAGAATCCTTGTTCTTGCCAGTTGACTTGCTCGCCTGTTGACTCTGATGACAAGCTCTAGCTCCATTTGTTTCTTCACGAGTACGTCCTATCTCTTGCTGCTCTGGAATGTAGCTCCGTTGAAACAGAGGGGGTCTTACCTGTTGATTGCACTCTGACGATCAAGTCAGTACAAGGCTTATAAGAGTTTAAGAAGTAGTAAGTTTTAGTCTTAGAAACAACATACCTTAACCTGGGGTCTCTAGCCCCTTTTATAGTTTACCTCTTGTAACAACTTTCCATCACGAGAATCTAATCTCAACTGAAAGCATACTCAACTGGAAAATATTTTGTTCAAGGGCACACTCTCGCAGTGCTGCAACAGAACAAAATCTTTCCTCTTGGGAGTGCATAAAATAATAACAGAATAACCACCAATGTACCAACTCATGTACCAGCATCAAGGGTCTAGTCTATTTACGTAGGCACCCTCAACATGGTGGTACACTCCTTTTCATCATACATGCAACCTAACCTTTACGTGCCCTAACACACATGGGCTTAGGTTTAAAATAAAGTGTTTTACTTGAACTAGATCCTATGCACACTAAGCGCACCCCTATGTCCATAATTACCCCTTGCTAGCTGCCTAGGCCTTATGCACGAAGGATTACCTTAATTATACACAAACGGACCTACTCATTCAACGGAGGCCCAATTTCATGGCTCGTTATTCTGGCCCAAAAACTGAGCTGACCTGTCCACGCCATGTGTCGAGGTCCGACCACCGAGTGCTGAGCTCTAAGCGTTCTGGTCCAGTACAATCCTCATTATTAGGATTTGTAGTGTGGAACGATAATGGTGAAAAATTTGATGAAGATGACTCATAATGTGGTATTAGACTAGTCATTTGAGTCTAGGTTGATGGTTTGTGGTATTAGACTAGTCATTTGAGTCTAGGTTGATGGTTGGGTTGATGAGAGGAATTTATATTATTGGGAGAAGTTGGATCAATGTTTGGAATTGGATATATAAAGGGCTCAACTAAAGGCATAGATAACACATGTTGGATAAAGTTAACATCTTGTGTGGAGGAAAAGAAAAAATGAGTTTCTTAAGAAAACATGACTTTTGTAGACATGTAATATTTTTTTAGTGTGAGAAGAATAACATGGATAATATTTTTTAAGACAATAATATCCTAAGAAGACACATTTAATAGCTTGGGATGAAAGTTTTTCCAAACCTAGAGACATATAATGTACAAAAAAAACACACAACCAAAGACTCGAGGAGCAATGGAAAAAAGAGTTTCATTTGGAAACACAATAGAATATGAAAATTTATTGGCCAAAGAAAGAGACTACATTCTATTAATAAGATAATAGGTAGTAAGAATGACATCACCCAATGATGGACAGGTAGGTTGACATCAATCAATAAGGTACAAGCAATTTCAACTAAATATTTATTCCTTCTCTTTGCTATATCATTTTATTAAGGTGTATGAGGACATGTGGATTGATGTAAAATATCATGTGAAATTAAAAGATGTGAAAAACTAGAAGAAAAATATTATTTGGCATTATCACTGCTTAAGATCTTGATCACTTGGCCAAATTGGTTTTTAATTTCATTAAGGAAAGACTCAAAGATATTCCAAACTTAATACCTATCTTTCTTTAAGTATACACAAGTATGATGAGAATATTCATTAATAAAAGTGACAAAATAACGAAACTTAAAGATGTGACTCAATTTGGACCCCAAATGTCAAAATGAGCTGTAAAACAGATAAAGTTTCCTCTTGTTTTAATTCTTTTCAAAATAAAAAAACTTAACATGTTTTCCCAATTGACATAACTCATATTCTAAGACTTGGCGTTTGCTAACTTTAGGAATCATAATTTTTAATTTTTCTTAGGGGTGGCAATGCAGGCTAAACTACCCTATATTGATTTGCCACGCATTAGCCCGCAAAATGTGGGCCGAGTTGACCCGTCCCGCTTAAGTAATGCGAGCTGAATCTATTGGCCCGCCCCGCATAGAGGATGGCCTGCGGGCCTACTTGCATAAGAAAATTAAACTTTTTAGTAAAAATAAAAAAATATTAATGCACTTGCAATATATATAGTAAACAAAAGCTCGAGAAGGAAATTTTGTATTTTTTATTAGGGTGTTTCTTCCTACACCCCATCACATTTCTTCTTGCACCTCATCAATTTTGGAATTTAATTTCAATAACATAAAAAGTCAATTATGGAAATGGAAACTTAGAAGAGAAATTTATTTCCAAAATAACCTTTCTGGAACAACTATTTTACCTTCCGAAATCTAGAACAACTATTTTGGCTTTCATAATTCAATTTCTAGAATTGATGGGGTGCAGGAAGAAATTTGAGGGGTGTAGGATAAAACATAATTTTTATTATTATGTAGGTTAGCGGACTGGTCCACCTCGCCCGTATTTGGCCCATGTGGGTTGTGGGTTATGTGGGGAGGGCTTAAACGGGTCAACGGACTAAAATAGTGAGTTCACCCTACGTTTTTCATAGCGAGTTGCAGGTCAATTTGTATGACATGTCTCGTATTGTCACTCCTACTTTTGCTAAATGTATATGGCCTAAGCGGTCATGCAAAAGCTTAGGATAGGGGGATGTTAAATAAGATATTAACAATCTAGTACCAAGATAGTAGAGTCATCTATATTCATGTCCTTCATCAATCAATAACATGTACCACACGTATAACAAAATAATTTGTATCAAAGGTTATGAAATAATTTTAAAACTTGGTTAATTGACTTAAGAAAATTAGGTTAAAAGGATAATTAGGGAGAAGAAAAACACATTTTAGGTTCAAGGACAAGGAAAGGGAGACTTGACCAACTTCATGAGAAGTAACTTTGGATCCATAGGCTAAAGTAATAAAATAAGGAATTTTAGGATGAGAATTAGAAGAAAATAAGGAAGCATTACTATAAATGTGATTATAAGCATTAAAATAAGTTATCTATGAACTTTGAAACACCAAGGTTTTAGAATGCACACATTTGACAAGATAGAATGAGTGAGAGATTGTGTTTGACTGTCATACTTCAACCTATTTTGAGTAAAGGAAGTCCTATTGGAAGCAGAATCAATCAAAAATTAAAATTACAACAACCACGACCAGTACCAATTAATGACGGCTAAAAGACAACGAAGAACAAATGACATAAATGAGCACAAAAGACTTTGACGAGTTTAAACATGGTGATTTGGAAGCTTGATAGTTGGATGGTGTGTGATGGAGCGTTGGTTAGAATTTGGATGCACAATCACCGAATTTGGGTTGCACTGAGCCTTGCGTCAAAGGACAAAACTCCAACGACGGACAGATGCAACCAATTATCAATAGACAATTCTTTTGCCTGAAAAAGAGAGACAAGGCACGATCGACCTGTTATGATACAAACTTGAGAAAAGTACAAAATACACAAGAAGTATAATGAATTGGAGGGAGTGTTTTCTTCTCTCTTAGGATTTTGTATTTATAATATCTTCGAATATATATGTCATCAAGAAATACAAAATACAAAAGAAGTATAATGAATTGGAGGGAGTGTTTTCTTCTCTCTTGGGATTTTGTATTTATAATATCTTTGAATATATATGTCATCAAGAAATACAAAATACAAAAGAAGTATAATGAATTGGAGGGAGTGTTTTCTTCTCTCTTAGGATTTTGTATTTATAATATCTTTGAATATATATGTCATCAAGAAATACAAAATACAAAAGAAGTATAATGAATTGGAGGGAGTGTTTTCTTCTCTCTTAGGATTTTGTATTTATAATATCTTCGAATATATATGTCATCAAGAAATACAAAATACAAAAGAAGTATAATGAATTGGAGGGAATGTTTTCTTCTCTCTGAGGATTTTGTATTTATAATATCTTCCAATATATATTTCATCAAGATAAAAAAGATGGGAATGGAATATAAAAAGATAGGTATAAGAAAGAGATACAAAAATACACATCACATTTATAATATTTTATTTAAAATTATTTATTCTAACAAAAATATTTATTTAATTAATTTTTCTATAATAATTATTTTTAATTATACTTTTTTTATCTATAACAATTAATTATGGGTACTATATTTCGTAACTTTCTTTTACCTCTTTTACCCTTTATGCAGTTATGTTCATTAACCAACTTTTTTAATTTCTATTATCTAAAATAACTACTCGTAAAAATTAAAACTGCTTTTATTGTATAATTATAATAATAATTTTTAAATAAAAATTAAAATATTTTATAGCTGTTTTTTATACTTATTTACTATAATTTTACTTTTTGTTTTGATAGAAATCTACAATTATTGCTACAATATAATTATAAACCACTTTTATTAATATTTTTTATGTATAAAATTTTATAAATTTAATATAAATTCTAGTAATATTTTTAATTAATTTTATTTATGTTAATTAATTTTAATTATATTTGTAATTATAATAAAGGAATGGACGTACATGCGCATGTATCTGTTTTCACCGACGAAACCATTTTTTATTTATTCAAAATATTTTATCTTTTTAAATTTTTAATTTTTTTACTTCTCTCTAGCTTTTGTAAGGTTTTTTTTTTCTTCTTCTAATCAAAGCATGCAAATTAAAAGGTGATAAAGTATAGAAAAATTTGACTCAAATAAATTTTTATTTTGAACTTTATGAAACCAAATTAAAACTTCTCTAAGCTTTATAGTAATTATTTGATAATTACATGAATTAAGGTTAAATTAAGGTAAAAGATAAATAGAAAATAGAAATTTTGTAGTTTGATGTTGGATTGAACATTAAGTTATATATTTCCCTTTTGCTCTTTTCTTCTCTTTATTCCGGAACAATCAGGTTTTTATTTTACTTCTCAAATAAAATCTAGAATTTTTTTTCTTGCATTCCAACAAATTTCTCTCTGCATGCAGCCCTTCAATTTTTTTAAAAAAAAATCACTTTTTTTTAAATGACTTCTGATATATTTTTCAGAATTTATGATATATATTTTTGAAAAATATTTTTCAGAACAAAATTTTTAGAATAAACTTTATGGAACATATTATATATGTTTTGGAATGTATATTTTAAAATAAAATTTTCAGAATATATTCTGAAAAAAACTTTTCATAATAATAATAAGTTAAATGAGACATTTTAATTATTTTACCTGCAGAAGAAATTTGATGGGATGGAGGAAGAAACATCCTAAAATCTACTCAAGATGGACTGAATTCAATAGGCATTTCTTAAATTCACTTTTTTGTATAATTCATTTAACCTTTTCCAAGTTATTTTTGTAGTTTTCTTTTTTTATTGGGTTTATCTTTGTTTTCCTTTTAGGCCCTTTTACTTAGGCTCCTTTCCCTTACAAATAGGAGTATTTATTTCCTGCATCCTTATATTTTTCTTCCTGCACCTCTACATTCTATGTAATATCAGAATTATCCTTGATAATTATGGATGATTCCAGAATAAGGTTTCTGTAAGTAAAAAATATTTCTGAAATAAGGGTTTTATAAGAAAAATGTATTTTCGGAATAGAAAATTCAAAAGGAAAAAAAAAACATTCTGAAATATTCTTTTCATAACATATTTTTTAATTTCCGAAATGGTAAATCCAGAATTGATAAAATGTATTCTGGAAAGTATGTTCCAGAAATATTCTGAAAAGAGTAATCCAGAGGGTATTTTTAAAAGAGGTAAAATGGTCTTTTTAAAAATAATAGGGGTGCAGGAAGTTATTTGTCGGGGTGGAGGGAGAAATAGCCTACAAATAGTCCTCATTATTCTTTTTTCATTACATGAATAACATATTAGAAATTGTTCTACTCACTCTATTCTGTTTTGGTTTGTTCCTCTCTTAGCCTCTGTTTGTATCCGGGTGATTACTGTTCACCCGGATTGAAAAGGAAAGATTTAGTTTGTTTGTATCTGTGAATTTGTAGGTAATTGAGGGCGAGGAAAAGCGAAGAATGCAAAATAAGCTTATGTGCTGAGATGAGAAGATTTGGGGAGAAACATGTTGATTTTACCAAATTACCCATAAGTCACCTACCACCTATTTGCCATAGCAGAGCCCGTCCCATAGTTGTGCCAACAGCATGCAGTGTAATATTCCCTCCACAAGATTCTCACGCATGAGATTCTATCTCCATAAACACAGCACAAAGAGATTCGTACATTGTTTGGTGGATTAGTTCAAGTGTGTGGGTGATGAATAAATGAGAGGGATGATAAATATGGAAGAGGAGTGGAGGAGGGTTATTTGTTTTGAGTTGAGGGAGTAACCTTAGAAGCAATCGGAGGTGCTCATCGGAGGTGCGCGGTGGATGTGCGCGGTGGTCGGAGGTTCACAACCGTGGGAAGTGAGCGGTTGTCGGAAGTTCGTAAGTGTTGGAGGTGTGCGGTTGTCAGAGGTGCAAGGTGTGGGTGGGTTCCGTAGGCGGCGTTGTTGGTGGTCGTTGGACGTGGACGGTTTCGCTGCTGGTGGTGGGTGGTGGTTCCGCTGGTGGTGCTCGGTGGTCGTTGGTGGTTCGCGGTGGCATCGTTTTCTCTACGTTTCTGGAGGTAAGTTTCATACATAGATTTGGAATTTGGAGAATAAAATCTGAGAATGAAATGTGGAGGGAAGGAATTTGTAATTTATTTTATTTATGTTAATAGAATGCTGATGCCTTTTGATTTTTCAAAGTTTTTTCTTAATCATGATGAGAATTAATGAGCATTAATGAAATTTCATTAATGAAAGTTTGAATGAGTTTTCTCGTAGTTAAAACAAACTTATTAATATTTAAATTTTTCTGATATTTTTTTTTAAATAAAGTAAATTTTTTTATAAATGTCAGTTTAAATTTATAAAATAATTATAAGTATACAAAATATTTAAATTTTTAAATTTTTCTAAAATCAAGTAAAAAACTTTATAAATATTATTTTGAACAGACTTTAAAATAATTATAATTATGCAAAATATTTTAAAATACTACTTTATAAATAGTTTACATATAATATTTATTTTTTTCTAAAATCAACTAAAAGACTTTATAAATTTTATTTTGAATTTATAAAATAATTATAAGTATATAAAGTATTTAAATATTTTAAAATATTACTTTATAGATAGTCTACATATAAGATTTTTTTTTTCTAAAATAAAGTAAAAGAATTTTATAAATATTATTCTGAATTTATAAAATAAATATAAGTATACAAAGTATTTAAATATTTTAAAATATTACTTTACAGAGTTTATATATAATATATTTTTTTATAAAATCAAGTAAAAAAAAATTTATAAATATTATTTTGAATTTGTAATACAACTATAACTATAACACTTTACAAAGTTTATATATAATATTTTAATTTTTTTTAAAAGTAAAAAAAATTGAGTATTATTATTTCTCTAAAATGTGGTTCTTTAGACCTAATAGTTAAACTTATATGATTGTCAAGGATTTGTGACCATGGATAACGATAACCATTGGTCTATGCATTTCGAAAATGTCGAGATGTCTAGCATGAATGACATGAATCTCGATGTAGTTGGTGTTGATTTCACACTAGTTTCACAAATACAAGAGCAAATCAATTTGCGGACACAAGTAGCAGCAATGACAATTCTTTGCATGATTGGATATGGATTGAACGTATTGCGTGTGTTAACAGAGACAAATAATCCTATACCGGAGTTTATTCCACAAAAAGAGAGTCGTCGACAAGAATTGATGTCGTACTTGGTCCATACTGAAAGATGTCGTGACATTATTCGCATGAGTCCGAAAGCATTTATTAATTTATGTCAACGAATAAGAGGAACGGATATGGTTAAAGATGCATTCCGATATACAGTCGAAGAACAAGTGGCTAAATTTTTACACATCATTGGTCATAACGTCAAGAATCGAAGTGTTTCGTTCTTCTTTCATCGGTCCGGGGAAACAATGTCTCGTCACTTTCATAATGTTTTGAAGGCAATATTGATGTTGCATGGAGAGTTCTTAATTCAACCAGCTGGGATTGAGGTTGAACCTCATATCTTAAACAACAATCGATTTTTCCCATACTTTAAGGTATGAATATGAGAAACAATAGTTAAATATTTAACTCATGTTGTATGCAATGCAAGTTATTTATAAATGTGAAGTTGTTGTGTATTAGGATTGTTTGGGTGCCATAGACGGCACTCACGTCCGTGTTAAAGTCCCCCGAGTTGATGCTCCTCGTTTTCGTGGAAGAAAAGATTGGCCAACGCAAAACGTATTTGCTGCTTGTGATTTTGACATGAAATTCACATATGTTCTTGCCGGGTGGGAAGGAACAGCCTCTCTGATTCTAGGATATTGAAGGATGCGTTTGTACGAGACGATCCATTGGTCATTCCGGAAGGTTAGTTGAGTGTGTTTACAAGTGCAATAAATATTCATTTGGTCACATCACTTATAAGTAACAATTATTAATAGATGGTTGTAGGCAAATACTACCTTGGAGATGCGGGTTTTATGCTCAAAACCCAAGTTATAACTCCATATCGCGGAGTTCGATACCATCTAAAAGAGTATTCCCAAAGAGGTCCACAAAATGCCCGTGAGTTGTTTAATCATCGTCATTCCTCACTAAGAAATGTTATCGAAAGAACATTTGGTGTCCTCAAAAAGCGATTTCCAATTATCGCTAGCGGAACAGAGCCTCATTACTCTGTGGACACTATGACCGATATTGTTTTAGCATGTTGTATTCTTCATAACTTTCTTCGCGGGGTGGATAATGATGACTCTCTGTTGGAAGAAGTTGACCGTGAGTTGATGTAAGGAGATATAGATGTGTCACACTCGCAAACTCGTGAGGATGACTACAGGCTCGGGTCACAAATTAGGGATACTATAGCGAATGAAATGTGGACAGGTTATTGTAATAATTAATTTTATGTAACATCCGTGAACTTATATTTATATTGTTGTAAGAACAATTTCATGGTTTAATGTTGACATTCCACCTTTATTAATATTTACGTAAGAAACTATTTATGTTATTGCAAAAGTTTAACATTTTTTATGAGGTTTTATCATGGATCACGGGAAGGGTATTGCTTCAGAGTCATCTGTAGCTGTCCGTGAACACAAAAAATGGACTACCGACTACTGAATGCCATGATCGATGAGGCATCTATGGGTAACCGCATTGATGGTAGTTGGACGACGCAGGGTTACACAAAAATTGTTAAATCCTTACATCAGAGTGAATTGGTAGGGATTACAAAAAATAATGTGAAGAACAGGCACAAAAGCCTTAAGGACAAATGGCGTGAGATCCATGATCTATTTAGTGGACTGAGTGGTTTTGCTTGGAATCCAAGCACGAAAATTTTCGAGGCCGAGGATGAAGTGTGGGATTCGTTGATAAAGGCAACGTATTCAACTTGATGTTCACTTATCGCATACATTAACCACTAATTATGATTATGAGTGTATTTCTTTTCATTAATGAACAGGCAAAGCCCTCGGCCGCAAAATGGCGTGTTAATCCCATCAGGCACTACAAGTTGATGGAAGACTTATGGGGGCTTGATCGTGCTACCAGCCACGGTGGAAGAACAACACTTGCCACGTGGTCGATGAGGACGCTCACTTAGTCTCATCGCTGAAAACAAGTATACAGCTCGAGACTGGGGGGCTTGTGATCCGGTCGGTGGTCGGTTGGCGGTGACGTCAGCAGTAGATAGCCACGTGGACCGTTCTTAGTGGCACGCGTGGGCCAGGGAAGCTGATGTGGGGTGTGTTGTTGAGAGGGTTACCCGGGGGTGATCGGTGTAAAGGGGGTGGTCGGTTGTCAGACGGAATGCGCGATCATCGTTTAGATGAGACGATCGGTCGTCGCGCCATGCACAGGCAAGCTAGGAGCGAGAGGCAATTCCCAGCGAGAGTGTTGCGTATGAGTCTTGTACTGCAGAGTAGTGGAAGAAGGAGAAGATCAGGTGCTTCATAGTACTGCGCACGAGAGTGGCCTAAGGGAGCTAGCAGCCAGTCGGTGGTTGGTGCTCTCTAACCCATAACGTGCATGGAGCAATGCAGGGGTGATCACGGTGGGACAGCAGGTAACACCTGGTACGTGCACTAGCCAGGCCACACCTGGTATTCACACTGAGGTTGTACGAGACATCCAGCGAGAGAAACATGCGAAGTTACTTCGTATGTAACTAACTTAGGCGCGCCGCAGGGTATATAAAGGCCCCCCACGCTCATGCAGAGGAAAGATTTCATTCGTACAAGTTACCTGTGAACAGAGAGAGAGAGAGAGAATCACAGAGTGCACACGAGTCTCCCAGAGATTCATCGTACTTAGTTTTTTGGTGGTTTTGTGTGGCTGACTTGAGCGTCGGAGTGCAATCGACCGCTAGAGGCGCCGTTTGTTGTGTTTCGCAGGCACGCTTGGGGTTCTTTGCGGAAGGCACAAGTTTGACGTGGCGAGTTCTTTGACAATCAAGTTCCCGGCAAGATCATTTGGCGCCCACCGTGGGGCCCGTGTGAATTTGTGATCCCATCCACCTTGCTGCTAAGTTTCGTCGTTTGTTCTTGAGATTCTTGCGGAAAAAATGAGGAAGACAAGGCAAACTTCACCCGCGCCATCAGCTGAAGAGGCAGCTGTGACAATGGCGCAAGTCTTGGAAATGATGCGAGCGCTGCAAGATGAGGTGGCGGCGTCAAGAATGGAGCAAGGAAGGATGCAAGCAGATTTGACTGCATCCCAGGGAAGGAATGAAGAGCTAGATCGCGTTAACGAAGAATTGCGCAAGACTTTGCAGGCGCAGAAGGAGCGGGTGGCAGCAGAGAGAGTGGCGCCGCCACCGTCTCCCCCCAGGACTTTCCCCATGCCATTCTCATCTGAGATCATGGGTGCAGTGGTGCCACCAGGCTTGGTGGGGGTGAAAGCCTCGTTTACAGGGGTGGAGGACCCAGAAACGCATCTGACAGCGTTTCACACCTAGATGATGCTTTCTGGGGGCTCAGACGCGGTGTACTGCAAACTGTTCATGAGCACATTGAGTGGGATCGCTTTGGAGTGGTTCGTGAGCCTACCAGATGGCCACATCACTTCGTTTCAGCAGTTCTCGAAGCTGTTCATGGAGCAGTACATCATCAACAGGGCACCCCAGTGGTGTCGTACGACCTGTTCGACGTGCGCCAGAACCAGGGCGAGTGCCTCCGGGACTACCTTAGCCGTTTTGGGGCTCAGGTGGTGAGGTTGCCCCGCAAAGATGAGGATATGATGGTGCATGCGTTCAAGAAAGGGGTTCTGGCGGGCCCTTTCAGTGAATCTTTGATCAGGAACCGCCCCAGCACCTTCGCTGAGATTAGGCGTCGTGCTGTGGCGCACATTGTGGCAGAAACAGCTGTTTCTGAAAAGAGGGAAAGTGCGATCCCGACCAAATCGCGCGTAGGCCCGAGTAGGTCTCAGCAGCCAATGAGGGTGCACGAGGCCAAAGAGGGAAAGGGGGCCCAGGGAAAGCCCCGCCCTTATGAACCTAGGACTGACCAGGGCAGGGGGCGCGCGAGGGAGAGCAACGCGCCCCCCCAGATTCGACTTTGTGGTGGAATTGGCGGAGCTGATCGCCATTCCAGCCATAGCGGCACGTCTGCGAGCACCGGAGAAGACCGACAAGGTGCTGGGATGAAAAAAGAACGTGTGGTGTGAGTTTCACCAGGCCTATGGCCACTCACTCCACACTTGCTTGGCGTTAGGTCACCAACTCGGGAGTTGGTGAAAAGTGGTTTCCTGAGCGATTACTTGCGAGAGAAGCAAGGTGATCGGGCGTCGGGACCACCAGCGGATGATCCGCAGCACGAAGTGGCAGTGCACACGATTGCGGGAGGCTTCTCTGGAGGAGGATGTACGGCCTCTCAGAGGAAGAGGTACGCACGCTCGGTGATGGCGGTCGACTCGGTGGAAGAAGATCGCTCCCCCAACGTTGACATCACCTTCACCAAGGCGGATCTCCAGGACGTTGTGCCACACGACAACGATCCTATTGTTATCTCCTTCGTCACGGCAGGGAGAAAAGTGCACAGGGTCCTTGTAGACCAAGGAAGCTCGGCGGACGTGATGTTCTAGTCGACGTTCAACAAGCTACAACTGCCCCTCGATCATCTAAGGCCATACCCGGGGTGCTTATATGGTTTTGCAGGGGACCAAGTGGAGGTGCGAGGCTACATCGAGCTGAGAACCACGTTTACCGATGGGGCCGGGTCTCGCACCGAGAAGATCAAGTACCTAGTGGTGAATGCCCCATCTGCCTACAAAGTACTGTTGGGAAGACCGACTCTCAACAGGTTGGGTGTCGTACCGTCGACGAGGCACATGAAGTTGAAGCTGCCGTCAATGGAGGGGGTAGTGATCACCATCAAGTCAGACCAGAAGGAAGCTAGGCGCTGCTATGAGAACAGTCTCAAGCAACAGAGAAGCGTGTGCTATGTCACCACGACACCACAGCCGGGTGCAGGCGAGAGGCGATCGGAAGTGGAGGTGGTAAGGGGCACGCAAGGGGATCTGGAGATGGAGGAAGCAGTGTTGGGGGGCTCGGGAATGGCCCCAGCTGAAACTGAGGAAGACAGCATGATCACCCCTCGCGAGTCCGGAATCGCAAGGGCGGTCATCGCCAGTGAAAGGAGGTCCCACCCTGCTGAGGGGTGGGTGGAGATGGAGATCCAAGAAAAGAGGTTTAAGCTGGGGGGATCGCTCAGCGACGACACGTGAAGACAGATCGCCGAGGTGATTGAGAGGCATCTGGACGCGTTTGCGTGGTCAGCCTCGGACATGCCAGGCATTGACCCGGACTTCCTCTGCCATCGTCTTGCAATGGACCCCCAGGTCCGACCGGTGCGCCAGAGGAGGAGGAAGTTCAATGAGGAGAGAAGGCAGGTAGTCCACGAAGAAACCCGCAAACTCTTGGCCGCGGGGCACATCAGAGAAATCCAGTACCCAGAATGGCTGGCTAATGTGGTACTGGTGAAGAAGTCAAATGGTAAGTGGAGGATGTGCGTGGACTTCACCGATCTAAACAAGGCATGCCCAAAGGACTCCTATCCCCTACCCAGCATAGACGCCTTGGTGGATAGCGCGTCGGGATGCCAGCTTATGAGTTTCCTGGATGCATTCTCAAGCTATAATCAGATCAGGATGCATCTGATGGACGAGTGCAAGACTGCGTTCATGACCGAGTGGTCTTGTTACTGTTACAAGGTAATGCCCTTCGGGCTGAAGAACACGGGGGCCACCTATCAGAGGTTGATGGATAGGGTGCTCTCACCGATGTTGGGGAGGAATGTACAGGCTTACGTCGATGACATGGTGGTAACCTCGCGAGAGAAGGAGCAGCATGTCACTGATCTGGAGGAATTGTTTGCAACAATCGCCAAATACAGGTTAAAGCTCAACCCAGAGAAGTGTATTTTTGGCGTGGAAGCGGGAAAGCTTTTAGGCTTCCTCCTAACAGAGCGGGGGATCGAGGCGAACCCCGAGAAGTGTGCGACGATCATGGCAATGAGGAGCCCAACGTCGGTGAAGGAGGTGTAGCAACTCACCGGTCGGTTGGCGGCATTGTCGCGATTTATGTCCGCCGGAGGAGAGAAGGGTCATCCTTACTTCCAGTGTCTCAAACGGAACAGTAGGTTCGTTTGGACAAAGGAGTGTGAGGAGGCTTTCATTAAGCTAAAATGGTATCTGGCAAGCCCACCGGTGCTGTGCAAACCACTGGAGGGCACCCCTCTCCGCTTGTACTTTGCTGTAACGGAAAGAGCGGTCAGTTCAGCTTTGGTTCAAGAGCAAGACCAGGTCCAGAGACCTATTTATTTTGTGAGTAAGGTGCTCCAGGGTCCTGAGGTAAGGTATCAGGCCCTAGAGAAGGCAGCTCTGGCGGTGGTGTTCTCAGCAAGGAGGCTTCGCCATTACTTTCACAGCTTCACGGTTGTAGTGATGACCGATCTTCCCATCCAGAAGGTGCTCAAGAAGCCTGACGTAGCCGGGAGGATGGTGAAGTGGGCCGTAGAGCTATCTGAGTTCGATATAAGGTACGAACCCCGAGGACCGATCAAGGGGCAGGTGTTTGCGGACTTCGTCGTCGAATTGTCATTGGGCGCTGCACCTTCGGAGGGCCTAGATTTTCGCTGGGTCTTATCAGTGGATGGCTCCTCCAATCAACAGGGAAGTGGCGCTGGAGTCATCCTGGAAGGACCAAACGGAGTGCTGATCGAGCAGTCTCTGCGCTTCACTTTCAAGGCCAGCAACAACCAGGCGGAGTACGAGGCCTTGATCGCCGTATGGTGCTGGCAAGGGTGATGGGAGCAAGGAGTTTGTTGGCCAAGACCGACTCCCTGTTGGTCACCGGGCAGGTAACGGGGGAGTTCCAGGCCAAAGACCCACAGATGGCTGCATACCTCGAGTATGTGCACACCTTGAAGACGTCCTTTGCAGAGTTTGAGTTGGTCCACGTACCAAGAGAGCAGAATGCCAGAGCTGACTTGCTCGCTAAGCTAGCCAGCTCAGGCAAGGGGGGTAGGCAGAGGACCGTCATCCAAGAGACCTTGAAGGTACCTCGCGCGTTCGTAACGGACAACCAAGTACTTCAAGTGTGCAAATCAAGGGAGCGCATAGCGATCGGTCATCGGTCTCTAACTCAAGAAACTTTGAGAGCGCCCAGGCTGAGAGCGCGACCAATAAGAACCGATGAGGCGATTGAGGTTTGCGCTGTAGGAAGAACTGACACGTGGATAACGTCGTACCAGCGATATTTGGCATATGGGGTGCTCCCGCTGGATCCGTCGGAGGCGAAAAGGGTAAAGAAGAGGTCGAGTAAGTTTACCCTTATCGATGGGGACCTCTTTAAGTTTGGATTCACCCATCCAGTGTTGGTGTGCGTGCACGAAGAGCAGTGCACGAGGATCATGTCAGAGCTCCACGAGGGAGTGTGTGGAAGCCACGTTAGTGGTCGCGCCTTGGCAAGTAGAGTTCTCTGCGCAGGGTACTACTGGCCAACGCTGAAAGAAGACTGCGTGGGGTATGCTCAACGTTGCAAGCAGTGCCAGCAACACGCAGATTGGCACAAGGCGCCCCCTGAAGAGCTAAGGTCGATTCACAGCCCATGGCCGTTCCACACCTGGGGAATCGACATCCTGGGACCCTTTCCCTTAGCAGTGAGGCAGATGAAGTTTCTGATGGTCGCCATAGAGTATTTCACAAAGTGGGTGGAGGCAGAGCCGGTCGCGCAGATCACCGCTCACAAGGTCCAACAGTTCGTGTGGAAGAACATTGTGTGCCGTTTCGGAGTGCCCAAGCGTTTAGTCTCCGACAATGGTACCCAGTTTACGAGTCACCAGCTGAAGAACCTGTGCGAAGAAATAGGAATACAGCAGGTGTTCGCCTCGGTGGAGCACCCTCAAACGAACGGGCAGGTGGAATCGGCCAACCGAGTACTGCTCAGAGGGTTGAAGAGAAGGTTGGAAAAGGCCAAGGGAACGTGGGCAGAGGAGGTTCCCAGGATCAGGTGGGCCTATCACACCACTCCACAATCTAGCACCCATGAGACACCGTTCAGTTTGGTCTATGGGTCGGACGCTATGATCCTTGTGGAGATACAAGAAAGCTCACCAAGGTTTTTAAATTTCGTGGCCGAGGAGTCCAACGAGGAGAGGAAAGTAAACCTGGACCTCCTGGATGAGGTGCGAGAGGGTCAGTGCCGAAGCCGTAAAGAGAAGGGTGGAGCGTAGGCACAACTCCAAGGTGCGACCGAGGCAGTTCCAAGAAGGGAACCTGGTGATGAGGAAAGCACATCAGCACGAGTTGGAGAATAAGTTGTCCCCTAAGTGGATTGGCCCGTTCAGAGTGGTGGAAACGCTGGAGAATGGCGCCTATCGGCTGGAGACTTTGGACGGAGGGACGATCCCCAGAACATGGAACGCCACGCATTTAAAGTTCTATTTCAGTTGAGAATGTAAAGTAGTCGCGCCTTTGCGCTAGTATAAACAGCTTGAACAGATCAGGGGGCACTCTTTTTCCCAGAAGAGGGTTTTAATGAGGCCACCCAATAAAAAAAAAGGAAGTTATCTGTATGAAAGGTTTGCAAGTTTTTAAGTTAAAATCCTACTCGCCCCAGGCGCGAGCGCAGGTAACCGGTTAAACCCTCCTCGCCCCAAGCGCGAGCAGGGCGGTCGGTTTAAAGACCTCCTCACCCAGGTGTGAGCGTAGGCAACTAAGGTTCGAAAGGCCAGGGGTGTTAGTAAGTCCAATAAAGGGAAGGGGGGATTTCGAGAAACACCTTTACCCAAGTGCATAGCATTAAAGTTGGCGCAGTAGAATTCTTAGTCAAGAAACCCTCCTCACCCCAGGAGTGAGGAGGACGATGTACGACCCGACGGGTTAGGGTTTGATGGCCTTGGGGCAAGCAAGAGGGGTTATCGAGAAACACTCTTTTGCCCAAGACAATGCATCATCCTCGACCGATCGAGGTCGAAGTCCTCTATGCATTTAGCGCTGGAGCGACACACAACCTAGATGGATGTAAGGTGGAAGCAGAGGCTCGATGACTGAGGAGTAGCTGTGGCGCTTTGATCGGTCATCGGTGGTTAAAACAGTATTAAGAGTTTTTGACAAGTTCTTACGCAGTAGGCCTGAGCGAGCCAAGCTCGGACGTTATCAAGTGTCGTTAGTTGTGGTCAAAGTCAGAAGGAAAAGTTCAAATACAGTTAAGGTTTTGTACCAAGCTCGTGTAGGTTAAACAATTAATCGTGCATAGCGAGAGCTAAAGGCTAAGTAAGAGGTACACAACAGAACAAGCAGTAAGAGAAAAGAGGAATTTAATATATACAGTCAAAGTCCTTACAAGACAAGTGTTTATGAATAAAATAAAGAAAGCTGCATCAAAAAGAAATCATGGGCGGACGATCTTGCCATCCACAACTTTGAAGTCCATCGCGAACTGAGAATAGTCAGCCTCTGGGAAGACGCACTTCACCTGCTCGAGGGCCAAGTCAAACCCGTCAGCGAAGGTATCGGCAGCCTCTTCCCAAAGCTTGGTCTTCTCGTTCTCAAGCACGACCTTCTCGGTAGTCAGAGTGGCGTTGGCAGATTCAGCGTCCTTGAGCTTTTGGTCTTTTGCTGAGAGAACCTCCACAATGTTTGCAAGCTGTTGACACAGAAAGGCATTCTCGGTCTCAAGCTGGAGGGTCCTTCCCGTTGTCTCCAGCAGATCAGCATCAAGATGGCATCCCCCATCAGCATCTCCGTCTTGATGGTCTCCTGGATTTGTAGGGCACGTCCTTTCTTGGCCTCCTCCAGCATGTCCTTCAGCATGTCGTTGGTATTTTGAAGAGCCTCGTAGTCGCTTTGGAGCGACTCCTTCTGGTTGAGCAGCTCGTTCACCTTACCTTCCAGCTTCTCAAGACGGCGATGTTGCGTGGAGAATTCGAGGGAAAGCACCATCTGGCGGGCCAGATGGAGATCAACTTCGCTGGCACTCCACTTGACTAGCTCGCGTCCTTGAATCAGCTGCTTAGTCAGGCGAAGGACCCTGGAGAGCCCCTCAGCGCTTGACCTCGATGCTTGAAGGGAGCTCTCGCCACCACCCTCGGTTGTGGTAGCAGAATCTTGAGGGCATGGAGAGGTGGGAGGGCGAGAGGTCCCCTCTGAGCGCGCCACCCCGCTCCCAGTTGCTTGAGGCGGTGGGAGTGGTCCGGCAGGAGCGGGGAAGGAAGAGGAGGTGGAGAAGGAGGGTGTGCAGGGGAGGCCTGAGCCTGAGGGGTTAGGATGGCGTTTTCCTCAGGTACCTCGGTTCCCCTTTTTCTCCGTTGGACCAAGGGGGACCCCGAGCTCTCCTCGTCGATGGTCACGACGGTGGTGGGAGCCTTCACCAACCGTTTCCTCTTCTTATCACCCCTGGTCTCGGGGCCTTCAGCTAGCACGACCGAGATGGGGAAAGCGAGAATGGGTTCGGCGGTCGCCTCCACTCCAGAGGACGACCCGGCAGCTCGTCGGCTTTTGGCGAGCTCGATCAGTTGTTGCCGGCGTTCCCTCGTGGAAGTCATATCTGCACCAGGTAAGCATAACAAGAGGTTAGTGCGCAAGAAGCCGAGAAGCAAATAAAACAAAGCGCAGGCAGGCGATTAGCATATGCAGATGAATGAGTATGGCAAGCAAGCACGAGGCGCATGTTCAAAAGAAAAAAAAACATAATAGCAAGTCAGAGAGAAGATAAGAGGGCAAACCAATGTATTTCTTGAGCATCTCTGCATCAAACTCGTGCTTGATGAGGGTGGAGGAGACAAACTTGGTGCCCAAGCTCGAAAGAAGGCCACACAGCTCGCGCTCGTATGGCGCCATGGCCTCCAAACCCCAGGGTTTCCTTAATTCTACCTTGGGAACCCAGTAGAGGGGAAAGCCCTCGAGTAAGGTTGGGTTGTGCTCGTTGGAGGTGATCATATAAAACCTACCCTTCCAATCCTTGAAGGATTGTTGGTATAGGCCCAAGATCACCCTCCCTGAGACACCATTCAGGCTTACCCACGACCTGTCACCAGGGTTCTTGGCCTCGAAGAAATGGAGGAAGACGTCGGTCGATGGAGGGTGCCCGAAATGGTTGCATAGGATTTCGAACGCCCGGATGAATGGCCAAGCGTTCGGGTGGAGTTGACACGGAGCCACGTTCAGCTCGGTGAGGAGATCCTTCTCGAAGAAGGTGAAAGGGAGTCGGAGACGCAGCCTCTTGAAGATGGCTGAGTAGATGAAGGTGAAGGGCACCCCATTGGTGGCCCTATCGTCCACGCATATAGGCATGCCTCGGGGGGGGATGCACACGCCTAGGTGTCTGTCGTCTTCCCTATCGAGGGCACTTGAGGGCTCGTCCGCGTCACTCTTGAGCAGGGTGGCTAAGTGATCAGCGGGAAGTTGGCTAGAGGTTTCGGCGAGCAGATGGAGGGGAGCCCACTGGTACGCTCGCGCGTAGTCTTGGGGAGCAAGAGGCGCTCTGGGTTGCGCGCTCACCGAAGGAGTTGCGCTTGTTGAAGACGACGATGGTGCACGGGCAGAAGGCTGTGCACCGGAAGGAGAAGCAAGGCGTGCGGTGGTTTTTGTGCGAGCCATTAGCTACAGTGGAAAAGAAAGATAAAATGATGGGTCAATGAGAAACAAGAGGAAGACAAAGGGAACGAAAGCACGGTGAGAAGAGAATGGAGAAACGAAGGTGACGAAGGGGAAGAAGAAGTGAAAACGCAAAAAAAGAAGAAGCCAGAGGAAACCCTGGTACAGTGCAAAAGAAGAAAAAACAATCCACAATGTATGCACATTGCACTTATTGAACAATGCAATCGGTCAAAGATGTCCAAATATGCCATAGATGAGGAAAAGGGGTACCTTTTGTCGATCGCTGGCAGTTTCTGGAAGCTTGAGATTGGGGAAGATGAATCGCAAGCGGGGAGTCGAAAGGTTTCAAAGAAAAAGTGTTGGAGAAGGTGATGGAACAGTGAAGGTGCGTAAGTTTTGAACGTGAAGAGGCGCAAATAACGCTTCATGCTAGCCATTGATGCGTACACATGTCGCAAGATGAAGGGAGGAAAGCGTAACGTCGCTTAAAGCACAGCACGTGATGTGGCGCGTGATGAGGCACGTGACGTGGCGTCACTTGCCACGTGGTCGATGAGGACGCTCACTTAGTCTCATCGCTGAAAACAAGTATACAGCTCGAGACTGGGGGGCTTGTGATCCGGTCGGTGGTCGGTTGGCAGTGACGTCAGCAGTAGATAGCCACGTGGACCGTTCTTAGTGGCACGCGTGGGCCAGGGAAGCTGATGTGTGGTGTGTTGTTGAGAGGGTTACCCGGGGGTGATCGGTGTAAAGGGGGTGGTCGGTTGTCAGACGGAATGCGCGATCATCGTTTAGATGAGACGATCGGTCGTCGCGCCACGCACATGCAAGCTAGGAGCGAGAGGCAATTCCCAGCGAGAGTGTTGCGTATGAGTCTTGTACTGCAGAGTAGTGGAAGAAGGAGAAGATCAGGTGCTTCATAGTACTGTGCACGAGAGTGGCCTAAGGGAGCTAGCAGCCAGTCGGTGGTTGGTGCTCTCTAACCCATAACGTGCATGGAGCAATGCAGGGGTGATCACGGTGGGACAGCAGGTAACACCTGGTACGTGCGCTAGCCAGGCCACACCTGGTATTCACACTGAGGTTGTACGAGACATCCAGCGAGAGAAACATGCGAAGTTACTTCATATGTAACTAACTCAGGCGCGCCGCAGGGTATATAAAGGCCCCCCACGCTCATGCAGAGGAAAGATTTCATTCGTACAAGTTACCCGTTAACAGAGAGAGAGAGAGAATCACAGAGTGCACACGAGTCTCCCAGAGATTCATCGTACTTAGTTCTTTGGTGGTTTTGTGTGGCTGACTTGAGCGTTGGAGTGCAATCGGCCGCTAGAGGCGCCGTTTGTTGTGTTTCGCAGGCACGCTTGGGGTTCTTTGCGGAAGGCACAAGTTTGACGTGGCGAGTTCTTTGACAATCAAGTTCCCGGCAAGATCATTATTATTATGCACAAAATTTATCAATGAATTTTGCTTTAATAAACTAAAATACTGCATTAATACACATTAATATTTATTTCTTAAAAAAAAAATCCTTTATCGAATTATACATCCAACACATTTTCAGAAATAATTTGTTCCATATCGGAAATAATCTTTTAATTGCATACAACTATAATTGAAAAATAAATAATTCACAATTACAACTTTGTTCTCAATAATGTTTATCAATCATAAATATGATCCAAAAAATTTATATAATTTATAATTTTCTGAAGTTAGCTCGAACACGATATCGAAAATAATGTTTCAATTTCCGAAAAAATTATTTTAATTTAAAAAAAATATAATTCACAAATAATCAATCAAAATAATTTTTTTTATCAATTTTTAAATATAAGGACAAATGTGTAAAGTTACATTTTTATCAATTAAAAAAAAATACAATTTCAATCACATCCATCACATCACTCACAAACTTTTATAAACTTTCCCTACACTTTCCCCTCTCTTTACCTTAATCCAAACACCCTAACTTTCTTTACACTTTCTCTTCAAATCATCTCAAATTCACTCCCTCATTTCCACTCCCTAATCCAAACAAAGCCTTAGTGCGCGTACAATACTTTTCACTATTAAATTAATACTTTTCACTATTATTGAATGAGTTAATTTGTCTTAGCTATTTTGTGCATAGTATGAAAGAATCGCAATATAAGTATGCTGTAAAAATCATTATAAATTAGAATAATAAATAAATTACAAATATTAATTTAATTAGCTTTATGTTATTTTTTTTATATTTAGGGTAATTATAAAAATGTTCTTCATGTGTAGAATTGTGTGGATTTTAATATTTATCCTTTACACAAAATCAGTTTTGTATGAGTAAACCTGTTATCCACCATTATGTTATTTAAATCAGTTCTGGCATTTTTTGTTGTTGTGCACGATGTTAGGTTTGGAGTTTAGAAGCAGTATTTATTCTTTGTTCATCACCTATTTAGGAAGCTTTGAACATTATATATAATGTTTGGAATACAATTCTATTTTATTTATTTATAAAAAAAAAGTTATAGCATTTTTCTTTATCAAGACTTATTATGACTTCTACGTTAAATATTATAATTTTTTATCCCTTATAAATACTACTACGTAATAATTGCAAAAGAAATCATGCAACACGATGGCATTTTCATCTTGGACCAATTATATTAAAGATGGAAAAATATTTATACATAACATTTGGATTAAGTGATATGCTCAGAAATGTGAATGAGAATATCAATGATGTTGTTTGTGTCTCTCCTCGTCTATAAAGAAATGAAGAGATTACAAAAGTCACGTAAATATTTGTAAACAATTAGACAAATACGTGTATCCTATTTTTTTTACACTATCCACTGCAGATATAATAAAACTAAAAAAAATATAACTAAAATTATAAAAATAATTATAAAAATTACATATAAAAATTTACTTTTCCTACTGTACCTGAGTGGAGAGATGGGGCCCAGGCACGGTCGGTTGACGTGGTGTAATTGCTGACGTGTTGATCTTCTTCTCCTCTGGTCGATTGTCCTTTCTTGCTGTCTCCTTTGGTCGGTCGTCCCTTCGTGCTATCAACTTCGGTCGGGCGGGGGAGGGTACCTGCGAAGGCACTCCGACGCTCAAGTAAGTATGAGATTCTAAGCGCAGTTTCGTAAGTGAATGAAAACGTACCTTTCTCTGGCTTGAGCACAGTATTTATAGGATTGCCTAATGGGCTTTCTATCCCTTGGGCTCAGGGTGGTTATGGATATGTCTTGTCAGTCGTGCTCCGGAATACCTGGGGAACATATCTTCTCTAAACGCATATTCCTTATTCTTCGGAGGTGTATCTTAACCACCTTAGCTTGTCACATAAATGCCCTTACATTTATTGTGTATAAGGCCGGTCGGCCACGTGCGTTCGTTTCCATTTAGTGTATAAGGCCGGTCGGCCACGTGCGTTCGTCCGGTGCCTACCAGTACACCTACTTTGTCCCCAATTTTTTTTTTAATTGATTTTCTAACTTTTTAAAACATAACTAAATTTAAAAAAAAAACATTTACATAATTTTCAATTCTAAATAATAAATTTTGAATATAAATATTTTTTTATATTTTATTTATATATTTAATTAATATTTATGTACAACAAAAAATAATTAAAATAACATAAAAAAATTATTTTAAAAACTATATTAATTATATTAAAAAAAATTAAATATATTTTAATAATAATAATAATAATAATTATTATTATTATTATTATTATATTATTATTATTATTATTATTATTATTATTATTATTATTATTATTATTATTATTATTATTATTATTATTATTATTATTATTATTATTATTATTCTTCTTCTTCTTCTTCTTATTATTATTATTATTATTATTATTATTATTATTATTATTATTATTATTATTATTATTATTATTATTATTATTATTATTATTATTATTATTATTATTATTATTATTATTATTATTATTATTATTATTATTATTATTATTATTATTATTATTATTATTATTATTATTATTATTATTATTATTATTATTATTATTATTATTATTATTATTATTATTATTATTATTATTATTATTATTATTATTATTATTATTATTATTATTATTATTATTATTATTATTATTATTATTATTATTATTATTATTATTATTATTATTATTATTATTATTATTATTATTATTATTATTATTATTATTATTATTATTATTATTATTATTATTATTATTATTATTATTATTATTATTATTATTATTATTATTATTATTATTATTATTATTATTATTATTATTATTATTATTATTATTATTATTATTATTATTATTATTATTATTATTATTATTATTATTATTATTATTATTATTATTATTATTATTATTATTATTATTATTATTATTATTATTATTATTATTATTATTATTATTATTATTATTATTATTATTATTATTATTATTATTATTATTATTATTATTATTATTATTATTATTATTATTATTATTATTATTATTATTATTATTATTATTATTATTATTATTATTATTATTATTATTATTATTATTATTATTATTAACCATGTGTCAGAGGAAGTCAAATGAAGTTCTTTTGGAAAGATAGAGAATCTATGACTACAATACCAACAAATATTTGTAATCATATATTATGAGTATTATTATTATAATGATTATTTTAATAATTATTATTATTATGCGATTTATTCTTATTATTATAATAATAATTAGTATTATGTTTAATAATATAATAATAATTATTATTATTATATTAACAAAATCAAATTAGTCGCTAATTTGTAGGGATATATTTGTTTTTAGCGATCAATTTGATTTCGATAACTAAATTAGTACAAATTAATGACGAAAATCAAATTTGGTCGTTCATTTGTAGAGATTTAGAGAACGAAATTAAATCGATTGCTAATTTGTAATGGCATATTTGTATTTAGCGATCAATTTGATTTTGGTTGCTAAATCAATGCAAATTAGCGACAAAAATCAAATTGGTCGCTAATTTGTAAAGATTTAGTGACCAAAATCATATCGACCGCTATTTCGGTCACAATTTGAGATCAATTTATTTTGGTCATTAAAATCAATTACCAAATGATCTTTATCTTGTTGTGGACTTCAACTGGATCTCAATCAAATTAAAAAAAATTAAAATTAAAACCTAAAAATGGAACCAAAATGAAAAGAAAATTGGAGGCACCTCTAGTTAAGCTTCAAACTTCTCCATTGGCTAACCCTTCCAAGATTCATCTTTCAAGCTAATTCTTCCAGCATCTTCTTTACCACCGTGAGCTGGAAAAAATGGAAGCTTCAAATCAATGGAGGCACGAACAAGCCACAAACCAATCAAACCAATTGTTAATGAAGAAGACGAAGATTTCAATGAAGATAGAAAATGAGAGGGAGAGGGAGAGGGAGAGCGAAAATGAAAGGGAAATTGAAATTGATTTAGGAATTTTATATTTCTAAAGTGAAGAAAAGTCGAAAATAAGAGGGAAAAGTGGCACACCTGGCTTAGAGAGAAAGGTATAGGTGACACTAAGTCGTTAACTAGTGAAGGTCAAGCCCTAACTCCCACCAACCCTTATAAGATTGTCTAGCCCAAGCTTAACCCTATGAAAATCGTACATGTAATGACAATCATGCCCTAGCTTTTCCACACTTCAAGATAACATTGGTTTGACCCTAGTTTATCCTCTTCACATGTTGCATGGAACGACGACCAGACCCTAGCTTATCCTCCCTTCAAGCTAGCATCGATTTGACTCTAACTTATGTCTTCACATTTTTCCAATTTCGATTAATACTTACTGTAATGTCAACTTAGAGTAGTTCTAATAGACTATAATAACATCTAATGTTCAACCAACAACACTCTCTTTTAGTGTTTAATTCAGGGTATCTTTGTAGTGTACTAACACAAAGTGATTATTTTTTCTTCCGAACATTAATATTGAAAAAAAGGTGTGATGTAGAGACATAAATAATATATTCTTAAGATTGATTACAGTATAAATGATAATATATATATATATATATATATATATATATATATTATATATATAAAAGTTGAGATTGTCAATTCTCAATAATATTTTGAAAAAAAAATGTGATGGAGGGAAATAAATGATATATTTTTAAAAAGTATTTTAAATTTTGTTTTTATTAGTAAAAGAATTAAATTAATATGAAGAACTAAGAGGTTACTATAAGAAAAAATGGATATACTTACGCCAAAAATTCATTGATAAATCAGCATTATCCACGGAACAAAATTAGTAGGTAATCTGGGTGTAGGTAATTTACCTACGGACAGTGTGTCCGTTTGCAGGTAATATCCACCAACTCAATCTTTATGTAAATCCATAAGTAACTTGCATATTTTACTTTTAATTTTTACATTATAAATTTTATCTTTATTATTATTATTTTTTATCATTATTTACAATTATTATTTATATTATCATGATTATTATTAATGTTAGTAACAAACCATCCTAAGAGACTCAAACCTAAGTTCCTTGAGTGACCCAAGAGCCTTTAACTACTATACAAGACAAACTCGTTGTCATATTATGATTATTATTATACCATGATTATACTTATCATTATAATTATTATAATAATATTCTTCATATTACTATTATTAATATTATTATCACTATTACTATTACTATTAATATTATTGTTACTATTTTTATTGTTAATATTTTTAATACTATTAATAATAAATTATATTAATAATATGAATAATAACAATAATAATATTAATAACACTATCAATATTAATACTATAAATAATATTATTAATGCTATTGATATAATTTATATTATTAATATTATTAGTTTTATTATTATTAATAGTTTTATTATTATTATTCATGTTATCAATATTATCAAAATTATTAATATTATACTAATATTTTTTAAATTATTAATATTTGTAATATTATTGTTCTCGAACGAGGTTGGGACTAAAAGAATGATTACCGTCCTTCTTGGTCAGTCGGTCTTCCTCTACCTCCTCTCTTCCCTGAATAACATCACAACTCTCCTTTTGTTCTCGTCGGTTGACCTGGTCCCCGGTTGACTCTGGGAGTAGGTTGTGACTCCGTTTGCTTCTACTAGATTTGCTCTTTCCCTGGGATGTTGGAACGCGGCTCCGTTTGAAACAGAGGGGGCCCTACTTGTTGATTGCACTCCGACGATCAAGTCAGTATTGGGCTAAGAAACAATGAGTAAAATAAGCTAGCAATTTCAGTCTTAGAAACGGTGTACCTTTACCAGGGATCTCAAGTCCTTTTTATAGACTATTTAGGTTGCCTCACTGTAACAACCCTCCTCTCACGAGAACCTTATCTCGAGTGAAAGTAGGTTTGACGGGAGGACATTCAATTACGTTGTTACATAATCTTAGTGTAACAACCGCACAAAATCTTCGTCTTTGGAGTGCACAATCTTAACAGCATGGCCGCCAGGGTACCAACTCATGCACCAACATCATGGGGCCCATCTGTCACTGTAGGCGTTCTAGCATTTACGTATCATTGATAAGTGTCTAATTTCAGTAATATTTCATATTAAAATATAGGCACTTATGAGGATTTATTGCTAATTTACATATAAAATAATCCCTAATTTATGAATTTATACCTTTTTACATTTTTTATGATCTTTATTTGAATAAGAGTATTTTATTCCCAAATTTGGTGTTAATTGCAGATTTCTAAGGAAGATTGGAGATTTGGATTAAAGATTAATGATTTGAGCTAAAAAGATAAAGATAGAAGGTCCCAGAATGGAAAAGATGCAAAAAAAGATTGGGCTTTTTTTTTATGTTTTATCATTTAGCCCATTAGCGCGACACAATAAACAACCTAACCCTAGAAAACTAGGATAAATAGAGGGCTAGAGGCTCAAACTTAGTGTGCCAGATTGAGAGGAAAACACCATAAAGTGAATTGTAACCCAATTGGGAGAATGGAAGGTGATAGAAGTATGCGTGGCTAATTCTACCATTTGGGATTGGGAGTAATCTGCTCAAACTCTTATGTATTGAGGTGATATTTTATATATTAATATTCAGTTCTTGATTGATTATTGGTATTGTTGTTTTACTTTTAATTCTCCGTGACAAATTGAGAATCTTAAATCTGACCGGGAGGTATTTTTAGGGTTCGGACCTAAACAACAATACTTAACATATTTGAGTGCTAGGAATAGACTTGAAATGTTAATTGCTATTAAACGTCTGAGCTTCGTTCTAAGTTGTTCTTATAAGTATGCGAGGGATCGATAGTTAGGGAACATTCTTAAGGATTTTATATGCGAGGAATCGATATAAATGATTTTTATACGGGCATCAATTTCAATTAAAGAACTTAATATTAACATGCTAATCAAAATACATGAGAGTGAGAGAGATGAAACTTAATCCCAATTTTTCCAATTGAAGCAACTAATTCTTTGTTTGTTTTCTTATTGATCAGTGCCAACATAATCACTTCACACTCTTTTTTTATTGTTCTGTTGTCTGTTGTTATATTTAGCGAATATTGTACTCGATGATTCACTGTTCTGTGTGGGATCGATATCCGTCCTTAGGGACAATTATTACTTCTGACAAATGCGGTGCACTTGCCGTAAAAAGTCATCAATCATGCATGCAGCTTACCCCTAAAAATCCTAGCGCTTTTAGGCCTAGGCGTCTCTAGTGGGTATTTACTTGTGCTAGACCCCGAAGGTACTATACACACCACATGCACTTTCACTGATTAGGCCTTACATATACGGGTTTCAATCTTTGAGGGCCCACTTATGTGGCCCATTATCTCGACCACACCACCGAGCTGACCTGCTCCACACAGATGTCGATGTCCTATCTCCTGAGCACCGAGTCCAGCGCTCTAGTCCAATACACAAGCCTCCCAGGCTCGAGCTGGAACTTGTTCCAGTTAAGAGGCTAACTGCTTGCCTGCGACGACCTACGTGTCTTGTGAGTGACGCGACATGCACAGTGCCTTTAGGTGACGTTTCACCATACTCCCTCACCAGCGTACACGTGGCCACATCAACGGTTGGAAAGCGTTGCCGCTTGCGCTTCCCCTTATACGTTAACCCTTCAATTTTACGCTCTCTTCTCTATTCCATTCCACTTTCGCAATTTCTTTCACACACTCTGCTCTGAACTCCCTGTTTCCTCTTCTCCAAATGAGCCTCTTCTCCTTTCTTCATCAATAAACTAAAGGTACATTTTTTTATCTTGTGACTGCCTTTGGTCCACCATTTCAATGCTTTTAATCTGCTCAAAACTGCACTGGGACTGTTTATATTTCTCGCATCTGTCGTTGTTCAATGTTTTTCTGCTTGCTTGCTTTGTTCTTCCAAAACGCATGCATTTCTTCTTCTGAGTATTGCATTTGTTTTTCTTTTCTGTTTTAGATTTCCTGTAAGATGGATCACCCAACCCCGGATTACAAAACCCTATACCCCTAGGCTTCTAGTGACCTTTTGGGGGAAACCTCCGATTTCACCACCCGTGCGAGCATAGTAACGTATAGGAAGAGCGAGCACCCTAAAAAGAACTTCATTTTTGGCAAAGAACACGACAAAATTGTGAAGGTAGTACCCTGTAGGGAGAATGAGCCAGTCTGTTGTGATGAGTCGTCGGACCCAGAGGGCTCGTTCTGCTTCATTTACTCCACCATTTTCAAAAAACTTCTTCTACGCCTTCCCTTTCCCAATTTTGAGAGAGCCCTCCTAACTGAAATCAACATTGCCCCTGCCCAGCTACATCCCAATAGCTGGGCATTTGTTCAGAACTTTTCCATTTTGTGTCACCACTTTGGCCATCTATCATCGGTGGACGTATTCCTTTACTTCTTGAAAGCCAAAAACCCAGGTCACAAACTGTGGGTGAGTTTTAACCAGGTTGCTGGGAGAGTTTTGTTGACCCTTTTCTAGCAATCGTACGAAGGCTTCAAGGGTAAGTTCTTCAAGATTCGCTGCAACGCTAACGATCCAAGCCTTTTGGATGAGTTCCCTCTGTATTGGACACAAAAACCCAAATTCAAAAAACCCAGATGCCTTGAAGACTTACCCCCATGAGAACGAGAGGTGTGCGACTTCCTCTCCAACCTCCAGGCAATGTTTAACAATGTCGAGCTAATAAAGCACGAGTACAACCCTTCATGCCTTAAGGCGTACATTGGTATCTCCCTCCCCTTTACTCCTGCTAATGATATCTTGCATGTGTGTGTTTTCTGAACCCTTCTTTGCTTTCTTTTCCATGCAGACAATATGTTGGACGCCCAGAAGAGAAGGAACCTAGCTGCCTTGGCCAAGCAGAAGAAGCTCGTTTCAGCTCCTTCTGTTAAGGAACAAAAGTTGAAAGCGGTGGCTGAGGTCGCCCCCTCTAAAGACGAAGATACTTGCTCTAGAGTCGTCTTCAAGAGGAAGCGAAAAGTTGATGCTGCCATCTCTGTCCCCTCTGACTCGGATGGCCGAGCTCCCTCTTACTGGGACTGCCCACCTAGCGCCTCCTCTCCTCACGACATTGTGGTGCAGGAGGGCAAAGGTGAGAGTGCCTCAGAAGGAGAACAGTGGGACTCCTCCTCAGACCCAACCTCCTTCCTACAAAAGATGTTGCTCTCTGCCAAAGTCAAAGGGAGGCTTGGAAACTTGGAGGAGGATCCCTTGATGGAGCACATGTTAAGGCAACTGGGGAAAGCCCTAGTTGCAAACTGCCTCCTCCTCTCCAAGATGCGGAAAGTTAAGGAACTAGCGAACAAAAAAGCCCTCCAAGCTGTTGGGCTCAAACGACAAGTCACTGGACATACCCTTGAGGTGGAGGAGCTTCGAAGAACTCAACAGGAGACCAAGGCCCTCTTATTTGGGAAGTCCCAAGAGGCCTTGGGACTATATGCCAGGAACAACAACCTTCGTACCAAAGTGGAGAGGCTGGAGGGAGAGCTGGCCGGCAGGGACGAGGATATGGCTAAGCTGAAGGAATAACTAGTCCAGAAGGATGAACTTCTCCAAAAGACCAGGGACGAGCTAATGAGCGATGCCGCTAACTCTTATGCAACGGGCTTCGAAGATGCCATGGCGCAAGTCACCTGTGTGCACTCTGAGGTGGATCTCTCCCATACAGGGTTAGGCAAAGCTGTCGTGGATGGACATCTAGTAGCTGTGGAATAGCGGTGGTGAACTTCCCCGCTATTGCCTTCATTTTGTAACTTAATAAAGAACTGACCATTCTGTATATATATATGTGTGTGAATGATTTCCCTTTCTGAGCTTACCATTCTATATATATATGTGTATGAATGCTTTCCTTTCTAACTTTGGAAGACTTGTATGTCTTCAAATGATTTTGACAATTATCATCCATACCTAAGTAGCACGGTCCTTCTGTTTAACTTGTATGTCTTAGGGTACCCGAGCTCAGAGCCTCGCTGGACAGCAGGTCCTCCTGTAAAAATTGCTTTGTACGTACTCCCTAAATGGAGGTTTCTCTGTGGTTCGTGCCCATGGTGACCTGAGTTCTTAGAGCAAGAAGAATTTCTTGACTTGCCTTGCGCCTTACTTTTCCCTAAAAGGGAGATTTTTCTTCTACTCTTGGAATCTCACCAAGGGAAGACTTCACTCCCACCCTTGGTATCTTACCAAAGGGAGACTTCACTGAGATTTACTGTTCCCGCTCTTGGTATCTCACCAAGGGGAGGTTGGTTATGAACCCTGGTTCGTGATGAACCTTGATTGTTCCCACTCTTGGTATCTTACCAAGGGGGAGGCTCGTTATGAGCCCTGATTCATTATGAACCCTGATTTGTGATAAACCCTGATTGTTCCCACGCTTGGTATCTTACCAAAAAGGGAGGCTCGTTATGAGCCTTAATTTGTTATGAACCCTGATTCGTGATGAACCCTGATTATTCCATCCCTTGGTGTCTTACCAAAGGGGGAGGTTCACTAGGAACCCTGTTTGTTCCCGACCTTGGTGTCTTACCAATGAGGAGGTTCACTAGGAACCCTGATTCATTACGAACCCTGTTTGTTCCCAACCTTGGTGTCTTACCAAAGGGGGAGGTTCACTAGGAACCCTGATTCATTACGAACGCTGTTTGTTTCCGACCTTGGTGTCTTACCAAGGGGGAGGTTCACTAGGAACCCTGATTCATTACGAACTCTGTTTGTTCTCGACCTTGGTGTCTTACCAAGAGGGAGGTTCACTAGGAACCTTGATTCATTACGAACCCTGTTTGTTCCCGACCTTGGTGTCTTACCAAGGGGGAGGTTCACTAGGAACCCTGATTCATTACGAACCCTGTTTGTTAGCACAATGTATTGCAAACATATTTTTTCAAATAACTTTTTATTGGGCGACCTCATTAAAAAACCCCGATAAGGGAAAAAAGTGTCCCCTTGAACAACCAAATTGCATACAATAGTATGATTAACTGAAATAAAATTTGATATTGGCCCCATTCCATGTTCGGGGGATAATCTCGCCTTCCAAGGTCTCGAGTTTATACGCTCCATTCCCGAGCACCTCTATCACGCGGAATGGGCCAGTCCACTTAGGAGATGCTTGTTGTCCAACTGGTAGGGGTTAACCTTTCGCATTATCAAGTCAGTGACTTGGAACTGTCGAGGTTTCAGCTTGAACTTGTGCTTATACTCCACCCACCTCTTTAAGGCCTTGGCCTTGATGCGCACTTCCTCCCTGACTTTGTCGAGCAGATCTAAGTTTACCCTCCTTTCTTCGTTAGACTCTTCAGCCACGAAGTTCTGGAATCGAAGTGAACTCTCCTAGATCTCGATGGGAATCATGACATTTAATCCATACACTAGGCTAAAAGGTATGTCTGATCTCCTGAGCACCGAGCCCAACGCTCTGGTCCAGTACACCTTTCGCTCTTCTCCTCGTCCTCGTAAACTCCAAGCTCAGATGGTACTTGCAAAAGGCACTCTGATACTCAAGTGAGATTTCGGTGCTCGGTGCAATTAATGTGAGATGGTGATGTATCTTTTTCTCGAAATGTGTAACTACTTATATGATTATCATAGGCCCTTTGTTATTGAGTCGAATTAGGGTTTTGGATCATAATTAAGAGTGTATTACCTAATGATTAATTATAGTTTGCTCTTGTTAACCTTCTGTTAGGCTTAATGATCTTGGTCGTGTCGGTCGACTCTAGCCAGATGCTAAAACCTCTATCAGTCGTTCGAACCCGATCGGTATGTTATAAACATTATTAATATTATTATTATTAATTTTATTAATATTATTATTATTAATGTTATTAATATTGTTATTTTTATTTATCTTATTAATATTAATATATTATTAGTATTGTTAATATTAACATTCTTAATATTATTAATATTAATAATATTTTATTAGTATTATTAATATTATAAATATTTACAAACTCTAGTACTAGGTGATATTTCTATATTTTGGTCCGTAGGTAATATCCATAAACTTATGTTCATAGGTGATACTCACCCCACTTTAATTGTGAGTAAATCCGTAGGTAATATTGCATACTTTTCTTTAATTTTTTCATTATTTTTATTAACTTTTGTTACTACTTACACTTACTATTTATAATAATTATTTATAATTATTAATATTATTCATATTGCACATATTATTAATATTACTTTTATTAATAATATTATCAATATTAATTTTATTAATAATATTATCAATTTATCATATTGAATATTATCAATATTGTTAATATTTATATTATTAATAATATTATCAATAATATTAATATAATAAAAATATTTTGATATTATTAATATTATTAATTTTATTATGGATATAGATTTATAAGAAAATTATATTAATAATAATATTAAAGTTATTTATGGATATAGATTCATGGGTAAAATTTGTGAATAAAGTAAAATTTATTTACGGACAGAGATTCGTCGGTAATATTTCATAGGTAATGTCTACTTTACCCACAAATTTAAATTTGTGGATAATATTTTGTGGATAATGCTAAATTTACCTATAGATTCATATCCGTGGGTATATCAATAAGTAATGCTGAATTTACTTACGAATTCAGATTCGTGAGTAATAATTCGCAAGTACATCTATTTTTTTTGTAGTGTGTGTTTCAACCCATGTAAAAAAAAATGATGAGAAAAACTATTTTAAGATTAATTACAATTCGAATGATATATCATATAATTTTTATTTTTTATATTATTTAATTTTATTTATGTTACCTAATATAAAATATTTTATAAAAAGGAGTTTATTTAATGGATTTTTATTTTATTAATTTTCTCTTTTAAATTAGAAAGTAGAAATTTCGGTGAAAGAAAAATTTAAATAGAAAATATTACAATGAATACAAGAGAATATTTTCCTCATAAAATATTCTATAGATTAATTATAATTTTAATAATGACTATATATTTTTATAAAATAACTTATTTATTTTTATTTTTCCTTTTCTATTAACAAAAGAGTGAATAAATATTTTAAGAATATTATACCCTATTAAAAAAAACTAACAGATTATTTATGTGCACAACCTCCAAAACCATCAAAAACCTATATTAATTGTCCCTCGAAAGTAATCAATGACAACTTTCTATTTTCCTTATTTTTCTATGGGAATGTTATAATATAAAATACATTCAAAATAATTTATTATATTATTTTAAATCAGCTTAATTATATAAAAAAAATAAAAAATTAATTTGCATTTTACCTTTATACACTTTGACACAAATATATTATCGATACGAATATAGTAATAGAAATTATTTTTGTTGGTTGACTTGCTCGTCGGTTGACTCTGATGACAGACTCTAACTCCGTCTGTTTCTTCACAAATTTGTCTTATCTCTTGCTACTCTGGAACTTAGCTTCATTGAAACAGAGAGGGCCTTACCTATTGATTGCACTCTGACAATCAAGTCAGTAAAGGGCTTGCTAGAATTTAAGAAATATTTAGTTTCAGTCTTAGAAATAACGTACTTTTACCTGGGGTCTCAAGCCCCTTTTATAGCTTACCTCTTGTAACAACTTTCTATCACGAGAATCTAATCTCAACTGAAAGCATACTCAACAGGAGAAAATATATCCTGTTCAGGAGCGCCTTCTCTTAAGGTGCTACAACAGAAGAGAATCTTACCTCTAAGGAGTGCATAAAATAATAACAAAATAACCACCGGGGCACCAATTCATGTGCTAACATCATGGGTCCATTTTTCTTACGTGGGCACCCTACTCATGGTGTTACGTTATCTTTCACTATACATGCAACCTAACCACTAGATTCCCTAAAACACATGGATTTAGGTTTAAAAGAAAATATTTACTTGACCTAGACCCCATACGCACTACGCGCACCCCTATAGCCACAAATATCCTTTGTTAACCACCTTTCCTTTATGTACAAAAGGTTACCTTAATTATACCAAAACAGGTTTACTTGTCCAATCGGGGCCCAATCACATGGCCCATTATACTGGTCCAACAGCCGAGCTGACCTGCCTGTGCTATGCACCGAGATCTGACCACCAAACACTAAGCCTGAACACTTTGGTCCAGTATAGAAAATATTATTGGAAACATTATACTAAGACAAAGTGATTTATTTTATTTCACATCGTTATTTATTTCATCATGATTTATTTAATAAACAAATAATATAACCATGATTAGAGACCAATCAAGCCCAATCAATATTAAGTTTAAAAGTTTGTAATATTTTAATTCATGAGTGAACTCAAGGACTTCCTTTCTTACTCATTATATTTTAAACTAAATTAAAATAAATCTTCATAAACTTTTTGCAAGTAAAAAGAAACATAATATCTTATTAAAATTAAATTTTAATATTGAAAATTTTATCAATTAGAGAAATAACTAAATGGTATAATTACTTTATATGTCTTTACATTTATGGTCAATATTCAATATAGTACAGTGATTTAAAAACATCAATTTGGTCTCTGTGTTTTTTAAAAAGTACCTAAATTGGTTTTTTCTATTAATTTTCCCCCAACGACGTCAAGTGTTACTGATGTGGTAGACAGAGCAGAGACACGTTGGATTGGGTGTTGTGTCAGATGACAAGTAGAAAAGTTTGGCTAATGGTGTCATTCTCATTAATCAATTCCGCAAGGTTTCAGGTTGTCTCCAACTGCTCTATGAGAGACGAGGTTGGGTTGTCCATGTGGTTGAGAGTGGAAGGTGTAGTCGACGTAGGTGCAAACGAGGAGGATGCCCTGACTAGCGACACACCAGAGTTTGAGGTGGTGGGGGAGGTTGAGTAGGGGTGAAGTGTGATAGCGAGGGGGTAGAATTGGGTTATCCTTTTTATCCTTTCCATGTTTTTTTTTCTGATAATCTTCCATTATTTTTCTTCTTTCTTCTTTTATAGGTGAGGTTTTGAAGTTTGGAGTCACTATCTCCAACCAAAAACAGAGACATGGTTTATATAGTTAATGATATAATAATTATATTTTTCAATTTTTTAAATATAGAAAGGAAACCTTTTCACTGCCTTCAATTTTCATAAATTGAAACCTCGTAGTAGCATCCTTCTCCCAAATTTATAATGCCATTACACTCATGCCGAATTGATGTCTCTATGTAATTTGTGCCTGTATCACCCCACCAATGACCACAACTTTCTTTTCCTTGGCAAAATGAAGTTACTGTCCTGCAGATTGTTATCAAGCAAGCTTTTCGTGTTTGCATGCAGAAACTCCATATCAAAATGAATTCCAGAGAGATCCCACCCAGGTACTGGAAGATCCCTACATTGAAAGTAAAACTTCCTTTGAAGCATCTCTTAAATGGAAGAAACCCTAAACCCCTAATGTTGAACTTTATTAATCTCTGCAAAACCCCTCAACTTGCCACCTCACACTACACCCAATCCGATGTGTTTTTATTCTGTTTGTCACATCAACAACACTTGACGTCGTTGGGGGAAAGTTAATGGAAAGGACCAATTTGGGTACTTTTTAAAAAACACAGGCACCAAATTGATTTTTTTTAAAAAACAATTGTTCTAAATTGAATATTGATCCTAAATATAGGGACCAATAAGGTAATTATACCTAACTAAATTATATATATATATATATATATATATATAAGTGAGATGCGGACCGTATCTTATGAGTTGGCTTTGTGAATCAGAGTTCGACATAAATCCACTTACTAAAATGATATCAAAATTATATTAAAGATATCTATTCTTTAGGGTTATTGTGTCACTTTTATTGTGTTTATGTAGAACCACTCATAAATATCTAATCTCATAGTGAGATTCATTGAGGCTATTGGGTTCATATTGAACCATCCATAAATATCTAATCTCACATGGGATGTTGAAGATCTTTCACATAAAATAGAAATATAACAAAATTATAATATATAAATAGGTGCAAACCTCATTTTACAAGTAAATTTTTGTGAGGTTTATAGAAATGTAGGAGTATTTGGTAGTTTTCACTATTCACCTTGATATTAATTAGTTTATATATGGGTTGAATTTGTGTTTTTTATTTATTTTATTCTTTTTTATCAATAAAAAAATCTATCAATCTTGATGTACATAGTTTATAAATGAGTTAGAATATTCCAAGCTCTATTGTAAATATATTTTATACTAATAAAAAATCAAGATTCCATTTTTTATTATCTAATTTTAATATAAAAAATTAGTATTAATATATTTAATATTTTGTACTCCAAAAGAATTAATGATTCCAATTCTTCATATACGAAGATATCTATAAGCATCACACCATTAGCAAAGTTATATAAAACAACATAATATTTACTTTTCTTTTATTTAAATAATAATTTTAAAAGAAATTTGTGGAAGTAAGAATAAGAAGATAATTAGCATTGGAGTTGATTTAGGAAACAAATGAACTTAAACCATATCATTTTCCATGGGTGAGATCTGTTAGAATATATGGCCTTACACGAGAAGGGGTGGGGTGAATTGTTTAAAGGGAGTTTTCAAAAACTTTTTAAGGTAGAACAAAATCCTTTGAATGAAACTCAATCAAAAATTCAGTTTGCCAAGATATAAAGCACAAAACAGCAAAGCACCAGAAAAACAATCGGTTGTTTCTGCGAAACAATCGGTTGTTTATACCAACAAGGCAATAACAATGGAATTTAAATGAGTTTAAGGGAAGAAAGAGATACACAAACAATTTATACTGGTTCACTCTTAAACCAAGAGCTACATCCAGTCCCCAGAATCCACTGGGCAATCCACTAAGCATTCAAATACAAATTACACACAAAACGACCAAAAAAGTGACCTTGAACCCTTCAAGAAACACACTTCCTTTGGCACAACACACACCAAGAATGTTGATGTTGACAACCTCAAGAGCACACAACACTCCTTGGCTTACAACATCAGAAAATACAAAGTATTCAGAACGAATTACACTTGTTTACAGAATAAACTGAAATCAATACAGATGTAATCTTATTCCACTCTCTCTTGAGAAAACCAAAGTTGAAAAGTGAATGTTCAAAACTTGAAAGCAATTTGTCACAACTGAAAAACTCAAATATGTTTTTCTTGTTTGTTATAAAACATAAACAAATTATTTAAAGCTTTCAAAGATTGGTCAAAGCTTTTAATAAAGGAGCGTACTCAGTTGAAAAACATTTAAAGCACATTCAACTAACAAAACAAAATTTCTGTTAGGATTTTCAAACAAACAACCAATTGAAAGCACGAAACACTCGATTGTTTTGGTTTGACAGCAAGTCAACCAACCAAAACAGTTTTCAACCTTTTCAAAAGCACCTAAGAGTAAAAAAATCGGTTGTTTCGACAAAACAACATGTTGTTTTTCACTTAGTTTGAAAAACACTACAAAAAAACGTGTATAAAGTGGCGGTTTTAATATGGCGGTTATTAATAACCGCCACAATCTGTCGTATAATACGACATTTTAGTAACCGCCACAATGATGTTTTAGAATATGGCATTTTTAACTGCCATAATTATCCTTCAGAATAAAATTCCCGCGTTTGCTTTCCCTCCTACACCATTTCTCTTTATTTTCATTTTTTTTTAATTTGTTGGAAACTAATTTTGTTTTTGAAACCAGGTGCCTCCCTAATAACACTCTTCCCCCTTCTAGCGTCTTCCACCACTCTTCCCCCTCTCTGATAACTCTCTTCGCGACCTTCACGACCCTTACGCGACCTTCACGAAACCCTCAGGCGACCTTCACGAAACCGTCACGCAACCTTCGTGAAACCCTAACACTGACTCCTTTGTCCGCCATTGCTGCCTCCGCGCAAGGTTGTTCCGCTGACCTTCACGAAACCCTAACGCTCACTCCTCTGTCCCCCATTGCCGCCTCCGTGTAAGGTTGTTCCGCTGAGCTTCACGAAACCCTAATGCTCACTCCTCTGTCCGCCATTGCCGCCTCCGCGCAAGGTTGTTTAAGGTTTGTGCTCGCGCGTCCTAAACCTCTGTCTTGAGAATCTTTTGTTTGAAATTGTTATAGGTTAAAATCGTCAACAGGTAAAATCACACTGTACTTCTCTCTTTGCACTTGCACACCATGTATATGTGAAAAGTGGTTAGCAGAAACAGTAGTTAAACTCAAAGAGTGTGCATATGCAAATGGGTGATGCAGTCCCAACATGTAATAAAGGGCACGCATATACCTTTGTAGTTATAAGGAAGCAAGCACGTTACCGTGGGGCTTTAACCCCGCTAGCTTCTTTATGAAGCCATAAATAATGCTACTACAACGCATTGGACTTGTACTCTGTCACTCAATGTTTACATAACAGGGGCTGTAACTTTTTCTATTACACTGAAAACACACACGCTATGTGCTCCTTCCAATTAGGTAGTTACCCTTTTTGTAACACCACCCTTCATACAACATGCCACTTTATGCAAGAGGACCACTCTTAAGGTAAAATCAGAATAATAATAAAAAGAAAAAAAGTAACAATACTCATCACAACCATAAAACGTGTAAAACATTTTACTACACTATTTTCTGCAATTTAGGATCACTCACATACTTCTTTCTCAAACTATTTAACTCATCTGCATATACTCCCAACTTAAGTTAAACTCTTTTCATTCATGAAAATATATGAACCCCTTTGTATAATAACTTTAGATTAATCTAATGTACTTTCTGACTCAAACTTAAGGATTGGTTTATTGAAATAGTTAGAGAATCTTGAGATTGATCTTTTATCACGTGCTTCAAAATAAGATTATTTGTCTGACAGATGTTATTGGTAGCTCTATGTGATTTTAAGTCAACATATGTGCAGCATTAATAGAGTTGTGATTCGTTGTGATATAAAACTTTTTACAAGGAACCATGGATTTTAGCTCTGTAAAGTTTTTAGAGTTGTTATTGATTAGAGAGATGTATGGTGCTTAAAATAATAAAAGTAGTTGATAATATGCAATGATTGAACCCATTTATGAATCAAAAGGTAAAAAAAAAACTAATTGCTGTTGAAATATATCCAAGGTCGTTCTAAATAAGTGAATGAGATAGTTGCAGAAGAGATAGGAAAAAGAAAAACAAAAGAAGTGTAAGAAATGGTTCACTGCTGCACGTGGTTTGTTCACTAGGGTGAGTGCAGTTGGTTCACTCAAGCACTGGAGCTCATAGCATCTTCAGGTGTCATGTTAACTCACAACATTTCTTTGTGTTTGATGAATTTTTAAATTATTAATGTAGAATGCTCAAGGAATTATAACTCTAGCCTCTACATACTCCTGCACCTTGTTCCTTATAGCTGCAAGGTTGGTTTTAAATTTGTATAAGCAATATAGCAGAGTTTTTTTTTGGTATATTTATATGCTATTGTAATGGTCTATTAGTTTATTGTATTTGTGCAGCATTTTCCCTAAAAAAACAAGCATGCTTTTGCTCCTCTGTTTGCTTTCTGGACTCAACTTCATTTTGCTTCGAAAGAAACTTTATGGTTGGGTTTAGAGGCATTAGGATCCTTTTGCAGTGGTTGATCAGGGGGTTTCTGTTTTAAAGTTGTTTGAGTGTAGTTTGTATATGTATCACGTCATATATAATTCTTTGTTGCAGATTCTGTTTTGGGTTGTTTTTTATTTAATAATTGTTGTATCCTCTAACTAATGCCATTATACCATTTTTATGTTGAGAAATTCAGGAGCTTAAGAAAATTTTATAAAATTCTGGAAGGTACGTTCTTTTATCTAGTGTTTGGTAAGTGGTACTTTTGTAGCCTAGTCTATTGTGAATATTTATTCTGGTGATGCCCACTCTTTGATTCAAATCCAAGATAACTACAGTATATTGATGGTTTGTTATTCAAGGGGTATGATAGTTTTCTAAGTAATTTGGCATGATTGACTAAGTTATTGGTTATAGGTTGTTAGTATTTATTGAGATCTCACATCAATGGTGGATATGACCATAGTAGAGCTTATATAGGCCTGAGAAATACTGTACTGAATTAGGCTCAACTGAAATTGAAGTTGTATTAGATTATGGATCTATATTTGGTTTATCCTTCATTTTACAAAATTCTATTTGGATCAATTTACACCATTGAACTCTATAAAATGAATTATCTCAACTTGTTCATGTATGTCTGCATTGTTTAAAAATTAGATCTTAAATTTGACTGCATTGTGTTAGCTTATAGAGTAATTTTCCATATTTAAGAAACTCAAATTTCTATGTTGAAGAAATATTTCATGTTTGCATATATAAAATACTGTTGGTACCTTGAATAATTCTACATTATTGAAAAGATCACCTTTTATTTAATAAACATTGATTCATTGAAACCTGTCACTGGTTTAAGTTGATGATTAAACTCTTTGCTGGCCTTGCGGCTGAACCAATATGACACCACCTTCAAAAATCTTTTGCATCATCAACATGTTCTTTATATGATAATGGTTATTTATAGAATGATTAAGAAATTTGTAGAGACAACAATCGATCCAAACCAACTTTATATTCAACCATCCAGATCTGTTTTGAAGCTTACAGATTGCTTGTATAATGTGCTTGTATAAATTACTATACTTAAAATTTTATTATAATATTGTTTTCATTTATTCTTTAAAAATTGTCAATTAACTTTAAACATATTTTAACTTATTTCAGGCACCGGATGTTGCTAGTGGTGCTCCATCACCAAACCAGAATATAAGATCAAGTGGAGGGAGAGTAAGACAAATTAGTATTGAGAATTTACTTGTAATATGTTTAGAAAGTGAAACAATTTATATTTTGTCAATTTAATTTACTTGTTGTTTGGATTAGTTTGACATTATGAACTTTGTTCTTTCAATGAATAAATGAATGAACTCATCTTTTGATTATTATATTTATCAATTTTAATTATATTATATTTATCAAATTATAAAATAGAATTAAATAAATTATTATAAATGTTAAAAATAAAATTAAAGTTTAATTATAATACGAAATTAAATAATATTATGAAATCAAATTATAAAATACAATTAAATAAATTATTATAAATATTAAAAATTAAATTAAATATTTAATATTCGAATTATGACAGTTATAAAGTGTATTATAAATGCCATACTATACTGTATTAAGTGGCGGTTAAAACTGCCACTATTTACGTTAGAATTGGTTTACCCAGCTTTAAAATTACGACATTTATAACTAACGCCAATTACACCCTTAAAACCGTCGCTTTATACAATGCATAATATGGCGTCTGCTACAACGGTTCTCAATTGACCGCCACATTAAACTTTGTGGCGGCAAGAATTCTGGCGGTACGCAGTACCGCCACAGACGTATAATGCGGCGGTTAAAAACGCCAATTTTTGCAAAAATAACCGCCGCAATATACATGTTTTTTTGGTAGTGAAACACTTTAATCTTAAAAGGTTTAAAAACATTTTAGCTTTAGATTCAACAAAGAGTGGTTTACACAGATAAACTACCCAGTCCTATCCTAAACACAACAACAACTTCAGCCTTGCATCAAACACTTGGATTTGGATTCTTCAAAGCCTTTGATCACACTTGATTCAACAATCTCCCCCTATTTGATGAAGACAAATCCCTGGTTGCTTGTGTTGGACTTTGTTTGAATCTGAAGCAGTTCTTGCAAAACAAAGCTTAAGCAATATACAACATCTATGACAACAAGTTAGAAAAGCACATATAACTTGTGTTCTGCTTAACCAATACAGCAGAGAAACCAGCCAAAAAGGCAAACCAAGGCAAACCATAAAGCATCAGTAGCAGCAACAGAAATAACAATCACTTAAACAGATAAAGTTTGCAGATTTTAAGACAACACAACATAAAATTCTCCCCCTATTTGTTTTCACAAATAGACTATAAGAAGAGATTAAACAGAAATTGTTCCAGATAAAACAGAATATAAAAGAAATAGCAATAAAACTATTACAGAGCAAAAACAATCGGTTGTTTCGAGCATTCAACCGGTTGTTTTTCTTCAGTCATCCTTGCCATATTGCAGCTCAAAGATCTGGTTCTGAACAGCTTCAATCTGTTCATCCAGGGTGTAAAAGTGAGTGTCCATGCTCTGGAATCTGTTGTCAATGTTCTTGAAATTTGACACACAAAGATCATTGAGAATTCTTTGATTTTTAGCAAAACCATCAAGTCTATCCACCATGTATCTTTCAAAAGAAGACATTGAGGGAATCCTATCCCCTTGATGTTCAACACTTGTTCCAACATCAAAGTTAGTTGCAGGTTGTTCTTCATTGTGGATATCCATATCAACAGCTTGATCTTCTTCACCAAAATCAACAGCTACAGCACTTGAGGAACCACCATGATCACCATCTTTGCTCACCCATCTTCGATTTATCTTGGTGAAACCCATTTTGCTTAGTGAACCATTGTTCACTTCTTGTGTTGATTTAACCAACTCAGAGGTTTCATCTTCAAGATTCACTTCAAAATAGAGCAGAAATTTAGAGATTAAAACAACATAGGGATAATGGTAGTCACTTAACCTGATGGACTTTTGCATATGCTCTTTGATGATATGAATCCAGTTGATCTTGATTTTCTTCATGATGCAATAGATATAGACAAGATCTTCTTCTGTTAAAATAGAATGGTTTCTCCCCCTTGGAGTTAGAATCCAAGTGACAATGAGAGCCAACACCCTTTCATCTAACTTCAATCCTCCAACAGAACAAGTTCTTACTTGAACTTGTGGATTCTTTAAACAACTTTTGTAGTATTGAATCTTGTTGAAATCTTCCACAAAACCAATATTTCCTTTATTGATTCTAAGACCAACATACTTCAACCCAGTTACAGCAGCCCATACATCATGGGTAATCTCCATGTCTACACCTTTAACATGTGAAACAAGATTGTTTCCTTCAAACATTAAGTTTGAGTAGAATACCCGAATTAAATCTGGATAAATGTTTCCCTTCATCTCCAAGAATCTTTTTAGCAACTGATCCTTGAGAAGCCTTCTAACATTGTCCAGCTTTTGGCTTTTCAACCAATCAAAGGAGACAACTTTTGGATTGTTGATCACTTTTGTACTTGTCTCAAAGCGATACCTCTAAATAAGTTCATTATCCCCTGAAAACTAGCCCTCAAGCCTTCCTTCTGACCTTACAACCCTTGTTTTGATCCTCTTGGATGTAGGTGGAGTGGAATCCATGACAGCAGAAAGAGACAAAGGCACACACACAAGGAGAGAAAGAGATGTTGCAAGAGATGGCTCAATTGGCTGTTTTTGTGAAAGAAAACCGTTGCAACAGATTTTATAACAAATCAGAGACCTTCTTTGATCCTTTGGTGATTGTGGGTTTCAGTCTTCAAGACAAGAGACTAGTCCAAGCACTGCACAGAGAATGTCAGAAAAGGGTAGAAAACACATGGTCAGCACATGTGATCTTTGACTAGACATAAAGGCTCTTGAATTTCCAAGATATGGAATATATTCCTTTATGACATCTTGTAACTTCCTCCAGAACCAAATTAGGCTTTCAAAACTGCTTTATTGACTCAAGATCCTTTCATTATTGAGATCTGCAACAAACAAAATGTATAGAGAAATTAATTTAATTCTTCACAATGCTGTCAGAGAAGAAATAATCGGTTGTTTTTCTGCAACATGTTGACAAATTGTGATTTTCAAGCATAGATTGAGAAAGGTTCAAAACAGATGTAATTGCTCATTTGAAAAAGAAAATTAAGCATGAATCAGAATTGAAAACAAAGGCAAAGATAAGGAAAGTCTTATCCTTTTATGAAATCCCTTCAATGAGTCATTGTGATCAAGAAGCTTCTTTTGACTTTTGAAAAAGCTTGGACTGGTACACTCCCTTAATTCAGTTCCAGTCTTAATCCTTTTCTTCCAAGAATCTGATCAGATGACTCAAAGCCTCATGTTTCTTCTAGTATCCCTACATTAAAATGAATTCAAGCAACAAGATTTGGTCCCCTTACAAATATGGGTCCATTTGATTTATTTTTATCATTTGAAACCTCACAACCTTTGGGAATCCATTTCATAAAACCTCTGGGAACAGAATATTTCCTTATTTTACAGAATCTGAATGAATGGCCTCTTTTCATGCAATAAAACCATGTAACAACCGGTTGTTTCGACTTAACAATCAATTGTTTTACTGGCAATTTTAAAAAATTCTTTGAAAACTTATCTTGCTTGTTCTGTGAATTAAAACCTAATCCAGCTCTTCCAAAAACACAATTTTGAGATGCCAAGACATTCTCAAAGTTGGATTTTCCCTTTGAAAGCTTATCCACAGTTCTAACAAGATAATGAACTTTCTTTTCAAGATTTTCACAATTTTCACAAACAAGAGAGTCACACACATGAGAAGAGTTTTTGCAATGCTTTTCAAGCTTTTCAAAATCAATTTTTGATTTTTCCAGCTCTTCTTCAAGTGTCTTAACCCTCTTTTCAAGCCAGTTGTTTAGCCCTTTCAATCGGTTGTTTGAGAGAACCAATCGGTTAGCTTCTTCATGAGTTTCTTGAAAAGCTTGAAGCAATTTACTATAATTTTCAACACTTAGGGAAGCACGTGAACTTACATTGCTTGAGCTGCTTGACTCATCATCTCCTTCTGCAATTAAGCATATGTTTGCTTTTTCATCTTCACTTGATGAGGAGCTTGATGAGGAAACTTCATTTTCATCCCATGCAATATATGCTCTTCTTGATTGTCCCTTCTTCTCCTTGTAGCTTGATTTCTTTTCATTTCTTTCTTTATTTGGGCAAACAGCTTTTATATGCCCTTGTTCACCACAACCAAAGCAAGTATAATTGTTAGAATTGAAATCACCAGTTTTCTTGTTGCCATACCTTTCTTTTTTGGCTTCTTTGTTGCGATTTCTCTTCAAGAGTCTACTAAACCTTTTGGACAGCAAGCTAAAGTTTTCTTCTTCACTTTCATCACTTGAATCTTGTTTGATTTTGTGCTTGGTAGCTTTCAAGGCAATGCTTCTCACATGCTTGTCTTCACTTTCTTGAACATTGAGTCTATTCATTTCTAACTCATGTTCTCTAAGCTTACCAAACAATGAAGTCGTTGTCAAGGATGTCAAATCTTTTGATTCAGAAATTGTTGTCACCTTAGGTTGCCAAGATCTATCAAGGCATTTGAGAATCTTGATGTTTAGTTCTTCTTTATCAAAGGTTTTTCCAAGGCTCATTAGATGGTTGATGATGTGAGTGAACCTCTTTTGCACTTCAGCAATAGATTCTCCTTTAAGCATTCTGAACATCTCATACTCTTGTATTAGAGTATGTTTCCTTGCTCTCTTCACATCATTTGTTCCTTCATGGGTGACTTCCAAAGTGTCCCACATCTCCTTGGCCGATGAACATTGTGATATACTGAAAAATTCATCCGAATTCAAAGCAGATGTTATGATATTCTTGGCAATACAATCAAACTTGACCTTTTTATTTTCAGCATTAGTCCATTGAGACCAAGGTTTTTCAATAGAAGATCCATCTTTTTCAAATTTAGGAATAAAAGGGCCATTTTCAATTGCATCCCAAAATTCCTTTATTAAGAGATTCACAAAGATTTTCATTCTAACTTTCCGGAATTGATAATTCAAACCACAGAACAGAGGTGGTTTGTTAATTGAAGCACCCTCTCCAAAAGGTATTTTTTCAGCCATGGAAAAAAGATTTTAGAATCAAACTTGAGTATTTTTCAAGTACCAAGCTCTTGATGCCAATTAATATTGTTAGAATATATTGCCTTAAACGAGAGGGGGGTGAATTGTTTAAAGGGGGTTTTCGAAAACTTTTTAAGCTAGAACAAAATCTTTTGAATGAAACTCAATTAGAAATTCAGTTAGCCAAGATATAAAGCACAAAACAACAAAGCACCAGAAAAACAATCGGTTGTTTCTGCGAAACAAACAGTTGTTTATACCAGCAAGCCAATACCAACTGAATTTAAATGAGTTTAAGGGAAGAAAGAGATACACAAACAGTTTATACTGGTTCACTTTTAAACCAAGAGCTACATCCAGTCCCCAGAATCCACTGGGCAATCCACTAAGCAAACAAATACAGATTACACACAAAACCACCAAAGAAGTGACCTTGAACCCTTCAAGAAACACACTTCCTTTGGCACAAGACACACCAAGAATGTTGATGTTGACAACCTAAAGAGCACACAACACTCCTTGGCTTACAACACCAGAAATTACAAAGTATTCAGAACGAATTACACTTGTTTACAGAATAAACTGAAATCAATACAGATGTAATCCTATTCCACTCTCTCTTGAGAAAACCAAAGCTGAAAAGTGAATGTTCAAAACTTGAAAGCAATTTCTCACAACTGAAAAACTCAAATATGTTTTTCTTGTTTGTTATAAAACATAAACAAATTATTTAAAGCTTTCAAAGATTGGTCAAAGCATTTAATACAAGAGCGTATTCAGTTGAAAAACATTTAAAGCACATTCAACTAACAAAACAAAATTTCTGTTAGGATTTTCAAACAAACAATCGATTGAAAGCACGAAACAATAGATTGTTTTGGTTTGACAGCAAGTCAACCAACCAAAACAGTTTTCAACCTTTTCAAAAACACCTAAGAGTAAAACAATCGGTTGTTTCAACAAAACAACAGGTTATTTTTTACTTAGTTTGAAAAACACTTTAATCTTAAAAGGTTTAAAAACACTTTAGCTTTAGATTCAACAAAGAGTGGTTTACACAGATAAACTACCCCGGTCATATCCTAAACACAACAACAACTTCAGCCTTGCATCAAACACTTGGATTTGGATTCTTCGAAGCCTTTGATCACACTTGATTCAACATAATATTTATTTTTCTTTTATTTAAATAATAATTTTAAAAGAAATTTGTGGAAGTAAGAATAAGAAGATAATTAGCATTGGAGTTGATTTAGGAAACAAATGAACTTAAACCATATCATTTTCCATGGGTGAGATCCAGATGTTTAGGCATTTTTTTTCCCTTTATATATCGTGTTGAAGATAAATATACAATTTTAGGTTGACTAATAAACACTCATGTGAATACCTACTAACCTGAGTCATTCATTATAAATCGTGGATAAATCGGTAGGTAATATTACATACTTTTTTTTTTTAATTTTTGTATTATTTTAATTAGCTTTTGTTTTTATTTAGATTATTATTTATAATTATTAATATTATAATAATATTATTGATATTATTAATATTATTTATGTTATCATATTCAATATTATTAAATATTTTTAACAATATTAATATTATTAATAGTATTAAAATATTTTTGATATTATTAATATTGTTAATATTATCAATATTGATATTATTAATTGTATTAAAATATTTTTTAATATTATAATTTTTATTAATATTTTTAATATTACAATAATATAAATAAAGATATTAGTGTTTTTAATATGTTAGTAAGAAAATTATATTATTAATAATATTAAATTTACTTGTAGATATAAATTTGTGGGTAAAATTTGTGAATAATGTAAATTTCTTTTCGAACAAAGATTTGTGGGTATTAATTCGTAAGTAATGTCTAGTTTACTTATGGATTTTGATTTGTGGATAATATTTTGTGGATAATGTTGAATTTACTTTTAGATTCTTATCCATAAGTAATATCAATAGGTAATGCTACGAATTCAGATTTATGAGTAATAATTTGTCAGTAAATCTATTTATTTTTGTAGTGGGTGTTAAATTCATGACAAAAAACATGATGAGAAAAACAATTTTAAGATTAATTACGATTTGAATGATATATCATATCATTTTTATTTTATTTTTGATACCTGTTCTCGCTGGTTGACTTTCCCGGGGTTGACTTGAGTGGAAAACTCTGCTTCTAACCTGTCTCCTTTATTGATGGAAACCAAGTAGAGGATGCTCTAGGCCATGAAGACCAAGCCCAACAAGGGGCCCAAGCCCATCAAGGGGTCCAAGCCCAACAAGGGGCCCAAGCCCAACGAATTACTAGGAGCATGGCAAGAGCTTTGGGACAAGAGTATAATAAAATGGCTCTTCTTATTTCTTTTATAGAATAGGGGTGTGAATGTAATAAAAAGGTGTAAGTAGTAAGGGAGTCTAGTGGGGAGTGTAGATAGGAGCCTAGGGGGTGCCAAACCGAATTTCATTGCATTTGTGTGCCATTTAGCTTGCATTTTCAGCACCTCTAGGCTATAAATAAAGGTGCTTAGCTTGTACAATTCAGATTGGAATTTTATAGTAGAGAGACTATACTCAATTTGGGAGAGAATTTGTGAGTTTTGAGTCTTCCTCTTCTTTGCCTTATCTTGTGAGCTATGGTGAGCTTCAAGTGGTGGCACTCCATCACTTATCTTGGTTCAAGGTTCCAAGTGGCGTGAATGGCTTCTTCCAATTCTCAAAATCCAGCAAGCATCTTATTCTATAAGTGTTCTTCTTCCCTTTTCTTCAATTTTCCATTCGGTAGTTTTGATTCCTAGAGTTTACTTCTTTTTCTACTGTTTATTTTGTGTTTCCAGCATTGTGTTCTTAATTCTGTTTTGGTTCAGTAGCTATCATTTAAATTCTGTCCAGTTTTAATTCTTGTTCTTCTTTCCTTTTGTTTTGATTCAATTTGACAATACATGGACTTCAATATGAGTCTTGGTTGGTGCTTAGTTTTGGTGAGTTCTTGAATTTAGAACATTGATCCAATTCTAAAGTAGAGTGCCTTTTAAATCCAGCTCAAGTTGTTCCTAAGAATGTCAAGAATCATGTGTTCTTGTAGTTACATTCACATCATGTGGTATCTAGAGTCTAGGCTTGTTTTTGCTTAATTCTTGAGTTGTATTGCACTTTACTTTCAAGAGCTCTTTAATTCAAGTTGTTTACCATTCTGTTTTAGGATTTATTTTGAGTTTTCTTGCTGTTTTCTTTTGTTACACCATGTGTTTGTGAAAAGGACTCTAGCACTCATTGTTCATATGAGTATGGCTGCTCTTTTGGAATGGCATTCTCCTTCCTAGAGCTGACCTTAAGCTTCCTTTCACTTGTGGTTATACCTTGTTATATGTCTTTTAATTTTGTAATCATGTCAAGTTTTGTCTTAGTCATGTTATTCCATAATTGTCATTACTTCTTGTAGTACTTTTATTGCTTTGATTGTTTCTTGCTTTGGTATTACTTTCTGTTTTTTAGTTTATTGCTTGATCCTTTGTGCATTTTCATTTTTAGATTTGAGTTCATGCTTGTATCTTCATTCTATACAAGTTCTTTTACACAAATTCCATTATGTCTTTGCTAGTTCATCTTACTGTTTTTCTTTCCTGAATAGGATACTCTGTTTTCTTACAAACGTGCTACTGTTTTCAATTTACTGCAATTAATTGGCTCACTGAAAATTTGTGAAAATTTGGATTTACATACTTCAAAGTGTTACAAAAGCATAGAAAAAAGAATCACTCAAAAATTCCAAGTACACAAAAAATGATACATAAAATACGAAAAGTGTACAATACTGCCGAAAAGAATACGGTAATTGGGCAGCAATTTTGAAAAAATTATTTCTCTTAATTGGCTTACTGTTTTTACCTCAATCCAGTGCCATTTTCGAGTTAAGACATTGAAGTTTCTGTGGTTAATTTTTCACAGTCCAGTTCGCTTTCAATCGGTACAGTTAAATCTGTAAACATAGCACAGTTTGCTTTAAAAAAAAAAAAACAATACATTTCCAGTAGCTGTTTTCTGTTTTCTTTAATCTACTCTAGCACTTTTCTTTAGGACTCTTTTTGTGTGCCTTCTTTATTCATTGAGTTCCTTATTTTTCTTGATTGTCTTTCATTCATATTCTTTCTAGTTTGTCATACATTACTCTCTGTTTTTGGTTTAGCTTTTATTGTTTACACCTTTTTCTTGCTTGTCTTTTTGTTCTTCTTAAAAGTTGTGTGGAGACTTGTTCTTAAGTAAGTTGGTTTGCTGTAACATATTTCACTTGAAGCTACTCCATTTCACAAGCAAGGCTTGGTTGAGGACAGAATTTTTTCTTGGAGTGGTTTGAGTGCTTTCTTGGGCATTTTTCCAGCAACCTATATCTCACTGTTTTTAATTGTTTAACAAGTTTCTTTCACTGTTTTGTTTTATGTTTTTGTGTATTTTCTGCTCATGGCTCATTTCTCTAGTGGAGAGTCCTCCAAACCGTGCTCACCACAAAAGGCAGCCCTTTATGAGGACTTAAAGAATGCCAAGCAATCCAATGCTCACTATCTTGAGGTGATAAGGAAGATGGAAGCACGGCTCCAAAGTTTGGAGTTAAACCGAGAGGAAATGCATCAAAACCGTGAGAAAAGAACTCCTCCTCCTAGTCGGCATTCTTCAAGGCACTCCCATGGTTATTATGAAGACAATCCAAGGCCAAGACATCATCACCATGAAGAGAGGCGCCAACATGTGGCTGGCCCTTGTTCTCCAAATGTAAAACTTCCTAGTTTTAGTGGTGATAGTGATCCCAATGTATACTTAGGATGGGAGGCTAAGGTGGACCAAATTTTTGATGTAAATGGGGTTAGGGATGAGCATAGGGTTAAGTTAGCTTCTTTAGAATTTTTGGACTATGCCATGCAATGGTGGCATCAATACCTCATGGACATTGACCTACACAAGAGGCCGCCCGTGGTCTCTTGGAACGATTTGAAAGCATGTTTACGCGCTAGATTCGTACCCCCACACTTTAGGAAAGACCTTATGTTGAAACTCCAACGGTTTCATCAAGGCGCGCTAAGTGTGGATGATTACTTTAAACAACTAGACACGCTTTTAATTCGAGTTAATATGGATGAGAGTGAGGAGGCTAAGATAGCTAGGTTTGTGAGTGGACTTCGAAGGGATATTCAAGACGTGGTAGAGTTACAAGAATATTCTTCTTTGGAAAATGTGGTGCACCTTGCTAGCAAAATTGAAAATCAACTTGCAAGGAAAAATGCTTTCAAAAATTCTTCTAAAGATAACTACTACCACTCTTCTTGGAAAAATAAAAACTCTTTTTCAAACATCCCTTCTAAGGACTCTACTTTCAAACCTAGAGATTCTAAGCCTTCCACTTCCAATGCTAGGCCTAAATCACCACAAAAATCGTCTAGTAAGAAGTGTTTTAAATGTTTAAGCTATGGACATATTGCTTCTAATTGCCCTACTAAACGAACTATGTATATGCATGATGGGGTAGATAGTAGTGAGCATGGGTCCGAATCTTCTAGACATTCCTCACCTTCTAGATCCCCAAGTGAGAGTGAAAGTGAAAGCCCACATGAGGGTGACCTATTAGTAATAAGGCGCATGCTTGGACAAGTGTTAAAACCTTTTGATGAAACTCAAAGAGAAAATATTTTTCATTCAAGGTGTCTTATTAATGATAGAGTTTGCTCTTTGATTGTGGATGGGGGGAGTTGTGCAAATGTGGCAAGCACAAGAGTGGTAGACAAACTTGGATTGCCTACCATCTCTCATGCCAAGCCCTACAAGTTACAATGGTTGAGTGAGGTGGGTGAGATAGTGGTGAACAAACAAGTCCTCATTACATTTTCCATTGGCAAATATAAAGATGAGGTCTTGTGTGATGTTGTTCCAATGGAAGCTACTCATATCCTTTTAGGTAGGCCATGGCAATTTGATAGAAAAATTTTTCATGATGGCTTTACCAACAAAATTTCTTTTAACTTCCATGGACACAAAGTCATTCTCAAGTCTCTCTCTCCAAAGGAGGTACATGAGGACCAAGTCAAAATGAGAGAAAAGAGAGAGAAAGAAAAAGAAATTAAAAATTCCAAGAGAAGCCTTCTCATATCTTCCCAACAAGTTCAAAAGGTAATAGTTACTCACAAGCCTATTTTTTTAGCTATTCCTAGACCTATTGAATATGAGTCGGCTAAGGATAGTCCCACATGTTTGGACCATTTGGTAAAGGAATATGAAGATGTGTTTCAAGATCCTCCTAAAGGCTTACCACCTCTAAGAGGGATTGAACACCAAATAGACTTCATGCCCGGGGTTTCTTTACCAAATCGCCCTGCATATAGGACCAATCCCCAAGAGACCAAAGAAATTCAAAGACAAGTTGAGGATTTATTAGCTAAGGGGTGGGTACAAGATAGCATGAGCCCATGTGCTATGCCTGTCATACTTGTCCCTAAAAAGGATGGGACATGGAGGATGTGTACGGATTGTCGCGCTATAAATAACATCACCATCAAATATAGGCATCCCATTCCTAGGTTAGATGACTTGTTGGATGAATTACATGGGTCTAAAATATTTTCCAAAATTGATCTTAAGAGTGGTTACAATCAAATTCGAATTAAACATGGTGATGAATGGAAAACCGCTTTTAAGACCAAATTTGGTTTATATGAGTGGTTGGTCATGCCTTTTGGCTTGACTAATGCTCCTAGTACCTTCATGCGACTCATGCATCATGTTTTAAGAGCATTCATTGGCAAGTTTGTTGTGGTTTACTTTGATGATATTCTTATATATAGCTTGTCCTTAGAAGATCATGAGTCACATGTTAGACAAGTTCTAGAAACCCTTAGGAAGGAGAAGTTGTATGCTAACCATGCTAAATGTTTCTTTGCATTAGATCATATAGACTTCCTAGGGTTTGTGGTTAGTCATAAAGGGGTGCATGTAGATCAAACAAAAGTTGCAGCAATTCAACATTGGCCTACACCCACCAATGTCAACGAAGTACGAAGCTTTCATGGCCTTGCTAGTTTTTATAGGCGGTTTGTGAAAGACTTTAGTACAATTGCCGCACCTTTAAATGCCATAGTAAAGAAGGATGTGGTTTTTAAGTGGGGACAAGAGCAAGAAAACGCTTTTCAAACTTTGAAGGATAAATTAACTAAAGCCCCCATTCTAGCCCTTCCTAACTTTGCTAAGACATTTGAAATAGAGTGTGATGCCTCTAATATAGGTAAGGATTCCATCTTTGTGGTAGTGGACCGTTTTTCTAAAATGGCTCATTTTATTCCATGCCACAAAGTGGATGATGCATGCCATATTGCAAATCTTTTCTTCAAGGAAGTTGTTCGTTTGCATGGACTTCCTAGAAGTATAGTATCTGATAGGGATTCTAAGTTCTTAAGTCACTTTTGGCGGACCTTATGGGGGAAACTTGGCACCAAACTTCTGTTTTCTACTACCTGCCACCCCCAAACTGATGGTCAAACCGAAGTGGTTAATAGAACTTTGGGTCAATTATTAAGATGCTTTATTTCCGGGAATCCAAGGGCTTGGGAGGATTTACTACCTCATGTTGAATTTGCCTATAATAGAGTAGTGAATTCCACCACTAACCATTCTCCTTTTGAGGTTGTTTATGGGTTTAATCCCCTCACACCTCTAGATCTTCTTCCCATTCCTGTCCTTGATGAGGTTCTATGCAAAGACGGTTTTGAAAAGGCATCTTTTGTTAAAGATTTGCATAACCGCATCAAGTTACAAATTGAGAAGAAAGTTGGTAAGTATGCTGACACTGCCAACCAAAGGAGAAAGGCATTAATCTTTGAGCTCGGTGATTGGGTTTGGCTTCATTTGAGAAAGGATAGATTTCCTTCTCTAAGGAAGTCCAAACTTATGCCTCGTGGTGATGGCCCTTTCCAAGTCATCAAGAGGATTAATGATAATGCCTATGAGTTAGATATGCCCTCTACTTATCTTGGTAGTAATTCTTTCAATGTTACTGATCTCACTCCTTTTGCTGCAGGTTTCCCAAATTCGTGGACGAATTCTCTCCAACCCGGGGAGCATGATGGAAACCAAGTAGAGGATGCTCTAGGCCATGAAGACCAAGCCCAACAAGGGGCCCAAGCCCATCAAGGGGTCCAAGCCCAACAAGGGGCCCAAGCCCAACGAATTACTAGGAGCATGGCAAGAGCTTTGGGACAAGAGTATAATAAAATGGCTCTTCTTATTTCTTTTATAGAATAGGGGTGTGAATGTAATAAAAAGGTGTAAGTAGTAAGGGAGTCTAGTGGGGAGTGTAGATAGGAGCCTAGGGGGTGCCAAACCGAATTTCATTGCATTTGTGTGCCATTTAGCTTGCATTTTCAGCACCTCTAGGCTATAAATAAAGGTGCTTAGCTTGTACAATTCAGATTGGAATTTTATAGTAGAGAGACTATACTCAATTTGGGAGAGAATTTGTGAGTTTTGAGTCTTCCTCTTCTTTGCCTTATCTTGTGAGCTATGGTGAGCTTCAAGTGGTGGCACTCCATCACTTATCTTGGTTCAAGGTTCCAAGTGGCGTGAATGGCTTCTTCCAATTCTCAAAATCCAGCAAGCATCTTATTCTATAAGTGTTCTTCTTCCCTTTTCTTCAATTTTCCATTCGGTAGTTTTGATTCCTAGAGTTTACTTCTTTTTCTACTGTTTATTTTGTGTTTCCAGCATTGTGTTCTTAATTCTGTTTTGGTTCAGTAGCTATCATTTAAATTCTGTCCAGTTTTAATTCTTGTTCTTCTTTCCTTTTGTTTTGATTCAATTTGACAATACATGGACTTCAATATGAGTCTTGGTTGGTGCTTAGTTTTGGTGAGTTCTTGAATTTAGAACATTGATCCAATTCTAAAGTAGAGTGCCTTTTAAATCCAGCTCAAGTTGTTCCTAAGAATGTCAAGAATCATGTGTTCTTGTAGTTACATTCACATCATTTATATTGTGTTCTGCGTCTTCTCGTTGCACTGGAACGTGGCTCTGTTGGGACAAAGGGGGCTCTACCTGTTGATCACACTTCGACGATCAAGTTAGTGAGAGCATACTAAATAATAATCAGTTTCAGTCTCTAGTACTTAGAAACAACCTACCTTTACTGGGGTATGAAGCCTCTTTTATAGTTATTTCTCTAACAACTTTCACTTACGAGAATATAATCTCTACTGGAAGCATAAAATAATAATAGAAAATCACCTGCTCACGGGCACCACTTATCTTCAGGTGCTAACAGCAGAAAAACATTCTATTTAACATGTGCACCATTATTCTGGGGTGCTCCTCTTTTATTCTCAACAACTATTAATTAATATGTAATTAACATGTATTAATTAATATATAACTAACTTGCATATTATCACTAGAGATAAAATATCTCTTTATCTTCATAATAATATGATAACAAATTTAAACAATAACAATTATATCTTTCTTCTTCAGAATAATATCACAATAGATAAAATATTTCTTTATCTTTTATCTTAATTACCTTTCTTGTGCCGACCCCTACCTTTGTCGAGTTCCCGACACCTTTAAAGTCCAAACGCCAAGCAAACCTCCCTTAAATACTTGGACCGAGGTCTCGAGCATTCTTGTCCAGTACACAAGCCCCCCAGGCTCGAGCCGAGCTTGACTAGGCAAAGAGGCTTACGAGAATATAATCTCAACTAAAAACATATATAATAGAAAAGTATTCGGCCTACAGGCGCCTTTACGTACGGTGCTAACAACAGAAGAGAATCTAGTGCATCTTTATTCACGAGTGCTCGCTACTTAACTTATCATGTAGCAAACTAGCTCAAGTATAACAACTACTATCACACATGCGAACACGCTATTAGTTACATTAAGCCATCTCTATCTCTTAAGCATAAAGTAATAAAGAAAACAACAATGCAACTTAGGAAAAATCTAAGCATGAAAAATTGTGGAGTCCTCAACTAACAAAGAACTAACATTTTGATGAACTATACATCTATAGCTACAACAAGCCTATGCTCACTCTCGACTTGCGTAGGTGTATCTCGCAAACTTGACCCGGGGCCATATATCTTCATCTCAACAAGCTTTGTTTCCCAGAGCGCCTACTCGGCTGATCATCTGATCATTCACTAACCGAGATAGCCTGACTTACCATGCACCGAAACAACTTAACCATGACATTTGCTTGCAAAGCGCCTATAACTCGTTCTTACGTCGAGTTAGGTCATCTTACCTTGCCTCAAATCTAGCAACTTAACCATAAAAAATTAAACTGTAGAGCGCCCGTGCTCAGGTAATCGTACTAACACCGAGCTAGGTCGTCTTACCTGGCAATAGATAATCAATTTACACACAGAGTGCCTACTTGGATAATCTTCCAGAGACAGGTCGTCTTATCTGTCAATAGATAATCAACTTACACACAGGGCGCCTACTCGGATAATCTTAATGAGACATGTCATCTTATCTGTCAATAGATAATCAACTTACACACAGGGCGCCTACTCGGATAATCTTACCGAGACAAGTTGTCTTAAGTGTCAATAGATAATCAACTTACACACAGGACGCCTACTCAGATAATCTTACTGAGACAGGTTGTCTTATTTGTCAATAGATAATCAATTTTCACATAGGGCGCCTACTCGGATAATCACACCGAGACAGGTCGTCTTATCTATCAATAGATAATCAATTTACACACACGATGCCTACTCAGATAATCTTACCGCGACAGGTCATCTTATCTGTCAATAGATAATCAATTTACACACAGGGTGCCTACTCGGATAATCTTACCGAGACAGGTCGTCTTATCAGTCAATAGATAATCAACTTCCACACAGGGCACCTACTCAAATAATCTTACCGAGACAGGTCGTCTTATCTATCAATAGATAATCAATTTACACACAGGCTGCCTACTTAGATAATCTTACCGAAAGGTCGTATTATCTGTCAATAGATAATTAGTTTACACACAGGGCGCCTACTCGGATAATCTTAACGAGACAAGTCGTCTTACTTGACAATGGGTAACCAATTTACACAGGGCGCATACTAGGAGAATCTTACCGAGACAGGTCATCTTACCTGACAATAGGTAATCAGTTTACACATAGAGCGCCTACTCAGATAATCTTACCGAGACATGTCATCTTACCTGACAAGAGATAACCAATTTACACACAGGGCGCCTACTTGGAAAATCTTATCGAGACAGGTCGTCTTACGTGATAACAGATAACCAATTTACACACAGAGCGCCTACTCGGAGAATCTTACCGAGACAGGTCGTCTTACATGACAATAGATAATCAATTTACACATAGGGCATTTACTCGAATAATCTTACCGAGACAGGTCGTCTTACCAGACAATAGATAATCAATTTACACACAGGGTGCCTACTCGGATAATCTTACCGAGATCGGTCGTCTTATCTGACTGCAAATAATCAATTTACACACAGGGTGCCTACTCAGTTAATCTTACCGAGACAGGTCGTCTTACTTGACAATAGATAATCAATTTACACATGACGCCTACTCGGATAATCTTACCGAGACAGGTCGTCTTACCTGACAATAGATAATCAATTTACACACAGGGCACCTACTCGGATAATCTTATCGAGACAGGTTGTCTTACCTAACAACAGATAATCAATTTACACATAGGGCGCCTACTTGGATAATCTTACCGAGACATGTCTTCTTACCATGTGCTAACTCTAAACAATTAAATAAAACCAATGCATCATCTTTCAAGAACAAACTTATCATTAGATGACCACGTTAAAAATCTCTTTCAGGAAAAAGGAGCATCACCTTAATCATCACATTGTTCATAAAGAAAAAGCATTAAAACAAAACGTCTTAACTGAAATAAAACTCGAGGTTTGCTGCGTTCCACGTTTGAGGAATGGCTCCCCCTCCAGGGTTTCTAAGTTGTATGCTCCACTTCCGAGCACCTCGACTACGTGAAACGGGTCATTCCACTTTGGAGATAACTTGTGTTCTAACTAGTAAGGATGGGCCTTTCGCATTACCAAGTCGGCAACCTTGAACTACCGAGGTCTCGTCTTGGTCTTTTGCCTCAACTTCCACCCTTCTCTTTAAGGTCTCTGAGTTAATGCGGGCATAAAGTTCTTCCTTTTATCTCCCCTTCCTGAACCACTCCAACAGGTCCAGGTCGCATCTCATTGATGACTTCTACCTCCGCAATCCATTATGGCTCCCCTGCTTGAACAGTGATTGTGTAAGTTCTCTTATTCTTTAGGCTACTCTTGTAGCACTTCCGTGTCGTCTTTTGGTCAGACTTTATGGTAATAACTCCTCCCCTGAGATGAAGGCAACTTCATTTCATATGGGTCGTTGAGGCCACCGTACCCAACCTATTTAGGGAAGGTCGCCCTAAAAGCAAGTTATAAGCTGAAGATGCGTTAATAATGATGTACCTTATGGGTATCGTCCTAGCGGTGATATCGTCAAGAAGGTCTTCCTTAGCTCAACCTACCCTCGTACTTCTACCTGATCTCCTGCGAAGCCAACAAAGCACCCATTGTATGGCCGCCTCAGCTGGTCGGGGGACAACTGCAGGCTAGTGAATGTTCCCCAGAATATCACATCAACCAAGCTCCCCTGGTCAATGAGAACTCTATGTACCTTCCTTCCCACGGTGACAACAGATATCACCACCGGATCACCCTCGTGCGAAACCATGTCTTCCAAGTCAGAGCTCATGAAGCAGAGATCGGGCTCTGGTGGATGGTCAGGTCTGCTCGCGCGTATTTCTTACACTTGGAAGCAGAGCTCCCTCCTTTAGAAAATCCTCCCGATATGGTGTTCAACTCTCCATGGATTGGTATCTCAAGCACTTAGTCCCTGAGGGCCACTGCTCCCTTTGGCTCTTCCTGATCAGCCTTAAGGTACTCCTTCAAGAACCCTTCCGTGAAGATCGTCAGTTGGTGACCCAAAACTATGCACTGCCCGATGTTGTGCCCAAACCCCTCGTGGAACTTGCACCAGGCGTCCTTTCGTGGCCCCAGATTTCTGTCAGTGTTCTGAGGAAACATCAGCTTGTTCGCTACCCATGGCATGCCTAACAATTCGTTGTAGGATACTCGAAACTTGGGTCAGAAGGCTGAATCCTCCTTGGCCTTTGACTTGGGCTCATTTCTCTTGGTTGTGTATGGTGTGTACCTCAAGTCCGCTCTCTTCTTGGGTGAGGTTTCGTTAACCCCTAAAGGTTGGTCTTGACTGCTCTCCTTAGGCTTAGGCTTCATTGAAGACGAGTCACGCTGCTTCGTGGCAACAACCTTCTCTGTTGTCGTATCTCGGAGAATGTCTCCGCCGGATTTCTGATCAATGAATCGCTGAACAGTCTTGTCGCGATCCCTTGTTCGAAAGCGGTGACCATCACTACTTCATCATGGGTTTGGAGTCTTACTGTAAGTGCCCAAAATTTGTTCAGGTAATCCTTCTATGACTCCCCCTCCATCTGTCTCACGTTGAAGAGGTCATACAACATTGGAGGCTTGACCTGGTTGATAGAGAATTGTTCTCTAAATAGTCTGGAGAACTGCTCAAAAGAGGTGATGTGGCCATCGGGAAATCCATTGAACCATTGTAGGGTTGTACCTTGAATGTGTGCATGAACATCTTGTACTGAATTGCATTCGTTCCTCCAGTAACAATCATTTGGGCATTGAATGTCGTGAGATGATTTTCAGGATTTTTCACCCTTGTGAAAACAATCTTGGGCGTGATGTAGTGCGGTGGCACAAGCTCATCCATGATCGATTGCGAAAATGGCTTGGGAGGATCTCTCAAGGGCAAATTCAACCCTCGTTCCCTTGTAGAATGTCGGTCACACTGCTGTAGATTCCTGCACAAGTCCTCATTGGTCTTGCGCAATTCCTCATTGGCTGCCCGGGAAGCATCTATCTCTGCCATCAACTCATTCTATAGAAGCACTTGCTCAGCTCGGTCTTTTGCTCGTAGCCTCTCTTGCTCGACTTTAACTTCTTGCTGGATCTGTTCCTTCTCTTGTCTGTACTGCTCATTGGCTTCCTGGAGAGCCCTCATGGTCTCCATGATTTTCTGTAAAGTGGAGGTGTCACTTCCTTTGGATCCCAACGGTCCCTGTCTAGTGTTCCTCATCACGTTGGAAGGCTTAAAACACGAATGTAGGTGGGATCAAGTTTTATCAGGCCCCACGGTGGGCGCCAAATGTTCTCGCCGGTTGACTTTCTCGTTGGTTGACTTGAGTGTAAAGCTCCGCTTCTAACCTGTCTCCTCTAGATTTTGTTTTGCATCTGCTCGTTGCACTAGAACGTGGCTCTGTTGGGACAAAGGGGGCTCTATCTGTTGATCACACTCTGACGATCAAGTCAGTGAGAACATACTAAATAATAATCAGTTTTAGTCTCTAGTACTCAGAAACAACCTACCATTACTGGGGTTTCAAGCACCTTTTATAGTTATTCCTCTAACAACTTTCACTCACGAGAATATAATCTCTACTGCAAACATAGCATAATAACAGAAAACCACATGCTCACAGGCACTACTTATCTTCAGGTTCTAACAACATGAGAACATTTTGTTTAACATGTGCACCATTATTCTCGGGTGCTCCTATTTTATTCTCAAACAATATGTAACTAACATGTATTAATTAATATATAACTAGCTTGCATATTATCACTAGAGATAAAATATCTCTTTATCTTCAGAATAATATGATAACAAATTTAAAAATAATAATTATATCTTTCATCTTCAGAATAATATCACAACAGATAAAATATCTTTATTTTTTTTTATCTTAATTACCTTTCCTGGGCCAACCCCTACCTGGGCCGAGCTTTGAACCCACCTCTAGAACCCAAATGTGAAGTGGACCTCCCCCAAATACTTGGATCGAAGTTCTGAACATTTATGTCCAGTACAATACCAAATAAAAAATATTTTATTTAATGACTTTTAATTTTATTAATTTGCTCTTTTAAATTAGAAAGTAAAAATTTCGGTGAAAGAAAAATTCAAATAGAAAAAAATTACAATGAGTACAAAAATAAAATATTTTATAGAAGAATTCCGGAACCTATTAAAAAAAAGGTTACATAACCTCTAAAACCATCAAAACCTATGTTAAGTGTCACTCCAAAGGTCATCAATGACAAATTTTTATTTTCCTTACTTTTCTGTCTATGTTATAATAGAAAATACATTCAAAATAATTTATTATATTATTTTAAATCAATTTAATGATATAAAAAAGTATAAAAAAGTAATTTGCACTTTACCTTTATATACTTTGACATAAATGAAAGTGATTTATTTGATCCCACCTACATTCGTGTTTTAAGTCTTCCAACGTGATGAGGAACACTAGACAGGGATCGTTGGGATCCAAAGGTAGTGACACCTCCACTTTACAGAAAAGTGATTTATTAAAAAAGTAATTATAAACAAACACGGATACTAATAGAAATATTATTGGGAACATTATACTAAGAAAAAGTGATTTATTTTATTTCCCATCATTATTTATTTCACCATGATTTATTTAATAAACAAATAATATAACCATGATTAGAGATCAATCAAGGGCAATCAATATTAAGTTTAAAAGTTTGTTATATTTTAATTCTTGATTGAATCAAGGACTTCTTTTCTTACTCATTCAAATACTTTAAAATAAATTAAAATAAATCTTCATAAACTTTTTGCAACTAAAAATAAAATCATATCTTACCGGTTGGCTTTGTGAGACTAAATTAGACATAAACTCACTTACTAAAATTATATTAAAAAATATATTCTTTAGAGTTATTGTGTCACTGTTATTGTGTTCATGTTGAACTATTCATAAATAACTAATCTTAAAGTGAGATTCATTGGGACTATTGGGTCATCATTATTGGGTTCATATTGAACCATCCATAAATATCTAATCTAAGAGAAGATGTTGAAGATCTTTCACATAGAATAAAAATATGACAAAATTATAATATATAAGTGGTACCAATATCATTTTACAAGTTAATTTTTGTGAGGTTGATAGAAATGTAGGAGTGTTTTGTAGTTTTAACTACTCAACCTAGATATTAATTCTTTACATATGGGTTAAATGTGTGCTTTTTATTTATTTTATTCCTTTTTATCGTTAAAAAAATTCTATCAATCTTGATGTTCATAGCTTATAAATGAGTTAGAACATTCCGAGCGCTCTACTATAAATGCATTTTATATTAATAAAAAACCAAGACTCCATTTTTCATTATCTAATTTTAATATAAAAAAATTAGTATTAATATATTTCATATTTTATAGTCCAAAAGACTTAATAATTCTAATTCTTCATATATGAAGATATGCATAAGCATCCCGCCAGTAAAGTTATATAAAAACACATAATATTTACTTTTCTTTTATACGTTGTCAGAAGCATTGCTTGGAACAGCTCAGATCATATACGTTGGATCTGCCATACAGTTAAAATAGTGCAATGTTTGATATTTCCTCCTTTCGATATGCATACATAAATATACTTGCACAACCACACATACATATACACACGCATATAGCTAGTTTTTATGTTCGCAAACCTATATATTTCAGATTTATGTTCATTATCTTCTGCCTGGAAAAATGTTCCTGCAAGATCAAAGAATATGTTAAGCCGTAGAGAACATCTTCATGAATAATTTTTCTTGAATTATGAAATAATTGTCTATGAGAAAGTAAAGCATGTTTTTGTCTGTCACTGCACAAATTCTTCAGCGATCATGTGTCCACCACAAGATCCTTCAAGACTCTTTTTAAGATTCTCATAAACCAAGTGCAAATGGAAATAATTCTTTTGAACAACTTCTCCAAGGTTAGTCACAAATCAAGTATTCATTCAATCTTCAATTTGCCAAAATAGCAAACAACTAATATTACTGTCAGTTACCATTTGACTCTTATTGAGTGGCCACTCATAGAAATATATTTCCTATAAAACTGTATTTATGATTTTGGTATATTAAAAGAAGATAAAGGATAAGGACTGATATGTATGTTGTGAAACTCTAAACTTTTTGTACCATCCAATACTGCTTGCTTTATGATGAACCAATCTAGAGACTCTGTTGTTATGGATGAAGCAACCAGTTATATTGCTTTCTAGGTTAGAGCAAAGGTTTGAACTTCAAAAAAATAACAGCAGATTAATTTGTGTGACAGGCTGGGTCTGTAATTATGATGGTCCCTTCAACTTGTTCTGGTTTCCCAAACAGACATTTCATATTGACATACCAAGTCAACTTGTCCATTAAATTTTTAATTCTTCTCTTACCAATGTTAACTACCACCCTTTGAATTGAAATTTCAATAGCAATGGTACAAGCAAGTTAAAATTCCAGTGGCTAGACACATACTGAATTCTAATAAAAGAAAGTAAATGAAGATAAAACATATCAAAGTAATTTAGGATAAAATTAAACAACATTGAATACTGCTTTAAGAAATAAAATGACAAAGCTACGTAACTCTAAGTCGATAATATGATCTAAACACAGGTTGAGAAGCCTACCAATTAGTCAAAGAGACTAAAGCTCATATCTCATTGTTTAAACCACCTTTAATTATCAAATATCAAGTAAAAATAAGACTTGTTCTTTGGATCGATTAACTTGATAAACAAAACTGCAGTATTTTTTTTTATCGGCAATAATTAATAAATAAAATAGAACCACTTCAGGGGTGGTTCAACCCTTATATATACGTATAACGCTATACCAGTTCCAGCTACTAACTTCCAAAAACCAACCCAACTCTTCTTATCCTTAAAAAGCCAAGCAAAAAACCTCAAGAAACTAACCTCGTACACTCCAAAGGAGCCAAACACCAATCAAAATAGGAGAACGAAACTAACCGGGAATTTGTTGAGACCCAAGACCATGCCTTTACCTGTGCCAACGCAAAGACCTCATACTCGTCTGCCACTCCTCTATTAAAAATTATACGATTCCTGTGGCTCCAAATCTCACTAATCACCCCTACCCAGATTGTGTTCCAAACAACCAGACCCGTCTCCGAAGGTAAGCTCAAACTAAATTGATCAAAGTTGAACCTTGGCTCAATATGAGTCACAAACAGGATTCCTAGCCACTTAAAACATAAACACCAAACACGCCAAGCAAACAAACATCCAAAGAACAGATGGCTACTCGACTCCTCCTCCTTCCCACACAACACGCACCTCAAGCTTTCTAACTGCACTCCTCTTCTACTAAGATTGACCCTAGTAGCAAGCTTGTTTTCCATCACCCTCCAAGCCAAAACCATTGCAGATGGAATTGCCTTACTCCTCCACAACTTTCTAAACACCTGCGACGAAACCACCTCATTATCCTTCTTGATAAGGTTGTAAGCGAAGCTAACTGTAAAAGACTGAATACCCCCACCCTTCCAAAACCATCTATCAGTCTCTCCTATGACAACCTCAACCCCAAGCAGGAGCTGACTCAACTAATTCGTCGCCGGCTTCTCCCATTCGAAAAAAGGCCTTCTCCAAACAAGTCCCCAAACCCATATCCCATTAGACCAAGACCCAAGTTCCGACATTTTTGTGTTTTTGTTAGAGCTAATTGAAAAAAGTCTTGGAAAAACATTCTTCAATGCCTCACCCATCAACCAGCTATCCTTCCAGAAATAAATGTCCTTCCCATCACCTACCTTCCACTCAAAACTGTCTTCGAAACATCTCCCCCACCCCTCCGAAGACCAAACTTCCTTCAAATCCTTCCACCAAAGAGAACAACTCCTACCATTACCTGCCTCTCCTAGATATCTCCACCCACCGTACTTAGAAAAAATGATTTCCTTCCAAAGGCCTACCTCAACCGAGCCCAACCTCCAGATCCACTTCCCCAACAAAGCCAAATTAAACAATCTCATATCTATTATTCCAAACCCCCCAAACTCACGAGGTTTACAAACCAGGTTCCAGGGAGCCCAAGCGATCTTCCTTCCGTCTGCACCCCAACCCCAAAGAAAATCCCTTTGCAACTTGACCAACTTCCTTGCCACCCCAGAAGGCAATCTGAACAACGACATAAAAAATAACGGAATAGAAGAAAGCACAGACCTAATCAAACAAATCCTCCCAGCCATCGACAAACTTCTTCCCTTCCACCTGCTTAATCTAGCCTGCACTTTCTCAATCACCCTGTTCCAAAACACGCCGCGCTTGTGACTCCCTCCAACTGGCAAACCCAAGTAAATGAACGGAGTAACCATCGTATCGCAATTAAGAATCGCTGCAAATCTCTGAAGTGTGACCTGGTCCATCCCCGTCCCTCCAATCCTACTCTTCGCAAAATTAACCCTTAACCCAGAAGAGAGCTCGAAACACTGCAGGATCACCCTGATATTAAAGACACTTTTGGTATTTGCTTCACAAAAGAACAGGCTGTCGTCCGCATACTGTAACATATTTACCTTTACTTTATCCTTCCCAACCTCCAAACTGTAAATCAGCTTCTTTTCCTCTGCTACCCTTGACACCCCATAATAAGGAAAGAGAAAAGGAGAAAAGGAAGAGAAAAGGAGCAAGCGGTTCGCCTTGACGAAGACCCTTTCTAGGAAAGAACTCCCTAGTAGGCCTTCCATTAACTAGGACCGACACCGATGTTGACTCCAGGCATCCCTTAATCCATCGAATCCAACGAGCGCAGAAACCCAACCTCCTTAGCATGTAATATAAAAATTCCCATTTCACCGAATCGTATGCCTTCTCATAGTCGACCTTAAAGAAAATACTTTGTTTTCTCTTTCTCTTGTAATCCTCAAGAACCTCATTTGCAATAAGCACACTATCCAACAAACCTCTTCCTTCTATAAAAGCCGACTGTCTTATGTCAATAATTTTTCCGATCACCTTTTTCAGGCGCAAGGAAAGTGCCTTAGAGATGATCTTATACAGGCAACCTACTAACGAGATAGGTCTAAACTCCCCCAGCTGTTGAGGATTTTCAACTTTTGGAATCAAACAAAGGAACGACGCGTTTGATCCTCTTGGCCAACATCTAAAACCAGCAAAATCTTTTACTGCGTTCATCACATCCTTCTTCAGAATGTCCCAACTAGATTTTATAAAACCAAAGTTAAACCTGTCGGGACCAGGACTTTTTGAACTGTCACACCCCCAGATCGCATCTCTTACCTCTTCTTCCGAGAAATCGCTGACTAACATAACATTATCAGCTTCCGATATGGTATTGAATCTGACTTTATCCAAAGTGACCTAACAAACATCGTTTCGGACAAACCTTTCTTCAAAGTACTTACGAACCTTATCCTTTACCTCCTCCTTATCATCGCACCATTTATTATTATCAATAATTCCATGTAACTGATTCCTTGCCCTCCTCCACTTTACCGTAGAATGAAAGAACTTTGTATTGTGATCCCCTTGCTTTATCCAATTATGCCTTGCTTTCTGAAATAAGATCGCCTCTTGTTTGGACTTGGACTCGGTTAGTTTAGCAAAGAGAGACTTTCTTTCATCCCTTTCTGACTCCATCAACCCGTCTTCGTCGTCGCGAGAATCTAACTCGTCTAACCTTTTCTGGATTTCCTTACTAACCTGATTCACATCTCCGAATACTTCCCTGTTCCACACCTTTAGGTCTGCTTTTAACTTTTTCAGCTTCTCTTTAAACACAAAAATTCCCCCTCCTGTCACCTTGTAAGCAGACCAGCTCGAACTCACAAGCTCCTTGAAACTACTATCCTTCATCCAAACATCCAAAAACCTAAAAGGCTTCGGACCCCAATCCACTGAGACTTCCTTCAGAATAACACCACAATGATCCGAGATTAATCTATTTAAGACAAATTGTTGGCTATTTGGCCATAACTCCAACCACTCCATAGAAACCAGCACCCTGTTAATCCTGCTTTTCACCAAACCATTGGGCTTGAACCAAGTAAACTTCCTGCCCACCAACGGAATATCGACCAACTCAGAGCTTTCAATGAAATCATTAAACCCCTTTATTTCTCTAGAGTAGTCAGAGCACGACATCAAACTCTTCCTTTCCTCCTGCCTTCTTATATAATTAAAGTCTCCAATGATGTACCAAGACTTTGTTAACTGACCCTGTCTAATACTGATCTCATTCCACATCTCTTTCTTTTCCCAAAAAGATCCTGAACAATAAATATTCACAATGGTTACGTGGGTTCCAAAGCCCCTCTTCCAAACCCCTTCTAACACCGAAAAGTTCCTTCTATTTACGAAACTAGACAACTGAAATGCCTTGTTGCTCCACATTGTAATCACCCCATCTGCGCTATTAACTGCTTTGTTTTCCACCCATTCCACTTCGTTGGTTCCCCAAATAAGACACACCTTTTCCTACTAAAATCCGAACACTTTGTCTCTTGTAAACTCACCATGTCCACCTGCTCCCTACTGATCAAATCCCTGACATAATTCCTTTTTACAGCCCCGCCTACCCCTCTGATATTCAGACTAAGAATCTTCATTAACAAACTTGTTCCTCTCTTTCCACATCCTTCTCGTAGTCACTCCGCCTTGATTAGATAACGAATAAATACCATTTAAAACTACCTCTTCTCGATCAACGAACGAAAATCCAGCTTCTTTCCCTACTCCCCAGACACTTGCAGCCATATTCTTATCTGTCTTCACCCAAAAAATCCTGTTACAATTCTCAATTGCACTGTCAGAAGTGAATAGCGAATTCGACGAACTGTCTGTTTGGTGAACCAAAAAAACTTGATCCACTAAGGACTGTCTTCCTACGACTTCTCCATCTGAGCCCGACGACCTGCCCTCCATATCAACGATGTTGCCCCCACCTTCCACTTCATCTTCCATACCCGCCCCCAATTCCTCAGACTGCCCTCCCGGATGGAAAGCACACCCTCCTTCTCTCGACTTTGACGCCTCTGACCTCCTTGCCTCCTCCGCTTCATCTAACTTTTCAGGGTCTGCCGATCCACTATCAGTCAAACCTTGGACTACTGCAAACTTTGGGAGAACCTTTACTAGTGTCAACGAACGCTCGTCAACTCCATCTCTAGCCACACTGGTCCCAGACTGTTCCAATTCGTACAAAGATGGTCTTGTCCCTACCGAATCATCGACCCTACTCACGAAACTCGTCTGTTCTGAATCAATCCCGGCTCCTACTTCTTCTTCTTCGTGACTACCATCCTGGACGCGCAAAAACTTTTTGAACGGCTTCATAAGTGCACTTTGACACTTTAAATTCCCCACCTCTCCTTTCTCACGTAAAACACCATTTTCCACGCACCCAATCATAGGGGAACACTCCTTTAAAGAAGAGGGCCCACAATCATTAACTTTTTGCACTCCTACTTCTTGAAACGACGCTTGAAACGCATGGAACGACGCTCCAGCCCTCTCGGAACCACTCATAATGCGCCTACTCACGCCTATACCACCATTACTCCTTGCCTTTTCATCTGTAGACTTGGTCTCCTTGGAACTAGCCACCTCCACGTAGGAATCCACTTTCTCTTTCTTTGAAAAGCTAAGAGAACCGTGCCCACCCACTAAAACCACTTTCTCTCTCAAAGAAATACCGTGCACATTCAATGACCCTCTTAAATGATCTTGAACCAATCCCTCATGTAGTTGGCGCCCCTTACCAAGACAAACCGGATCCAACTTGCCCTGGACCGTCTCTTCATCCTCCATTCCTCCTTCCCCGACGGTGCCCACACCTCCATCTCCGGCCATCCCAAGCTCCGACCCCACGGAATCGCACTAACTAGCGCCTACGCTTCCTTCGTCGGAGCTTCTTCGGTGTCTACCTCTGAAGCACCGCCATCCCACTTGCCAAGTCTCCACTCCGGGACGCACACCTCTTCAACGAAGGCCACCTTACACGACCTTCCATTGATACAAAACTCCTTCTCCATATTGACTGTTGTTCTGACCGTTGTTTTAACTCTAAACCGAGCAAACTCCACTATTTCTCTTCTCTTAGTTGCTTCGTCAACCTCCACCACCTCCCCCACAACGGCCCCTATTTTAGAAAAGCTGTGATTCCACCAGAACTGTAACGGGATTCCACTGCAACGAATCCGTGCATAACGTTCTGTCAGTTCGAACGAACCATCCCAGGGGGTAACCGCTGAGAAAACTTTGTCGAACCATGACTTGTTGTCTGCTATGATCTTCCGCAGACTCCCTCCATCATCGCATGAAAGCAGAACAAACCTGCCACCAAGATATCTCACTTTGACTAGGCTGAAACCTCCCATCACAAAGCTCTCCTTAATCACATGCATGCTTGGAAGCTCTTTCAAACTACCAACGTAGCTTCCTTCTAACGAATCATCCTGTTCTACCTCCACTGTAAACTGATAATCGACCTCACCCCCCAGAGAACTACTCACGTTCTCGCCTGTTCCGATCTTGACTACCCCCTCTGAAACAACTTGAGCAAACGAAACCTGCTCCGTCTGCTTCCCCTTCCCGCTCGTTGTGCTCAGCTTTGGGTTCCACCCTAATTTAGACCCTTCATTCCTTTGCTTCCTTGGTCCATCCTTCCTCTGATATTTGGGAAGGTTCACCTGCATATTCCAAGTGCCAATCCAGATTGCACTCAACTCTCTTTCCAAGGAAAAGACATCCTTCACACCCTGGAACCTTACAAAACCAAACTTCTTATTCCTTGCATTGAGCTTTCTTGAAACAAAGACGTCCATAACCCTTCCCCACCTTTGGAAAACCTTCCAAAGATCTCTCTCCATGAAATGTTCGGGGAAGTTAGTAAAGAAAAACGAAATGTCTGCCATTGACTACAAAACTTCCTTCCCTCGCCGGAGCTCTTTACCTCTCTCTCTCTCACTACCAATATTGGTAACATGGTAACATGGTCAGCACCACAAAACTGCAGTATAAAAAAACTAAGTGATGGAACCTTCTTAGCCAAGGTCCTATATAATCTAGAATATCGTGAGGATAAAATTAATGCAAGCAATCAAAGTACTTCCGTTCGCACCTTCGCTCGCACCTCCCCTCGCACCTCCGTTCGCACCACGACCAGCACCCGTAGCTTCCTCCTCCTCCGCTCGCACCTCCGTTCATACCGCGACCACCACCCGCAACTTCCTCTCCTCCTCTTCCAATGATTGTGTTTTATTAAAAATTACCCAGGACCCTAAAACCTAACCATAAAATTAAAGCAAGGTGAGAGAATTTTTTTAAACAATAATAATAATATTATTGACTAATTTTTATTTTAAAATAAAATAATTATTCAACTATTTTAATTATTTTTATTAAATTATTTTAGTTTAAATAGAATTATTTTAACATACATAGAAATTATATTAGTCTCATACTAACTGCAATTAGAACATATTGCTGTTGGAAAATATGATAAATAACTTTAAATTGTTTCAGTTTAAATGGAATTATTTTAGCATACATAGAAATTATATTAGCCTCAGACTAAATGCCGTTAGAAAGTATGGTAAATAACTTTATATTATTAAGAATCTTCAGGATTATAGTGTTGTGATATAAAACTAGATAATATGTTGGTATGGAAACAAATAATATATTATTATTATTAGTAAAATAAATAATTATATTTAGTGATTAAAATAAATTTGGTGGTTAAAATATAAATGTATTTTGTGGCTATTTCGGTGACAAAAATAAATAATTACATTTAGCGACAAAAAAAATCGGTGGCTAAAAGAAAATAAAAATTGGTGGCTGAATTGGTGGCAAAAATAAACAATTACATTTAGCGAATAAATGAAAATGGGTGGCTAAAAAATAAACATATTCGGTGGCAGAAAATAAACAATTATATTTAGCGACCGAAATAAAATCGGTGGCTAAAAAAATAAACATATTCGGTCACTAATTCGGTCGCAAATATATTTTCCCCAATTTATTCAAAACAGTCACCACTTTAGCGACCGATGGTTTTGTCACTCTCATGTCCGGTCACTGATTTGGTCGCAAAACTAACTAACATCATTAACAATTCATTTTGTCGCTATTTCGGTCGCAGATTTGACACTAAGGGTTTTCGGTGACTATTTCAGTCCCAAATTGCGACCACTTATTTTCGGTCGCTGAATTCGGTGACTAAATTGTTATTTTCTTGTAGTGAAATAATAATTATCAAAGTTTTTATTATTATATAATATAATGATAAAATAAATATTTTAAAAGTTATATATATATATATATGTGTGTGTTTGTATGACATAATTAATTAAAGATTTGATGTTAGAGAAACGAGTCGTATGTAGAGGGAGAGAGAGTGGCAATATGCGAAGAAGAGAGGGTATGGTTCGAAGAAAACAAACGTTAATTTTTACTTCACAAATTTCTTTCTGACTTTCAAAAAGAAGGATTTGTGGAAGGTGTTTCAGAGATGGGGAAGCGTTGTTGATGTGTTTATTTCTAGAAGATTGAATAACAACAAGTAGAGGTTTGACTTTGGTCAGTTTCATGACGTGTTAGATGTGGTTGAGTTGGAAAGAAATTAGGATTCCATTTGGATTGGGAACTAGAAGTGAAAGGTAAATAGGCCAAAATACAACAGAGATAGGGAGCCAAGAAAGGAATAAGAGGGGGGGGGGGGGGGGGGGACAAAGACGAACTATCGCCGATAGAGGGCATCGTTCAAGTATACGCTTTTTTAACCGGTTTCGCAGTCGACCAGACTACCTACCCAATAGCATTCAAGGCAGAGATCAACCATTTGGAGTGGTTAGATAATTGTTTCATTGGTAGAAGTGTAGAGCCAAGTAAGGCTAAGGATCTTAAGAAGAGTTTCATTTGGTTGGTTTTAATTTTATTCGTGTGCGTTACCTGGGAGGAATTTGTGTTCTATTGTATGGTGAAGATGTGAACTTGATTAAAAAGTCTATAGAGGAGAATAAAGAGTGATTTGAATCAATATTTGAATCTATCAATCCTATGTTTGGGCTCGTATTAAAGGGTTGCCCTTGAATTTGTGGAGTAGGAAAAGTTTGGAAAGTATAATGTCTATGGTCGGAACGATTGTAGAAATTGACAAGTCTATATTAGAAATGGAAGAACTAAAGTATGCAAGAGTGTTAATTAAAATGCTTGTAGCAAGGGAGGTTCGTTGGGAAAATTGTATGAAGATTAATGAAATTGTATGTCAAATTGCTATTGAAGAAGAACCTATTATTAAACATAAAAGTTGTTGTAATCATGTATGGGAAAATTCTTCTAAGGATGAGCAAGATGATGAGTTAGAAAGTAACTTAGGAGGAGTGTTTTGAATCAGAAGGCTCAAAAGTTGGGAGGAATTTAAAAACCTATGGTGACATTGGGGAGGAGACGACAGTGGAGGAGGAGGGCACGAAGGCCACATGTTGTTGCGGAAGGCAAGGGTGCAGATGTGGAGGGTCAGCTTAGTGGGTTACAAAACCCTAAACCCTTAAATAAGGTAAGTGATGAGTTGGGTGGGCAGCCTGAGTGCATTAATGAGGTAAGTGTTGAATTAGGTGGGCAGCCTAAGCATTTAATGAGGTAAATAAAGAGGTAAGTGGGCATCCTGCGTGCATTAATGAGGTAAATGATGAGTTAAGTGGACAGTTTAGGCATTTTAATGAGGTAAATATAAAGGTAGGTGGGAAACTACAAACCCTAATGGTAATAAAAGGTTTAATTGATCCTGTTGGGCCAAATGAGTGTGTTTGGGTCCAATTTCAAGCATTAGAGATGAGGGTGTTCCTTGTAGGAGCGGGCCCAATTATCTGTGAAAGTGAATTTTCAGGAATTGGGTCCCTTGGGTTCACTAATAGTGAGGCGCCGCACTTGGTTCGCCGTCCTACCATCCCGTCAATACCCGCTAGAGAGTTTGTGGTGGTGGAGACTCCTTTGTAGTGTGGGAGCAGCCGTGCAGCACAACAGTGATGCATGACCCCCTGGGTGTCGCTACCGCAAGCGCACGCAACTGTCCTTGGTTTGTCAACTTGCCACACCGTCAACGCCTGTCGGAGATGGAGGATTAGTGGTGGCAAGGATCCCTTTGAGGTGTGGGAGTGACCCAACAGCTCAAACGGAGGTGTGTGGCTCCATGGACGTCGTTGTCGCATGCGCGACACAACCTGGATGCTTATCCGGGCTTCCTATCGTGCCTGTGCGCGTCCACTGCCTCGTCGTGTCGGTCACCGGAGCAAGACAGAGGGCGTCGGAGGTTGGGGAGAGTAGTTGCAGTAGTGAATCACAAGTGGTGGGGCACACACGCCTAGATAGAACCAAAGAGCAGTTTCCCAAGATGGGTGTAAGGTTAGACTCTAATTTGTTTAATAATTACATCTCAAATAGTGTTGTTAGAAGTTGTAATCGTCTGTTTTTGGTAAAAAAAATAAGACTTTAGAAGCAACTAGAATTTGGAATGTAGGAAAGGGAATAGGGTTCTCTTGTTTGGGTAATAGTTTAAAGTGTTTGGAAGAAAGGGACAATAGGAAGAAGATCCTAGGTAGGGGTGGGTTAAATGTTTTAGATGATGAAACTGATTAGAATGAATATTAGGGGTTTGGAGGGAAGGATAAAAAGGAAGTATATTAGTGACCTTATTAGAAAGGAACAAGTTGGTTTTATTTGTCTTCAAGAAACAAAATGTGAACAAATTAGCAAAGAAAGGTGTTGTCAAATTTGGGGGTCAAATGAAATTGATTAGATTGAGAATGAGGTGGTCAATAACGGTGGAGGGTTAGTCACTATGTGGAAGAAACAATTGTTTTGAAATGACAAGGTATAGAAATGGGAATAATTTCTCAATCGTAGGAGTGTGGAAGATAGAAATGCCAATAGAAATAACGGTAGTTAATGTATATTATGTAGGTTCTTTAAGAGAAAAGCGAGGTATTTGGGATGAGTTAAGCGAGATAAGAAAGAGTCACCAAATAAAAATGTGGTGTGTAGTTGGAGATTTTAAATTTATCAAATTTGTTGGGGAGAGAAGTGGTCAAAGCTCTAATGTCAGTTATAGCAGTGAAATACAAAGTTTCAATAATTTTATTGAAAATTCTAGTCTGGTTGACATTCCGTTTGTTGGTAGAAAGTTTGTGGTATAAACCACATGGGACAATTAAGAGCATAATAGAATAGATAGAATTTTAGTTTCACATGAATGGTTAGAGAAGTAGTCGAGAAGTAAACAATATGCGAAAGGTAGCTCGATTTCGGATCATTGTGCTTTAATTTTAAAAGATACAAACATCGACTTGGGTCCAAAACCTTTTAGATATCTTGATGTATGGCAAAAGGATATCCATTTTAGGGAGCTCATAAGGACTAATTGGGGAAGTTATGTTATTAAGGGAATCAGTTTGTTAATTGTCTCTAAAATTCTATCCTCTAGGTTGAAAAGGCTGTTGGATAAAGTCATTGACTCTAGGCAATCTGATTTTCTAGAAGGAAAGGGGTTGTTGGATAGTGTGCTAGTAGCTAGTGAGACCCTTGAGGAAGTAAAGAGAAAAAAGAAAGAATGTGTGGTGTTTAAGGTGGATTTGAAAAGGCATATGATTTAGTAAGTTAGGAGTTTATTTATTACATGTTAGGAAGATTGGGGTTTTGTGGAAAGTGGATTGAATGGATTAAAAATTACTTAGAATCTTCCTCGATATTTGTGCTTGTAAATGGAAGTCCAACTACTGAACTCAAACCAAAGAAGGGCTTAAGACAAGGGACTCACTTGCACCATTTCTCTTTCTCATTGCGGCTGAAGGGCTTATAAGGGTGGTTAGGCAGGCGAAAGAGAAAAAGTTAGTAGAGAGTATTGAGGTTGGGGAAAGGCGAGTAAATGTGATTATGCTATAATATGCAGATGACACCCTCTTTTTCTATAAAGCCACAACTCAAAGTATTATGACATTAAAAGTAATTAAGTGTTTTGAACTTGCCTTTGGACTTAAGGTTAACTATTCCAAGAAAAAGGTTGGCGGAGTGGGTGTGAGCGTCAACCAGACAGTGTTGTATGCTATTATCCTTAATTGCAAAATTATGAAAGCACCTTTTACTTATTTGAGGGTGATGGTAGGAGGAATCATAGAGGCGTGTTTTTTGGGAAGGAGTGCTCAATAAGATACAAGTAGATTGGGCTCTTGGAAAGGGAAATTCCTCTTTGTGGCTAGCAGATTTTGTCTTATCAATTTTGTGCTTACCTCTTTACCGTTATTTTACATCTCCTTCTTCCATATGCCGGCTACTATGGTAAAGGAAGTGAAAAGGATACAAAAGAACTTTTTGTGGGATTGGGGCTCAGAGAGTAGAAAAATTGCCTGGTTGGCGTGAGATAAGGTCTGTGAGCTGAAAGATAAAGGAGGTTTAGGGATTATTGATATAAGAAGGTTTAACTTTGCTCTTTTGGGGAAATGGATTTGGAGACTTAAGTCTGAAAAGAGAATTTTATGGAAGGATATCCTAGATTCTAAGTATGGGGGGTGGAGGGGCTTAAGGTCATAGGTTCAAAATAGTAAGGAGTCTGTATAGTGGAGGAACATTAGGAAAGTCTCGAATCTAGAGGAGTGGGGTAACGACTTTGATGACAGGGGATGGTGGGAAGTAGGGGAAGGAAAAGAAATTAGGTTTTGGGAGGATAAGTGGGTGGATAATGTACCTTTAATGCAAAAATTCCATAGACTGTTTTTGGTCTCTTTAGATATTGGTCGTACTCTGTCACAAGTTGGTGTTTGGAGAAATAATAGATGGTCGTGGAAGATCGGGTGGAGAATGGCTCTCTTTGTGTGGGAATCTAACCAGACTGAGCAATTATTGTAGTTGTTAGATAACAAGAAGTTACTGAAAGAAGGTGAATGTACGATTGATAAATGGCTTTGGAGGGATGTAGAGTCTAAGGAATTCTTTGTGAAGGCATCATATAATTTTCTTTTGGGGGGAGAAGTTTGCAGTGTTTGGGGATCTTTTTGTGGAGTTCTGGAAGCTAAAGACTTTACCTTCGACACAATTTACAATTTTGTGAGAACGTGTCTCCTTTGGAAGGATGGTGTATTTGTATTTTGATGTAATCATGTCTATATCAGTCTTGCCATATCTATATCACTCTTGTTGATGTTTTGTAGACCATGTTGGATTCCGAGTTGGTTGGGTGTTAAGAAGTTTGATATGGATCTTTTTTATAAGGATTGAAACACTCCTGAAATGTTTCATTTTATTTTATTTATTTATTACCGATAAAAAAACTATTTTTTAAAATAATGCTATATGGTTGGACATGTCTACTAAAAATATGATCAAATCATAATATATAAATAAATATAAATCTTAGTAAATTAATTTTGTAAATTAAATTGAACTTAAATTTTACTATTCAATATAGTATTAGTCATTAAAAAAATTTCATCGAAATTAATTGGGTCTGCCATCCCACTTCAAGTATGAGAATACTTTTTCAATGTTTTTTTATTAAAGTATTGTTTAAAATTCCATTGTTTTAAAAAATAATATTTTACTATATGGTTGTGACATGGTTGTACATGAACAAATTATAAACTGTATGTATGACCATTAAACTCTATAAATATATTGTTGTTTTATTGAATCACATGATAGTGCATGCAAATTTTAATGTTGAAGATTTCAAATTATCGTATTTTTTATGTATACTAAAGGTACTTACTTGCTTTGTGTAAATAGTAAAAGGCACTTGTGTATGCTAAACTCAACAATAAGAACCAACTTGGTTATTAAACTTGTGTAACTGGTGCCCACAACAGCTATATGGAAATCACAAACTTGACAAATCACTAATCGCAACTTCCTGTCGATAAAAAAAAAAAAAAACTAATCGCAACTTCCTTTAAGATTCTTTTTTAATATTAAAACTTTCTCCTGAAAAATTTGAAAATATATAATTAATCATAAGGATAATTTTTTTATAATTTTGGCTCTGATTTTCTTAGATATACACATTTGCTAGATTTTTTAGAAACAAGATTATTATATAGGAAATATAACGTTCAACAAACATGATTTTTTTTAAGATGAAAAAAAATTAAACATCAAACACATTTAAAGGGGTTTTCTTTAAGTCAACAAAATTAATATACATTTCACTTGCTGATAAAAAAAAAATATACATTTCAATTTTTATTAGTTGACATTTTAAAATATTTTTGACCATGGGGTCTTTTTTTTTTGTTTTTACCAAAATCGGGTCGCTTGCAAAAAAAATTACAAATTTAGGGCAAGTTGTGCCAACTTGTCACAACTTCATATGAAAAAGTCGTGCCAAAGTTGACACGGCTTTGCCACGTCAGCCTGAAGTCGTGTCAACTTGACACGACTTCTGCCACGTTTACCTGAAGTCGTGCCAAGTTGGCACGACTTTGTCCACGTCAATTTTTTTTTAATTTTCTTATTTTTAAACAATATATATTATAATTATTTAATTATAATTAAAATTATAAGTTATGTAATATTTGAAATTAATTTGATAAATAATTTTTTTATGAAGGAATAAATACTTAGGTAAAGAAAATGAGGAAATTAATAATCAAACTTGAAATTGAATTTTATTATCAAGCTTGTTTGTGCGGACAATTGTTTCTATTGTGACCTTCAGTTCTGCAATATGAACATTTTTTTTGTTTATTTAGAATTGAATAATCTATTTCATGGATTAAATTAGACCTCATAAGCTTGGAAATATTGTGGAGATGGTACACTGAGACGATAGATGTCGTTAATAAATGACAAAATGAGCAAACAACAATTACATGTGGACAAGGCAGACGTATAACTTGAAACTCCCCACAATTCTTTATTTATTTTCCAAATAATTAATTCTCATTTCTATTTATTTTCAAATGCAATAACAATTTTTTCATATTTTTTATTAATCTAATAACCAAATTAATATATTACATTACCGTCAAACATGATCCATACACAATTATTCAATTTTTTATTGCTTAAAACTAATATCCCTAGAAAATTATGTATCAAATTAATTTTAAACATTATATAACTTACTACTCAATATATTAATAAAAAAAATTTATAAGAAAATTAATATATATATATATATATATATAAGACGTGGACAAAGTTGTGCCAAGTTGGCACGACTTCAAGGGTTGGCGTGGCAGAAGTCGTGCCAACTTGGCACGGCTTTAGGCTGACGTGACAAAGTCATGTCAACTTGGCACGATTTCTACATTATTAAGTTGTGCTAAGTTGACACGACTTGTCCAG